>NC_059214.1:27873149-28473149 GCF_020615455.1 Coregonus clupeaformis
CTCTCTCTCTCTCTCTACTCTCGCTCTCTCTTTTTCACTCTGTTTATCTCTATCTCTCTATCTCTCTATCTCTCTCTCTCTTAACTCTATTTTCTTAAAATTGCATTGTAAGCATTTCACGTTAAGGTCTACACCTGTTGTATTCGGTGCATGTGACAAATAAAATTGGATTTGATTTGATCTCTTGCTCTCTCTCTCTCTCTTTCTTTCTGCTTTGTGGCTTGCAGAGCTGCAGTCATTATTACTGTCGCCATTCATCTAGTTACTGTGAAGACAGCCCTTATGCTGGGTGACTAACAAAGCATATGCCGCCTGCTAGTAGCTACTCATGTTAGGCATGAATCTGATTATGAACAAGGCATTTGGAAAACCTACTGTGCTAGGATGTCCTGGCCTATACTATGAACACAGACTGATCCTGGGTTCAATTCAACCTGTAGCTTTGGTTTGCATCCAAAATGACAACCTCTATATACGAAGTGCACCCTATTCCCTATATAGTGTTTATATACAGTGTTTCCCAACTCCAGTCGTCCACTACTCCCAACAGTACATATTTTTGTTGTGGCCCCAGACAAGCACACCTGATTCTACTTGTCAACTAATCATCAAGCGCTTGACAAGTTGAATCAGGTGTTTTTGTCCGGGGCTATAACTAAAATGTGTGCTGTTGGGGTACTCGAGAAACGGAGTTGGGAAACACTGCTATATTTAAGCAATAAGGCCTGAGGGGGTGTGGTATATGGCCAATATACCACGGCTAAGGGCTGTTCTTATGCGCGGCTCACTCTTGGATTGCGTCCTACCTGACCGGTCGCTCCTACCAAGTGGCGTGGCGAGAAGCTGTCTCCGCACCACGTGCTCTCACCACTGGTGTCCCCCAGGGCTCAGTTCTAGGCCCTCTCCTATTCTCGCTATACACCAAGTCACTTGGCTCTGTCATATCCTCACATGGCCTCTCCTATCATTGCTACGCTGACGACACACAACTAATCTTCTCCTTTCCCCCTTCTGATAACCAGGTGGCGAATCGCATCTCTGCATGTCTGGCAGACATATCAGTATGGATGACGGATCACCACCTCAAGCTGAACCTTGGCAAGACGGAGCTGCTCTTCCTCCCGGGGAAGGACTGCCATCACGGTTGACAACTCCGTTGTGTCCTCCTCCCAGAGTGCGAAGAGCCTTGGCGTGACCCTGGACAACACCCTGTCGTTCTCCGCTAACATCAAGGCGGTGACCCGATCCTGTAGGTTCATGCTCTACAACATTCGGAGAGTACGACCCTGCCTTACACAGGAAGCGGCACAGGTCCTAATCCAGGCACTTGTCATCTCCCCGTCTGGATTACTGCAACTCGCTGTTGGCTGGGCTCCCTGCCTGTGCCATTAAACCCCTACAACTCATCCAGAATGCCGCAGCCCGTCTGGTGTTTCAACCTTCCCAAGTTCTCTCACGTCACCCTGCTCCTCCGCACACTCCACTGGCTTCCAGTTGAAGCTCGCATCTGCTACAAGACCATGGTGCTTGCCTACGGAGCTGTGAGGGGAACGGCACCTCCGTACCTTCAGGCTCTGATCAGTCCCTACACCCAAACGAGGGCACTGCGTTCATCCACCTCTGGCCTGCTGGCTCCCCTACCTCTGCGGAAGCATAGTTCCCGCTCAGCCCAGTCAAAACTGTTCGCTGCTCTGGCACCCCAATGGTGGAACAAGCTCCCTCACGACGCCAGGACAGCGGAGTCACTCACCACCTTCCGGAGACATTTGAAACCCCACCTCTTTAAGGAATACCTGGGATAGGATAAAGTAATCCTTCTACCCCCCCAAAAAAATAAAATTGTAAAGTGGTTATCCCACTGGCTATAAGGTGAATGCACCTATTTGTAAGTCGCTCTGGATAAGAGCGTCTGCTAAATGACGTAAATGTAAATGTAAATGTAATGAGGAGTGCCTGGATACAGCCCTTAGCCGTGGTATATTGGTCATAAATCACAAACCCCCGAGGTGCCTTATTGCTATTATAAACTGGTTACCAACGTAATTAGAGCAGTAAAAATACATGTTTTGTCATACCCGTGGTATACCACGGCTTTCAGCCAATCAGCATTCAGGGCTCGAACCACCCAGTTTATAAAGTGCATTATATTGACTATAGGGAATAAGGTTTCATTTCAGACTCAGCGTTCGTCTTACTCTCTTACATCACTACCTGTCCTAATTGTCAACACCTGGGGTGATTGTCTACTTGGTGACGGCTGCTACTTTCTAAGGCTGTGACATTGTGGGTCTATAGGGAGCAGAAGCCAAAGGTCACTTAAGTAAGCGCAGATCTTGGTTACTAGGAAATCTTTGTCCCCTCCATGTAGCCTATTGATATTTCATAATTTCCCCATTGGGAAAATAAGTTTAAACCTGAGATCCACGATAGGTGAAACAGCGCCACTGGCCGCTACTGGCCGCCCCAGGCGCATTTGTTATTGTTTTTGTTTTGAGGAAATGAGCATCCAGCATCGTGGTAAAAAAAAAAATGGTAGTACATCCTCTGCTGTTCTATCACACGTGCAATGATGTGCAATGATGTCAGAGGGGGAAAAAAGTGTTCATTGTTTGAAGTAACGTCTTTGTTGTTGTAATATCGCGAACGGACGTGGCAGGTTCACCGCTATGGATTGCAGCTTTAACCCTAGACTTCCAAGAACCAGACGTCATTACAGGTGATCTGAACCACCTGCTCTCTATGACCTCCTGTCTCCTATTAGGTCCTTCAGAGTCATGTGACAGTGTAAGTGTCATGTGTGTGAGTGTAGTATGTCAGAAAACACTATATCAAAGTATCTGCTGCAACTATACCAAGAGATCTTTATCACTTACCATAATATCAACTAATTACTATAATTCCAATAATAATAATAATTAAGTATCAATACATAAATTAGATGTATTTATAAAGCCCTTTTAACACCAGCATTAACTAGCCCTGACTATGTCAAGTAATTTACTGCCTGTGAGTCCTCCACAGTCCCATGATGGGCCTTACCTGCTGCTGGTTCTCCCTCTGTGAGTGGAGGCGAGCCTGGATGCACTCCCTGGTCTCCTGGAAGGCTTGTCTCTGGGAGCCCTCGGCTGGGTAGTGGGTACACACCCCCACAATGTTAGAACAGGAGAAGATCAGGACGTTGGACACTATCTGGAGAGGGGGGGAGAAAGGGAGGGAGAGGGAAGAAGAGAGAGAGAAGAGAGAGGAAGAAATAGGGAGAGAAAGAAGAGAGTTTTAAATAAATGTAATACAGAACTCTTACAGTAGACTATTTCAATCCCCTCCACGACTAATTCCCTCAACACTGTCTGACTGTGTCTACATCCTAAATGGTACATAACTTCCTACATTGTGCACTATTTTTGACAAGACCTTTATCGACCCTTGTCAAAAGTAGTGCACTAAATACGGAATATGGTGCCATTTCGGACTAAGCTTGTCTGTCTGCTATCAGGGGCACCAGGACACACACACACACCATGGTTCATAACATCCGTCTGTCTGTCTCAGCCGATCTGAACTGTACTCCTGCACACATATCTCCAGCCAGAATAACTCACACTGCACACTGAGGACAGGCATGTGGGCCTGTGTGTGTGTGTGTGTGTGTGTGTGTGTGTGTGTGTGTGTGTGTGTGTGTGTGTGTGTGTGTGTGTGTGTGTGTGTGTGTGTGTGTGTGTGTGTGTGTGTGTGTATGTGCGTCTGAGAGTGCATGTCTGTCCAACTACAGTTGAAGTCGGAAGTTTACATACACCTTAGCCAAATACATTTAAACTCAGTTTTTCACAATTCCTGACATTTAATCCTAGTAAAAATTCCCTGTTTTAGGTCAGTTAGGATCACCACTTTATTTCAAGAATGTGAAATGTCAGAATAATAGTAGAGAGAATGTTTTATTTCAGCTTTTATTTCTTTCATCACATTCCCAGTGGGTTAGAAGTTTACATACACTCATTTAGTATTGGTGTTCTTCAGCTTGTGATTCTTCAAGTGTGATTCTTCAGCTTGCAAGCAACCCCCTTTTTCCTCCAAACATAACGATGGTTATTATGGTCAAACAGTTCTATTTTTGTTTCATCAGACCAGAGGACATTTCTCCAAAAAGTACGATCTTTGTCCCCAGGTGCAGTTGCAAACCGTAGTCTGGCTTTTTTATGGCGGTTTTGGAGCAATGGCTTCTTCTTTGCTGAGCGGCCTTTCAGGATATGTCGATATAGGACTCGTTTTACTGTGGGTATAGATACTTTTGTACCTGTTTCCTCCAGCATCTTCACAAGGTCCTTTGCTGTTGTTCTGGGATTGATTTGCACTTTTCGCACCAAAGTACGTTAATCTCTAGGAGACAGAACGCATCTCCTTCCTGAGCGGTATGACTTCTGCGTGGTCCTATGGTGTTTATACTTGCGTACTATTGTTTGTACAGATGAACATGGTACCTTCAGGCATTTGGAAATTGCTCCCAAGGATGAACCAGACTTGTGGAGTTCTACAATTTTCTTTCTGAGGTCTTGGCTGATTTCTTTAGATTTTCCCATGATGTCAAGCAAAGAGGCATTGAGTTTGAAGGTAGGCCTTGAAATACATCCACAGGTACACCTCCAATTGACTCAAATGATAAAAAAAAATATATATATATATATCCTATCAGAAGCTTCTAAAGCCATTACATCATTTTCTGGAATTTTCCAAGCTGTTTAAAGGCACACTCAACTTAGTGTATGTGTCACGCCCTGGCTCTGGGGACTCTTGTATGTTGAGCCAGGGTGTTAGTTTCTTTGTGTAGTGTCTATGTTTCGTTTTCTATGTTCTGTTCTAGGTTATGTGTTTCTATGTTGGCCGGGGTGGTTCTCAATCAGAGGCAACGTGAATCAGCTGTTGCTTGTTGTCTCTGATTGGGTACCATACTTAGGCAGCCTGTTGTGCACTTGTGTTTTGTGGGATCTTGTTCCGTGTAGGTTTGTGTTATTGACCGAGGACTTCACGTATCGTTTTGTTGTTTTTGTTGTATTGTGTCGTGTTGCTAAGTACTATTAAAGTATGTACTTATATCACGCTGCGCCTTGGTCCACTCCTTTCGACGATCGTGACAGAAGATCCCAACAATACAGGACCAAGCAGCGTGTCCAGGAGCAAACGCCGGAGGTAACGTTAGTGGATGTCCTCCTCGGTTGGGGGCAGATCACGGATGAGGAGGCCGTCCGTTACCGGAGGGCGATGAAGGGGGAGACCCAGGCAGGAGAGGAGAAGCGGCGCCAACCGGGCCGTCGTCGGACAGACGAGAGGCACCCCCAATAATTTTTTTTTGGGGGGGCACACGACATGGACGACGGGGCTGCTGGAGGCAGATACAGGGCGAGTTTGTGGACGAGGAGAGAAGGCCACCAGGTTACGGGGGCCATTGGTCGTTAGAGGGAGGGAGAGTGTAGAGGCACGGTGAGAGGTACTGAGGTGTGTTACCAGTCCGGTCCGGCCCGTTCCTGATCCCCACACAAGGCCAGTGTTGTGTGTTCCCAGTACGGTCCGGCCTGTTCCTGTCCCTCGCACCAAGCCTGTGATGCGCGTCGCCAGCCCGGCCCGGCCTGTTCCTGTCCCTCGCATCAAGCCTGTGGTGCGCGTCGCTAGCCCGGCCCGGCCTGTTCCTGCCCCTCGCACCAAGCCTATGGTGCGCGTTGCCAGCCCGGCCCGGCCTGTTCCTGCCCCTCGCACCAAGCCAATGGTGCGCGTCGCCAGCCCGGCCTGTTCCTGCCCCTCGCACCAAGCCAATGGTGCGCGTCGTCAGCCCGGCCCGGCCTGTTCCTGCCCCTCGCACCAAGCCAATGGTGCGCGTCGCCAGCCCGGCCCGGCCTGTTCCTGCCCCTCGCACCAAGCCAATGGTGCGCGTCGCCAGCCCGGCCCGGCCTGTTCCTGCTCCCCGCACCAAGCCAGTGGTGCGCTTCGTCAGCCCGGTCCGGCCTGTTCCTGCTCCCCGCACCAAGCCAGTGGTGCGCTTCGTCAGCCCGGTCCGGCCTGTTCCTGCTCCCCGCACCAAGCCAGTGGTGCGCTTCGTCAGCCCGGTCCGGCCCGTTCCTGCTCCCCGCACCAAGCCAGTGGTGCGCGTCGTCAGCCCGGTCCGGCCCATTCCTGCTCCCCGCACCAAGCCTGTGGTGCGCGTCGTCAGTCCGGCACAGCCCGTGCCTGGTCAGGTACCGGTCAGCTGCTCCACACCGGAGCCTAAGCAATCCGCTCCACCGATGTCCAGTCCAGCTCCAGCCAGCGGGACCAGACCAGGGGCGCTACGGGGGGGTTGTTAGAGGGGGGTGGTCACGCCCGGAGCCGGATCCGCCTCCGAGGTGGAATGCCCACCCGGCCCCTCCCCTGTTGGGTTTATGTTGGCGCGGTCGCAGTCCGCGCCTTTGGGGGGGGTACTGTCACGCCCTGGCTCTGGGGACTCTTGTATGTTGAGCCAGGGTGTTAGTTTCTTTGTGTAGTGTCTATGTTTCGTTTTCCACTGCGCCCAAGTGGCGCAGTGGTCTAAGGCACTGTATTGCAGTGCTAGCTGTGCCACTAGAGATCCTGGTTCGAATCCAGGCTCTGTCGTAGCCGGCCGTGACCGGGAGACCCATGGGGCGGCACACAATTGGCCCAGCGTCGTCCAGGATAGGGGAGGGAATGGCCGGCAGGGATGTAGCTCAGTTGGTTGAGCATGGCGTTTGCAACGCCAGGGTTGTGGGTTCAATTCCCACGGAGGGCCAGTAAAAAAAATAATATATATATATATATATATAAAAAAAAAATTTTTTAAAGAATGACTCACTAACTGTAAGTCGCTCTGGATAAGAGCGTCTGCTAAATGACTAAAATGTAAATGTCAAAAATGTAATGTTCTGTTCTAGGTTATGTGTTTCTATGTTGGCCGGGGTGGTTCTCAATCAGAGGCAACGTGAATCAGCTGTTGCTTGTTGTCTCTGATTGGGAACCATACATAGGCAGCCTGTTGTGCACTTGTGTTTTGTGGGATCTTGTTCCGTGTAGGTTTGTGTTATTGACCGAGGACTTCACGTATCGTTTTGTTGTTTTTGTTGTATTGTGTCGTGTTGCTAAGTACTATTAAAGTATGTACTCATATCACGCTGCGCCTTGGTCCGCTCATTATGACGATTGTGACAGTATGTAAACTTCTGACCCACTGGAATTGTGATACAGTGAATTATATGTGAAATAATCTGTCTGTAAACAATTGTTGGAAAAATGCACAAAGTAGATGTCCTAACCGACTTGCCAAAACTATAGTTTGTTAACAAGAAATTTGTGGAGTGGTTGAAAAACTAGTTTTAATGACTCCAACCTAAGTGTATGTAAACTTCCGACTTCAACTGTATGTAAGAGAGCGTCATCCTCCTTGAGAGAAATGGGAGAGTATTGACACTAATTTGACAGTGCCGATTGGGTAATGTCTCACTGACAGGGCCAATCAGTAGTGATTACAGGCCATCTGTACAAACATAACTAGTATTTGTTTTCTTTTAAATACTCTGTTTGATTGAGCCTGCCTGGAGTGCCAGGTGGGTGGAGTTGCACCTTTTTGGTATTATTATATTGGTTTTATTGCACCAGGCAAGCACAAGTAAGACGACAAATAGTAGGCGGCTATTTCAAACCAAGTGTGATCTGGTACATAACACCAGGCACCTGAAGGCTGTCTGAACTACCCTCAGTCAGCAGAGATGAAAGGCGCACACTGTTGTCCTGAGACTGGCAGCCATAGGCTACAGCCATCCCTTTCACAGAAACCACACATGGACTGAATCAGAGAATCAGCAGCTGAGTCGAACTCACGCCGATGGCATGTCCAATGACGAACAAACAAAACATGTCTTTATAGAGTCAATATTCTATTAGTGAGATCTCTCTTGAGGCTTAAGAGAAAAGAGAAAAGGCTTAAAGTAGAACAAAACAACTGAAAAGAAAAGAAAAGAGCGAGCGAGATAGAGAGAGAGAGTTAGCACTGTGGAGAAAGAAAAAGAAAATACACACAGAGCGAGAAACAGAGATGAGGAGATGGGAGACAAGAGAATAGGAGAATCTCAATCGCATACTCCTCGCGTCCTCTCTCCTCGCCTCCTTCTCAAAACCCATTGGATGATAAAGCCAGAGGTCCCTCCCCTCTGACCTTCTCCTCCAATGGGTTTTGAGGAGTCGAGGAGAGAGGACATGAGGAGTATGCGATTGAGATTCTCCCACAGAGACCCAGAAGAGGTTGATGTGTTTTTCTACTCTAAACAGGAAAGTGTATTAAAAGCTTTGTGGAGCTGCATTGACCCCTGACCATTATATAACTACATAACTACATAATGACAGTCTACAGGTCAACTGGTTGAACCCCAGCTACTGTTTGTCCCTCTTGAGACGCTGTAGCCAGTATACTGTACACTTCCTCAAAATAGTCAGAAGATAAGTCAAGAAATCTATAATACATTTTGATGTTTTTGCCAAGGACGTCTTCGTCGCGCAATTTTACATCTAACTAAGATGTTAGGTGCAGTATTACTCACATATTTTTTTTTTTGCATGAAAATGAGTCGTCTCTCGTTGAATGACAACAAACACTTAATTGAAGAATCCCTACTGTTGACCAATCACAGACGAAGGGGCGTAGACTTCGGTTAATGAACTTCGGCTTGCCTCAGGAAAAAAATGTGTGTGCACGAACAGCTGAAAAAACCTTTGCCGACGACCAAAACGAACAAAAATGTCACAAAATGTCATCATAATATATTCACGAACTGTTTCGGATGGGAAGCATGCAGATACCTTTGGTGGAGGTTACCAGCTCTGAGCAGCAGATACGGTCATGTGGATGTTGCACAGGGCAAAAAAGGCCCTTCCCTACTACTGAGCTATCTAAGCGAGCCTAAAAGAGTAGTAGTTGCATTAGTAGTAGGCCAGTAGCGTCAGTAAGGCAGCTGCTGAAGCCAGGGCAGACTAAGGCCAGGCTGAGGGATTTGCATCCCCTCTCCAGCCCCACTGCACTACCATGGAAACAACAGAGCATCAGAGAAGGCTTCCAGCTGGTCAATGCAAATATTCCCAAACAACAATCCTACTCTATTTATACTCCCTTCCCAGGCCTGGTCCGACCATATTAGGAAGCCAGTGAGGTCTCAGACTACAAAGGATGACAAAAGTCACTCCACTTACCAGACTCTGGACTTTTTAACGTGTTCTGTTGATGTCCTAAATGTCTGGCAAAGGTGGCGAATGCACTAAAATGGCTGAGCTTCATGATGACAGTGAACACAGCAATACCTTCTTTAAGAGAGCCTAGCTTTCTACCTCCCTCCTCGAGGACAGCTACATCAACAAACCTTGCAATCCAGTAAAAAACCCACTCCCACTTGAAGTACTTGAAGTCAACCAAGGTCCCAGTCCTATTACTGTGAGTCTACAGGGAGAGTAGTGGAGCATGTTGCAGGTGGATGTAATACTGCCTGCCTGTAATCCAAACAAGTACACAACTGAGACCCCTGAACAGCCCCCCCTAGACAACAAACCCTGTTTGCCTAATGGATCTATCTCTCCCCAGGTGCATTACATTATTCCTCCCTGTCCCTGTATTTGTGTGTGTGTGTGTGTAGTACATGCAGAGCAGAGCAGAGTGAACACGGGAGAGGTCAAGCCCTGCACGGTGTGGTACTGTCTCTTTCTAGTTAATGGATGTCTCCTGCAGCACTCAGCAACACCACATAAAAATCTCACATTACTCAGAATAACTACAACCAAGCAGAAAAAAAGGAATAGACCTAGGATCTGGAAGAAGAAATTTTAACACACCTGCGGTAACAGTTTTTCATTTGCTCAGTAAAGAACTGTTGCTGTCAGAACTGTCGCTGACATCAGAACATGTTTTCCTCCTGTTCGAATAAGGCCAGGATAATTCCTAGTACACTTGAAATATACTTTAAACAGTGTTTATAAGTAGTTTATCAACTGTAAACCATTAGTTTATAGATAGCTTATAAACCTTTGATAAAACATTTGTTGAAATAACAGTCATGTCCTCTCCAACACCATGTCTGGTTCTATTAACCATCTGCACTGTGAACATTTCCAATCAATATGGTCTTCAGGCTATTATAAATCACTATGGTCTTCAGGCTATTTTTACTTAAAAACAAATATGGTATTACAAATCCTACTGACCCATTTCTGTATTTAACCGCTATAATAATGGAGTGTGTCAGTGTAAACACATTTTTCTGTGGTCGTGTTTCTGTTTACCAAGCCATGCTAATTGAGTCCTGTCCTGTGTTCCGTGTTTCTTGCGTCTGTAGTAACCAGGGAACGAGCGGCGCACTAGATCACCTGCGTACCTTTCTAGGTGCAACATTATTTTAGAGGGAGATTAATAATTATCAGCCAGTGGCTAGGAGCCATAAAACCCTGCAGAGCAAGACAGCACTGGTGTCAATATTTACCTACCCATCATCCAGAGAGAGAGAGAGAGAGAGAGAGAGAGAGAGAGAGAGAGAGAGAGAGTCGCGCTTCTCTGCTGAGGAGAAGAAACAACTCAATATCAAGCGTCCCACCAGGATCCAGCCAGGGCCTCTGAGGGGAACTGTTGTCACACTCATCAGCCATGTCTGACATGATGACAAGATGCCGTAGTGCATATCGCTGCTGACAGCTTTATTTGGTGTGTTGAGTTTGAGAAAATTGCCTTTTTTATTTCATTTGTCACTGGGGCATTGAAAATGTAGTGTGTTTCACCGACAGCTAGACCGTAGATGGTTTATAATGAGCAGATGACAAACTGCTGTAACTCTGCATACAGTGAACTCAAGTATATTCTATGAAAAGTGGAAAATGTAGGACTCCCAGGACCCATGTGTAATTATGACCTCCACCCCCTTCAATTTATGCTAGGCAACACGTGACAACATCTAGCATCAACATTTAAAATGGCCCTATTGGAACCAAGACTTAAAAATAACTGATATGGGTACAAGATGGAGGGAATGTTGGAACATAACTAATGAAATTACAGGTAGCAAAAATGTAAACTTAATCCAGTATAAACTAATGTATTGAATTTATTACACAAGGGACAAAACTCACAAATTCTACAGCACAACGACAGAGTCATGTCTTTAGTGTAAAACTAACAATGACTCAATAATCCATGCCTGCTGGGAATGCTATGAAGTCCAAAAGTTATGGGCGGAGTTAGAAAGTTGACTGTCAGAAATGTTACAATGTAAATGTACTTTTAATCCATCAGTTTGCATATTTCAAGACATGGCATATGAGGATGCAGTGAGATACCCGATGGGTTGGAAGATACTTTTCTCGTCAATCATCTTGAAAAAACATATACTTAAAAACTGGAAATCAAGTAATCCTCCATCGTTAGCACAATGGAAAGGTTAAATGCTTTATTATCTAAATGTTGAAAGTGCGTGGGCGATGGAGAGAAACAAAATGGTGCAGTTTGAGGCCATGTGGCGGAGAGTGATGCGGGTGCTGGAGATGGGGGTGTGAGCAGGTGGGTCTAGGCAGGGTGGATGTTGTGGATGTTGGTGTGAGTCTGTATGTTGTTGTTTGTATGTGTATGTTATGTATTGTTTTAAAAAATCACACAAAAAATCACACAAAAAGATGTATCATAATAATCATTTTAAATTCCCCCGTTTACAGGACAGTCATCAGGTTGAGAATGTTTAGTGGAGAATGGTTTGATATGGTCTAAATGTGAATCCCTATATAGTGTGGTACAAGTCAACACAATGAAGTGCATTGTGTGCTAAAATAAATGCAAGTCATGTGCAGGCCAGGCTGCTTGCTGCTTATTGTGAGCAGCATCACACGGCACTGTGAGGTGCCACATGTTACGGTCCTACAATGTCCTATAATGCTCTCATGTGCAAGGCAAATGTGCTGCCGTTTGTTGGTTAAGATACATGTCATTTGAAAAGAAAAAAGAAAACGTGCAGGAATCGGACATTTTTCATTTACCAAAAGCCCCATCAGATATCCTATTGAAACATCTGATTCAGTCCATGTGATGATAAGCGGGAAGGCTCTAAGAATCCAAACGTTTCACTTTTTGTGACGGTGAGCAACAGTTTTCAACTGACGATTACTTAGAATTACTGGGCCCTAATCATGTTGGTCCAAACTAACTCTGAGAGTGAAGAATATCTCCAGGAACATTTTACCCACCTGGGAATGGATGATGATATTCAGAAGATAATGACATTCCTCTTCTTCAGGCTGACAGTAGCTAAGTGTATCTCCAAAGTAGAGCCAGACATAATGGGGTGTCACAGTGAAAAGAGAAGGTGGGCATTCTCTATGAGGCAATGTTTATAATGGGGAAAAAGCCTTTTCTCAAAATGTGACACAAGTTTGACCTGTTCTACATTAGCTAGCGCAGTAAATTCAACGAGAGGGTAAATGAATTACCTTGAATACATTAGCACTGCAATGCTTCAGACTGAGGCAAAATTAGTCAATTTCTTTATAAAACGTACACACACACAGACACACACACAGACACACACACAGACACACACACACACACACACACACACACTACAAAGCACTTCTGTTCCTGGTTATATCACTATCCTAACTTGTATCTTTCCTCCAGGAACTTCTTCATAATCACAGCTCTATCTTGTGTTCCCATTTCAACAAACGCTTCTTCATGTGATCCGTTATGAAATCAACGACGAGACAACAGCAATGGAGGCCTGAAGGTCAGGATCCAATCAATAACAGACTTCCTGAATAACTGTGTTTGATTTTCACAGCAGTGTAATCCGGACAGAGGAAGGAAGTTGACACTTGCAGACCCATTGCGTGACCCATTCAGTTCTGACAGGGAACCAGGTTCTGAAGTCATGCAGTGCACGCAACCACACTGACAATTTAGGAGACACTATCCCCAATTCAAGTGTCAACTGGAACATAAACGTAAATCAAAGGTATTTCTGAAAGAGCTACAGTATTTAAAAGTTCACTATCTGCAATTGATTGAATCCTGGCCAGAGGATTGGGGGCTAAGGGGATTACAATATCAATGTAATACTTTACTGTAGTACTAAACAGTCTTGTGTGCCAAACTATAGCTTAGCTTTTAAATGGAGCTGTTCTCCTATGGGTACTGAATGCTCATTTTAAATGCTCATGCCATGCGACACAGGAGATGGCAGCTGAGCCCGTTGAGTCATAAATGTCGAATTCTGACTCACACCTTTGAAGAAGAAAGGTTGGTGCGCCCACCACCACCAACCAACGGAACAGAAGAAAAAGCATTTTAAATTGTTCATCTCCCTCCCCACTTCAAAAAAGAAGAGAAGAGAGACTCAAAGCCATTCCAAATATAGACCCCTTTGCAAACACCAGCCACATGGGGCACAGTGGGCTCTGGAGCGTTTGATGTCAACAGCTAGCACTCAAATCCAATTTCCTCCCATACATTGGGACCCTAATAATAAACACATGTATTTGTTAAAAGAAGGCAGATACTGTATATTCACTATGAAATAATACCTTCACCAAACGAAAAGAAAGGCAACACCTTGGTAGAATTCCCTTTGGTCATCATGATCAGTATCAAAAACCCAGGATGGGGAATGAGAATTCCATCATGCAACCCTTAAGTCTTCAGATACATCACACTGATAGGAGGAGGACAGTTTTGCAAATATAGGTGTAGGCTACCAACACACACTGGGTGTCCCATTGTCTACTGGTCTGGTATTACAAAACGATATGTGAGAAACATCTCCCTTGTCTCCCAGGATGACCCCAATATGTTCCACCCTGTACCTCCGAAGAACACAGCTCATAGTAGTAATAATGTATTGGTCACAGACACAGTATATCCACTTGACATGAATGATGTGTTGGGTTATGGTTACAGACCACCAGGGCCTATCGGTGGAGCTATGAGCAGCTAGGAAACTGATCTCTCCAGAAAGCTCTGTCTGAGCAGAGGAGCAGGGTGACATGACAGGCCTGGGGTTAGGGGATGGATGCATGTGTCCCAAGGGCATCCAGTCAATAGGAAGAGGTGACATATAATAGGCAGGGGTGACATATGGCTCTGTCCCCTGCCTCTGACAGACCTCCAACAGGCTGCATGAAAATAGAGTAGTTTAGTCTCAGCAAGCAACACCAAGGTAACCACCTTGAGAAGAGAACAAGCTAAGTGCTCAATGCCTCCTTCCTCACCGCAACCTGGAAGACAAGCCACAATGCATCTGACACTTTGGTTTTCAGGTTGGTCAATAATTCAATCATGTCAAATGTAATGACTCAAGCCATAGCCTTTGTCTTCAGCCACAGGTTCAGTACATGGGCAGACTGTGTCTCTGCGGGAGAGCAGGAATGTCTAGAGGTTTAAAATACAAAGATCAGAGGAATCAAGAAGTTTCAATTGGGCACTTTCAAGGTTGGATTATATAAACAAGCCGGAATTGTATATTTTCTGCCCTAACACAAATCGCCTTTATTACCTCCTACCTTCAGCATCTCTCCCTCTGCTCTGTTCTTCCCATCTCTCCATCGTTAACCCTTCCCCCTCTCAGTCTCGCTCCATTAGAAGTAAATCAGCCATAGACCGATGTTGGATCTCATATGGAATAAGTCCTCACCCAGGTCCTATACCTCTCCTCTACTGTTTGGCAGCCCTGAATATGAGGCTCAGTCACCATCATCATCCGGTCCTGCATTCACAAAGAGTCTTAAAGAAGGAGTGCTGATTTAGGATCAGTTTAAAGAGCGGCTACCTTTAAAAAGCAACACATCTCTTTGAAAACAGCCTATGTGGCATCAATATGAGTCAAAAATAGTTATTGTAGTGTCAAAATGTACTACAAAGTGTAAATAGGATGATTTTGGTCGTAAAGTCAATCTAGTCTAAAATGGAGTTTGGAACATCCATGCGTCACAATGGGTAAATTAAGGTTGGGTTTGACTTGATGATGTCCATTTGCCCACTAACATGGGGTGAACAGCTGTGGTGATTGTTCGTAAGACCTGCTCAACAGCAAACATCTTAGTTAGATGTAAAATTGCGCAACTAAAACATCCTCTGCAAAAACATAAACATTTATTGACGATTTCTTGAGTTATCTTAGTTTCATTCTGGGGATTTTGAGGAAGTGAAATAGGCTTCTGCGTCTAGTGTCTCATGGGGGACAAACATCATTAACCAAACGGGAAACACACCTCCAAGACTGACATTTCTAAAGAGCAACAGAAAAACACATGTACCAATCAGAGTGTTCAGTGGTTCTTTAAACTTTTAGATCATAATGACTAATATTATATGGAAAGAGGGGGACCTGATCCTAGATCAGCACTCCGACTCTGAGACTCTTTGTGAATACAAGCCCAGTACCGATCTCACCAACAGGACTAATCTCAGGCCAGTCCAGGATCAACCTGCTGCCACACAAATAAACCCTTTACAGTCATCCTTCTATGATGTCATACCTGGCTGGTACTCCCACCTAATGCCACAATATGTCCAGGCTGCCACTGATTACCTCCAAATCATTATCCTACAAATCAAAAGGCCAAACAAATCAAAGGTCAAATATACAACTACCGATGGCTATGCCGTCATTGTAAAAAGGCCATCATTGTAAACAAGGCTGTCATAACTGACTTGCCTGGTTAAATAAAAGGTTCAATAAAATCTAAATAATAGATGACCAGGATGGGAGAGAAATCAAATCACTGTGTTGCTAGGAGACACCATCCCCAAATACTGACAGTGAACATCCAGGGGTTGGCTAATGAATGTCACTGGCCTTGTAGTAATTAGTCTATTCAAATGAGCAATCATCTCTCTGCGTGTAGTGGGCGTTTGCCACTTTAGGCTTTTGGCAGGCTTTTTTTTTTGTAGGCCTATTTCAACATATGCAACAATTCAGTGTAATTTTGTCACTATGACTAAGAAGGTGTATTTTTGTGTGTGTAATTTCAAAGTATATGTAAACGCAGTGGCCTTCAAGTTGAGTTATGCCTGCGTCAAGCATATTTTAGAAAAAAAATAATAATATGCCATTTAGCAGACGCTTTTATCCAAAGCGACTTACAGTCATGCGTGCATAAATGTTTTTGTGTATTTTTTGGGTGGTCCCGGGGATCGAACCCACTACCTTGGCGTTACAAGCGCCGTGCTCTACCAGCTGAGCTACAGAGGACCACGAGAGTGACGGCTCGCTCCAACTCAAACTGAGGTAACAGGTCACAGAAAAAGCTTTCAAACTGACTATTCTTCACAGGGAAATTTCACAGTGACTGAAAATGTGAGATGAGGACACACCAGCCTCAACAACTGAGGTCAGACCCCTGTGTAAATAAGAAACTTGTAAAAGCTCCCAAGCCGATCACCTCCTCTCACTCACTTACAGACAGATAGTTAAAGGGCGACTGCACTTCCTGATTTGGCCTCGTTGTAGATTTGGTTAATTAAGAAATGCTAGCAGCCATGACTGAATTCAAACGTGAGTTAGTTTCGGGGTGTGGTTTGATGTGGGTGTCTCTTGTGTGTGTTCACAGGTGGGAAGAGTTAGCCATATTATTTCGCCAATTAGCTTCTGCTGGCTGGTGTGCAACGTGGCAAAATTGGTTTGACTTTGGATAGCCTATCTCTGGGGCTATTTAGGGACCATCAATAAATTACACAAAGTAATGGAGACAATATTCATGTTGCACACCTTTTAGTTTTCTCATGAAATGCTTTCAATATTTGTGTATGAATTTCTACAATTTATAGTTGGTTTGACGTTTCTAAGTCATTGGAATTTGGAGCTATTGGAATTTGAACATATTGTCCCATGTACATTGTGTAATTTACCGATGTTCCCTAACTAGCCACATAGGGATATCCAAAGTTTACCACAGGCATTACAATTGGGTCACGTGCAGCTGCGATGCAGTTATGTTGCGATGCAGTCATGACCACAAGTCTCACAAAACTCTGTTTTGGAGGATACTGACTTTATGACAAACATTTAACTATTTACACTTTGTAGTCAACTATGACAGTAGAATAAATGTTTCGGACTCGTATCTGTCACGATCGCTTAAGGAGGGAGACCAAGGCGCAGCGTTGAAAGTGAACATATTCTTTTATTATACTGATCACACGATCAAAAACACAAACGAAAACGTGACGTCTACGGTTTCACACAAACCGAAATGAACAAGAAACCACAAACACAACGTGAAAGACAGATAGTTAAATATGGCTCCCAATCAGAGACAACGAGCCAACAGCTGACACTCGTTACCTCTGATTGGGAGTCACTCAAACAAAGAAATACAATAACCTAGAACCCACAACAAAACATAGAAACTAACACCCTGGCTCAACATACGAGAGTCCCCCGAGCCAGGGCGTGACAGTACCCCCTAAAGGCGCGGACTCCGACCGCGCCAACGTAACCACAACAGGGGAGGGACCGGGTGGGCACTCCGCCTAGGCGGCGGATCCGGCTCCAGTGGAACAGGCACGTGCCGTGCCGAACCGGCGACGCACACCACTGGCTTGGTGTGGGGAACAGGCACGGGCCGGACAGGGCTGACGAAACGCCCCACAGACTTGGTGCTGGGAGCAGGAGTGGGCCGGACCGGGCTGGCGACGCGCACCACAGACCTGGTGCGGAGAGCAGGAACGGGCAGAGCCGGGCTGACGAGACGCACCACAGACTTGATGCGGGGAGCAGGAATGGGCCGGACTGGGCTGGCGACGCGCACCACAGACCTGGTGCGGAGAGCAGGAACGGGCAGAGCCGGGCTGACGAGACGCACCACAGACTTGATGCGGGGAGCAGGAATGGGCCGGACTGGGCTGGCGACGCGCACCACAGACCTGGTGCGGAGAGCAGGAACGGGCAGAGCCGGGCTGACGAGACGCACCACAGGCTTGATGCGGGGAGCAGGAACGGGCCGGACTGGGCTGGCGACGCGCACCGCAGACCTGGTGCGGAGAGCAGGAACGGGCAGAGCCGGGCTGACGAGACGCACCACAGGCTTGATGCGGGGAGCAGGAATGGGCCGGACTGGGCTGGCGACGCGCACCGCAGGTTCGGTGCGGGGAGCAGGAATAGACCGGACCGTACTGGGGACACACACCACTGGCTCTCCACCGGGATCTGGAACGGGCCGGACCGGACTGGCAACACACGCCAGTACCTCTCGCCGTGCCTCCACACCTTCCATCCCCTCTTCTACCAGTGACCCCCGTAACCCGGCGGCCTTCTCCGGCAACCCACTGGACCGCTCTATCGCGGCCTCCTGCTGGTCCGCCGTCGTGAGCCCCCCTAAAAAATTTTCGGGCGTCTCTCCTACCCGTGGACCACGTCTCCATATCCCTCGCCAGCTTCTCGCCCTTCTGCCATAATGTCAAGCCCTTGTCTTCCTCCCTCGGCTTAACCCAGTCCAGGAGGCGAAGGAGATCTGTGAGGGATCTCCCTGGCGATGGCTCCTGAACACGCTGCTTGGTCCCATCTTGGTGGTTTCTTCTGTCACGATCGCTTAAGGAGGGAGACCAAGGCGCAGCGTTGAAAGTGAACATATTCTTTTATTATACTGATCACACGATCAAAAACACAAACGAAAACGTGACGTCTACGGTTTCACACAAACCGAAATGAACAAGAAACCACAAACACAACGTGAAAGACAGATAGTTAAATATGGCTCCCAATCAGAGACAACGAGCCAACAGCTGACACTCGTTACCTCTGATTGGGAGTCACTCAAACAAAGAAATACAATAACCTAGAACCCACAACAAAACATAGAAACTAACACCCTGGCTCAACATACGAGAGTCCCCCGAGCCAGGGCGTGACAGTATCGATGCCACATAGGCTGTTTTCTAAATGAGAAGTTGTTTTTTAGAGGCAGTTGCTCTTTAATAATAAGGCATGAGGGGGTGTGGTTTATGGCCAATATACTGTACCACGGCTAAGGGCTGTTCTTAAGCACGACGCAAAGTGGAGTGCCTGGATACAGCCCTTAGCTGTGGTATATTGGCCATATACCACCCCCCCCATGCCTTATTATTAAAGAGCAACTGCCTCTAAAAAACAACTTCCCATTTAGAAAACAGCCTATGTGGCATCGATATGAGTCCGAAACATTTATTCTACTGCCATGCCTTATTGCTATTATAAACTGGTTACCAACATAATTAGAACAGTAAAAAGTTATTTGTTTGTAATAACCGTGAAATGCTGTTTCAGCCAATCAGCATCCAGGACCCAAAATACGCAGTTTATAATCTTCGTGCGAGCTCTCAGGGAAGCCTGGTCCTGAACTAAAAAGCATTAATCTGTGTCCAGGAAACTGGCCCATAGAGTACTACTCCAAGCACAACCAGAGAAACCTGATTTATCATCTGGCATGGAGTCGTCCATAGTCAGGTGCATTCTAGGGCTCACCTTGTGAGGACAGATGGTGTTAGAAAGAATGAGTCTAGGTTGGAGCTGGGGGAACAAAACAACATGTGATTATGTTCCAGTTAAAATATATACATGTTTTCTTCTACACGACTCAACAGTCTTGTCAATAGGAGCCTCTGTTTTGTCTGTACATCCCAAATGGCACCCTATTCCCTATGTAGTGCATTACTTTTGACCAGGGCTCAGGGACACAGCCTCTGTGTGGCTGACGTCATTAAGTTGAGTTGTGCTCTGCTGTGCTCTGTGGCGCAGGGAAGTATGGCAGCATAAAGGCTGCAGTCTGGCCTGTGAGGCTCAGCTGGGCTCAGGCTTATGTAACACTGGGCCAAAGGGCTCCCAGCCAGCCAGCTTCCCTACAGATGCACAACTAACAGGGTGGAGGAGGTGGGGGGAGGAGGGGAGAGTGGGGTTTAGATTTAGGGCAGCCGTCCACACGGAAACACCCTACCTTCTACCCTACCATACACAAACTGCCCTTTGGTGCAACGGATACCAACACTAACACTTTGCATTAACCTCTACAACCTATGTGTGTTTGGTTCTCTTTCAGAGGGGTTAGGATAAAGCATAATTATGTGTATGTTGATGAATAAAGTCATCTTCTTCTCCTTCTAAAGATACAGAGAGAGACAGAGAGAACAGATATACTGTAGCCTAGTCTAAAAAGACAAATGTCTGCAGGCAGGGTATAGTCATATGATTATGAAAATTGTTGTTTTGTTTTCCCACTTTCATGCATTTCAGCTCCTATAGCTGTAAACGGTTGATAGAATGAACTGACCCATTTTGGTAGCGCCAAAGAATGTTAAATGTTCATCAGTGAACCTGTTTTTGCTATACAGCTTTAACCATTGTATATGTGACCTAGTAAGTATGGTGTTATGAATAAGTGATGACTGACCACCAAGTTAACATGATCAAAACTGGTGTTTTTTGCTAGCCATCTTCTCAACATGACATAAACTACAAGGGGCCTCTGAGGATCAACACAGACCACATAACATCTGCTTACATCTGAGGTCATGACCTACATCTGTGTCTCTGGCATACAGCATGAGGCTATGAGCTAACTCTAGCCATAGTGAATTATAGGGATCTAATGCTAGCTAGTGACCCCAGAATACACTCATGATATGCACTGACAGTGGACTGACAGTGGATGAGGTATTCTCTGTTCTAATGGCCATACTTGACCTAGAACACTCAGTGGAGCGGTGAAGAGGTGAATGAATGGGATGGGATGTGTTGCAGTAGTGTGTTGCACACACACACACACTCTCAGTTGCAGCTGTGGCAGACTGAGTGCTCTGGCCTTGCAGGTGCCTACCCAGTGGTGCCTGCAATTTCTGTCCCCTGTTTACAAGCAATATGGCTGAAAACATTTCAATTGACAAAGGTTGCACTGAATTTTTTTTATTATCCTAACAGACCATGGCCACTTCAACAATAAATACATTGTAAAATTAAGCTTGGCTATAATAAGCAATCTGTGGATCAGTCAGGGGGAAAACAATCACAATCATTTGGAAATTAGCTAAATGAGCTATTTGGGCTGTTGAGCCAATTGAAGCCTGTAATATACCTGTTGAATTAGCCACTTGTGATAGCTGTACATGTGGTTTTAGATGGGTTAATTGAATCAGACTCTTTGCCCTATGGCTTTGGGGCGCTAGGCGGCTCGTTAGCGAATCTCCATCCCCCAGATAGAACAGTAGTTAAGATGTTCCATCCTCTCCACTGAAAATATACTAATGACTGTCATAGAGATAATGTTCTATTTCAGTATATGAGTGCAACTTTAGATCTTCATAGTGCCTGATCAGACCTTTAATTTCGCACAGTAGGTTGTCAAATATATTTTGTCTTGCACTACTAGGCCTATATAACACCCTCAAAACAAAAGATAATATACTGAAGCGTTGAAAACAATAGAATAATATCAGACCAGAACGGTCTCTGTTCTACTATCAGGCAGTTGATACCCTTCAAACAATGGCCACATTTCAAAGGGTAATTATCTGAAATTAGATAATGGAGAGCGAGGGCTTAGGTCAGTGTGCTAAGAGAATAATGCTTTTTCAATTAAAATGTAGGCTAGCTCAATCAGTAGAGACCAGAGTTCACAGCCAAACTGCCAGGAACGTTTTATTTAACTGTCAGTGGATATCAACATGAAAACAACAACAACGAATAATAAATTGCGCTGCTTGTGTCTGTGGTTCCAAAATGATGTAAACAACAATCGCAAAGTCTCTGGTCAGTTCGACAGGTGCCTGCCAGGTTTAGTGGAAATATGAACTCTATCACTCTCTGAGGCAATACAGATAGAGCACGGATAACTCAAAGATAAGTACCAGTCTGGCCAAACCACAGCCAATGCACAGGCCCTCTTTCCACAACACAGTCCAAGGAGAAAGAAAGACAAACTTGGCCAAGTGTACAGAGCTGAGCTTAGCAGGGTGTCTGTCTGATCTTCATCATTACCAATGCCTAGTCTTAGTACTCCCAGAAAGTACACATTATCTTGTTCTCCAGGCCAATTGGCAGTCTATAATCAGAACCAGCATTATCTTTTTTTGATTGGGATATAGCCAGTTATAAAGATATAGCCAAAACACTCTACTTAGGGCTTGTAGAGATGGGAAACCAACACAAATCTTATAAGGCACAACTGGCGTTGGAGTGAACAGAATGGACATAAGGTTAGAATTGAATCTGTGCAATCAACAGGGCGTTTTGTCTTCTGGTTCATGGGCAACTGAGCAGTTCAGGCACCTGTGTAGTCACCTTAGACACAGGTCACGACAAAGCAACTGGATTGCCATGTAGGATAAACAGACTTACTGTGCCCAGGGAAACATAATCTCCCAGGGCTTCATGGTGACTTACATGAAAGCTGTACGGTATATCAATAAGGCATATTTGACTGCAGTGCTTGAGTTTACAAGTATCTCATTCCCATAATATAACACGGAGTGAATAATGGGCCACTCAGACACAGCAAATGGAATCTAAACTAACAATCCCTGCATGGAAAAGAAGTAGCTGGACTGGAGCAGAGAGCACAGACCTCAGTCAGTGAACAAATCAACTAACTGGAACGGTTGGCATACCAGGCATACCATTTACGGACAAACTGGGGATAAATATGAATGTTGTCCAAGGATATCTCTGAATCTGTGCTTCATTGTGTTTGGAGTGTTGGCTACTTGGCTTCATTTGAGTGCCTTTAAAACAAAGCTGATAAACTTAGCGTGGGTTGAATTCCCTCTACAGGGGTGACGCGGGCACGCACACACAATCACACACACACACACAAACACACACACATTCACCTCTACAGGAGCGATTACAAGAGACATACACAGATGCGGTCAAATATATTGGCACCCTAGCACGATTTCTTATAAAATAAGTTTAAAAAATAATAATTGTGTTCACACGTCTATTTATTTGATTTACAACTGCACAGGACCCCCCCAAAAAATTATCTGAACTGAAATTTGGATTTTTCACTTTAAAGACATAAAATGGTCTGGATTAATTATTCAAAATTCATATTAATTTGGTTAGAAGCAAGTTATCTCGTTTACTGTGTAATTTACCTCACCTGTGGTAAGTTGAAGGTGCCTACTGGGCAAAAATAACCATTCAACCAGTTTTAAAAAAGAGAAAAAATAACATTCTGCTCCATTGCACTCCATTGTAAAGTGCAAGGGTGCCAATATATTTGACCGCATCTGTAACTACTTTCCTATAAATCAACGTGGCTGAGGGCTTCTATACACAGACACCTCATCTCACTTTTATGACCAAGTACTCCACATGACATGCTGGGTGTGCTGCTGGGTTTGAATCCACAGGAGCTGTCCCTAAGCCAGGGACAATGAGCACGAAGCAGACACAAGTCTGCCTCTGTTTCTTCCAGATCAAAGCAACGCTGTGAGTGACTGCACTCTGTCCGCCGTGCACCAACAAAAATAGACCAGACTGGGATCGTCGTAAATTGGAGATAAGTTAGGATACACAGCTCCGAGCCAGAGTAGAGCCGGTCTGTATTATAGTACTGTCAATAGCTAAGAGCAACACAATGTATCCCATCCCCAAGTCCTCGCTGCTATGCATACCTTGTATGGGGTTAACGTTGTCTCTCTTTATAACACATGGACATTGACAAGGGAAACTGCCTAAAGCAAACACAAGTTTAAACACACACACACGTCTGAATGTGGAATTGGAAAAAAATCTTTCAAAAGCCATTCCCTAGCAGGGTCCATTGGGCTCTGGTCAAAAGTAGTGCACTATATAGTAGGGAATAGGATGCCATTTGGGACGCAACCCTTACCTTTTCAAATGCATCGCTCAGTGACTAAGCATTGTACACTGAACAAAAATATAAACACAACATGTGAAGTGTTGGTCCCATGTTTCATGAGCTGAAATAAAAGATTGCACAAACAATATTATTTCTCTAAAATGTTGGGCACAAATGTTTTTACATCCCTGTTAGTGAACATTTCTACTTTGCCAAGATAATCCATCCACCTGACAGGTGTGGCATATCAAGAAGCAGATTAAACAGCATGATCATTACACAGGTGTAACTTGTGCTTGGGACAATAAAAGTCCACTCTAAAATGTGCAGTTTTGTCACACAACACAATGCCACAGATGTCTCAAGTTTTGAGGGAGAGTGCAATTGGCATGCTGACTGCAGGAATGTCCACCAGAGCTGTTGCCAGAGAATTTAATGTTCATTTCTCTACCATAACCCGCCTCCAATGTCATTTTAGAGAATTTGGCAGTACGCCAACCAGCCTCACAACTGAAGACCATGTGTAACCATGCCAGCTCAGGACCTCCACATCCGGCTTCTTCACCTGTGGGATTGTCTGAGACCAGCCACCCGGACAGCTGATGAAACTGTGGGTTTGCACAACTAGGGCTGTGGCGGTCATGACATTTTGTCAGCCGGTTACTGTCATGCAAAAGACTGCTGGTCTCATGGTAATTGACCATTAATTAACATAAACACGTTTAGCATCTCCAGGCCTCAACACATACACATTGTTGATGCATGCCTTTGGAACATCTCACATTTTAACAAGTCTAATAAATCAGTTTAATATACACCATAACAATAAATTCATTATTTATTTTAGGTAGGTCTAAAGAAACATTATGATATGAAGAAAATGTATTTCATGAGTTGGCCTATTACTGTATGTTATCTGGCTATGTGGCATGCCATAGGCTGTTGGCTTTTTCATCTAGCAGACAAGATATGCTTATAAATCCCGTGTCATTATTTTATATTATATGATTTTATAATTGATGATGATGTTAGCTGAATAAAATAGAAAGGATATTTTTCCCATTCCAGAGCGAGTGCGCATATGAAGGCTATATTGAGTGTAAAAGTGATAATTTGAAACAGGTCCTACAGGCTATGATAGATTTAGAGTAATGATTGAAACCTTAGAATGTATTAGAAATCAAAACATATATGGACTGCATGATGCGACTATAGGCTATTGATGATTTGAGAAAGTCGCAAAAAAAGCTTGCGCTCTGTTTCTTGCCTCAGGCCGCACACACTGTTCTCTCATCAAGTGCTCATATTATCAGGCACCAGACTATGCTCAATTTAATATTGTCTTTACTAATATGTTAAATTAGTTTCGATTTAGAATGGCCCATTATCAAATGGGCAGGGAAAGGGGCAGGGGGAAAAAATACATGTAATCTGCCTATGCACTCGAATAGTGAATGGAAGCCCCTTTCCCGCCTGTTCGTTCGGGTAGGCTACTCCGGTTATTTCACTCCAAGCATCAACCACTGTTTGAGGAGCATGGAGCCTCTCGCTGCGCGACAGGTGATATTCTGCCTAAACTCTGTATGCCATGGGCTCTCCAAACCTGTTCCCGCAGCTACCAAGTGCTTAATTTGGGAAACCAAGTGAAATCTGTCCTGGAACATCAGAAGTAACATGTTTTCACAACAAAACATATTTCATTAAACTGTTGACAGCTCCTCTCTCTGCGTGCTTGAGAAAGTAATGAAGGAGAAAGGGGAGGAGATGGAAACGCATGGTGGTGAGATGTAGCTCAGTTGGTAGAGCATGGCGCTTGCAACGCCAGGGTTGTGGGTTTGATTCCCACGGGGGGCCAGTATGGAAAAAACAAAACACAAAAAAACATGTATGCACTAACTGTAAGTCGCTCTAGATAAGAGCGTCTGCTAAATGACAAAAAAATTAAAGAATAATAATAATAATTCTGTAGCTAAATATCTCACCACCGTGCCCCATGGTAGGTTATGGTATGGGCAGGCATAAACAACGAACACAATCACATTTGATCAATGGCAATTTGAATGTACAGAGATACCGTGACGAGGTCCTGAGGCCCGTTGTCGTGCCATTCATAAGCTGCCATCACCTCATGTTTCAGCATGATCATGCATGGCCCCATGTAGCAAGGATCGGTACACAATTCCTGGAAGCTGAAAATGTCCCAGTTCTTCCATGGCCTGCATACTCACCAGACATGTTACCATTACATTTACATTTTAGTCATTTAGCAGACGCTCTTATCCAGAGCGACTTACAGTTTAGTGAATACATATTTTTTTAATTTATTTTTTATACTGGCCCCCCGTGGGAATCAAACCCACAACCCTGGCGTTGAGCATGTTGGGATGATCTGGATCGACATGTACACAACGTGTTCCAGTTTCCGCCAATATCCAGCAACTTCGCACAGCAATTGAAGAGGAGTGGGACAACATTCCACAGGCCACATTCAACAGCCTGATCAACTCTATGCAAAGATGTGTTGCGCTGCATGAGGCAAATGGTTAAATGGTGGTCACATCAGATATTGACTGGTTTTCTGATCCACACCCCTACCTTTCTTTTTAAAGGTACCAACAGATGCATATCTGTATTCCCAGTCATGTGAAATTCATAGATTAGGGCCTAATGAATTTATTTCAACTGACTGATTTCCTTATATGAACTGTAACTCAGTAAAATCTTTGAAATTGTTGCATGTTGCATTTATATTTTTGTTCAGTGTACTTTATACATACTGTATGACAAATCAATTGAACCTTGAAACTTTATCCATTTGAAAAAAGATGTAGCTAAAGGTAATGTGTCAGCCTATTAATTATAAAAAATATAAAAAATTCCCTATTACTAGGCTATTCAAAATCAAATACAAATTCCCTATAATTGTAGACTTAGCCGCCCTGCACAATCAATGAATCAACAGCATTGCCTTGGCCTGTACGTTCTCTCCCAGACTCATGAATAGAAAGTTTGGAGCGTAGCATAAGGTAACCAGTCCATCCAGTATGCATAATAATACAGTCCAGATTACAGTCCAGATTACTAGAATTTGTTTAATTTTGGACCAATTAAAGACATCTTAAATCAGTTTTTATGTTTTTCTGCTGTGCGTAATATGCGGTAGGATATGTACAGTGAGGGAAAGAAGTATTTGATCCCCTGCTGATTTTGTACGTTTGCCCACTGACAAAGACAACATGTACCTTCAAATCTTGGGTGAGAACCTCCTTCCCTCAGCCAGGGCATTGAAAATGGGTCATGGATGGGTATTCCAGCATGACAATGACCCAAAACACACAGCCAAGGCAACAAAGGAGTGGTTCAAGAAGAAACACATTAAGGTCCTGGAGTGGCCTAGCCAGTCTCCAGACCTTAATCCCATAGAAAATCTGTGGAGGGAGCTGAAGGTTCGAGTTGCCAAACGTCAGGCTCGAAACCTTAATGACTTGGAGAAGATCTGCAAAGAGGAGTGGGACAAAATCCCTCCTGAGATGTGTGCAAACCTGGTGGCCAACTACAAGAAACGTCTGACCTCTGTGATTGCCAACAAGGGTTTTGCCACCAAGTACCATTAAAATTATAGACTGATCATGTCTTTGTCAGTGGGCAAACGTACAAAATCAGCAGGGGATCAAATACTATTTTTCAGGCTTGGGCTCATGCACTATATAGGCCTATGCATATGTACAGTTGAAGTCGGAAGTTTACATACACTTAGGTTGGAGTCATTAAAACTCGTTTTTCAACCACTCCACAAATTCTTGTTAACAAACTATAGTTTTGGCAAGTCGGTTAGGACATCTACTTTGTGCATGACACAAGTAATTTTTCCAACAATTGTTTACAGACAGATTATTTCACTTATAATTCACTGTATCACAATTCCAGTGGGTCAGAAGTTTACATACACTAAGTTGACTGTGCCTTTAAACAGCTTGGAAAATTCCAGAAAATGATGTCATGGCTTTAAAAGCTTCTGATAGGCTAATTGACATCATTTGAGTCAATTGAAGGTGTACCTGTGGATGTATTTCAAGGCCTACCTTCAAACTCAGTGCCTCTTTGCTTGACATCATGGGAAAATCAAAAGATATCAGCCAATAAAAATTGTAGACCTCCACAAGTCTGGTTCATCCTTGGGAGCAATTTCCAAACGCCTGAAGGTACCACGTTCATCTGTACAAACAATAGGACGCAAGTATAAACACCATGGGACCACGCAGCCATCATACCACTCAGGACAGAGACGCGTTCTGTCTCCTAGAGATGAACATACTTTGGTGCGAAAAGTGCAAATCAATCCCAGAACAACAGCAAAGGACCTCGTGAAGATGCTGGAGGAAACAGGTACAAAATTATCTATATCCACAGTAAAACGAGTCCTATATCGACATAACCTGAAAGGCCGCTTAGCAAGGAAGAAGCCACTGCTCCAAAACCACCATAAAAAAGACAGACTACGGTTTGCAACTGGACATGGGGACAAAGATTGTACTTTTTGGAGAAAAGTACAATCTTTGTCCCTCTGGTCTGATGAAACAAAAATAGAACTGTTTGGCCATAATGACCATCGTTATGTTTGGAGGAAAAAGGTGGTGCTTGCAAGCCGAAGAACACCATCCCAACCGTGAAGCACGGGGTGGCAGCATCATGCTGTGGGGGTGCTTTGCTGCAGGAGGGACTGGTGCACTTCACAAAATAGATGGCATCATGAGGAAGGAAAATTATGTGGATATATTGAAGCAACATCTCAAGACATCAGTCAGGAAGTTAAAGCTTAAGGACAACAAAGTCAAGGTATTGGAGTGGCCATCACAAAGCCCTGACCTCAATCCTATAGAAAATTTGTGGGCAGAACTGAAAAAGCGTGTGCGAGCAAGGAGGCCTACAAACCTGACTCGGTTACACCAGCTCTGTCAGGAGGAATGGGCCAAAATTCACCCAACTTATTGTGGGAAGCTTGTGGAAGGCTACCCAAAACGTTTGACCCAAGTTAATCAATTTAAAGGCAATGCTACCAAATACTGATTGAGTGTATGTAAACTTCTGACCCACTGGAATGTGATGAAATAAATAAAAGCTGAAATTAATCATTCTCTCTACTATTATTCTGACATTTCACATTCTTAAAATAAAGTGGTGATCCTAACTGACCTAAAACAGGGAATTTTTACTAGGATTATATGTCAGGAATTGTGAAAAACTGAGTTTAAATGTATTTGGCTAAGGTGTATGTAAACTTCCGACTTCAACTGTATAATGTGGTGAGTGATTTTGAAGGAGTCAGGCACAGGAGGGTAAATCACAGAATAAAAGGGTTTATTCCGAAAACACAGCGGTACGCAGCAATGCGTCAAATACTCCAGTGCGTAAAACAGGTGCACTGGGAAACAACAAGGCACACGGGTGAATATCCCGGCGATACAAAATACAAGGAGCTCCACCGAGCTAAACTAACCTCCACAATAAACAATCACACACAAAGACAAGGGGGCAGAGGGAACACTTATACAGGTACTGATGAGGGGATATGAACCAGGTGTGTGTAATAAACAAGACAAAACAAATGGAATGATGAGATGAGGAGCGGCAGTGGCTAGAAGGCCAGTGACGACAAACGCCGAAGCCTGCCCGAACAAGGAGAGGAGGCAGCTTCGGAGGAAGTCGTGACGTATAAACTCTAATATGTGTATGGGTGTTTTGAATTAATCATCACCTTAGAATGCGCTGTCCATTTTGATGTTAGGCTTTGAAACAAAATCCACAATGACCATGTTTTCCACTCAGTTTCAACCTGTTGTTGAACTTCTTTCTTCAAATTGATCAATCATAGTGAGGTGAGTTTTAAAAGCAAAATACTGTTTTGATGATAAGTGTTTGATGTGATTTTCGATTGCATTGATGTCAGAGTGGATAGAAGAACAATAGAGCCCTGAGTACCAGGCCATTAGCGAGTTGGATACTACCAACGCATGTCCTGAGTGCATAAGAGGAGATTACTGTGACTCAATGGTCAAGTGGAATTTTACTGTGGTCAAGACTCTCTAAAATTCTATTTTTGTTCAGTGTATTTTATACATACTGTATGTGTCACGACTTCCGTCGAGGCTGCCTCCCCTCCTTGTTCGGGCAGGCTTCGGCGTTCGTCGTCACCGGCTTACTAGCCACTGCCGCTCCATATATCATCATTCCATTTGTCTTGTCTTGTTAAGAACACCCACACTCATTCAGAGCCCACTGCTGCGCACTGTACCCTACCTATCTACTTTCCCGATCACATGGTAGTTCCCCAGTGTAAGGCGCTAGTCGATTCAGGCGCAGCTGGGAACTTTATGGACAGGGCATTCTCATGCCGTCAAGGCATTTCATTGGTTCCCCTATCCATTCCACTCCCCATCAGAGCACTTGATAGTCGACCATTAGGGTCTGGGTTTGTTAAGGAAGTTATTGTACCAGTCACCACGATCACCCAGGAGACTCATTGTGAGCAGGTAACTTTTTCTATTATTGAGTCTCCTGCTTTCCCTGTGGTATTAGGTATCCCTTGGCTAGCACTTCACAACCCCACCTTCTCATGGCCGCAGAGGGTTCTCATGGGGTGGTCGCGAGAGTGTCAGGGTAGGTGTCTAGGTGTTTCCATTGGTGCAACCACGGTGGAAAGTCCAGACGGTACCTCCACCGTGCGCATTCCCTCTGAATACCATGATCTGGTGCACACATTTTCTATGACACAGGCGACAAAATTACCACCTCATCGGGTGGGGGATTGCGCGATAAACCTTCGGGTAGACGCTGTACCTCCCAGGAGTCATGTGTACCCCTGTCACAGTCTGAAACGGAGGCTATGGAAACATACGTCACCGAGTCCCTGGGCCAGGGGTATTTACAGTGGGGAGAACAAGTATTTGATACACTGCCGATTTTGCCGTTTTTCCTACTTACAAAGCATGTAGAAGTCTGTAATTTTTATCATAGGTACACTTCAACTGTGAGAGACGGAATCTAAAACAGAAAATCCAGAAAATCACATTGTATGATTTTTAAGTAATTCATTTGCATTTTATTGCATGACATAAGTATTTGATACATCAGAAAAGCAGAACTTAATATTTGGTACAGAAACCTTTGTTTGCAATTACAGAGATCATACGTTTCCTGTAGGTCTTGACCAGGTTTGCACACACTGCAGCAGGGATTTTGGCCCACTCCTCCATACAGACCTTCTCCAGATCCTTCAGGTTTCGGGGCTGTCGCTGGGCAATACGGACTTTCAGCTCCCTCCAAAGATGTTCTATTGGCCCACTCCAGGACCTTGAGATGCTTCTTACGGAGCCACTCCTTAGTTGCCCTGGCTGTGTGTTTCGGGTCGTTGTCATGCTGGAAGACCCAGCCACGACCCATCTTCAATGCTCTTACTGAGGGTAGGAGGTTGTTGGCCAAGATCTCGCGATACATGGCCCCATCCTTCCTCCCCTCAATACGGTGCAGTCGTCCTGTCCCCTTTGCAGAAAAGCATCCCCAAAGAATGATGTTTCCACCTCCATGCTTCACGGTTGGGATGGTGTTCTTGGGGTTGTACTCATCCTTCTTCTTCCTCCAAACACGGCGAGTGGAGTTTAGACCAAAAAGCTCTATTTTTGTCTCATCAGACCACATGACCTTCTCCCATTCCTCCTCTGGATCATCCAGATGGTCATTGGCAAACTTCAGACGGGCCTGGACATGCGTTGGCTTGAGCAGGGGGACCTTGCGTGCGCTGCAGGATTTTAATCCATGACGGCATAGTGTGTTACTAATGGTTTTCTTTGAGACTGTGGTCCCAGCTCTCTTCAGGTCATTGACCAGGTCCTGCTGTGTAGTTCTTGACTGATCCCTCACCTTCCTCATGATCATTGATGCCCCACGAGGTGAGATCTTGCATGGAGCCCCAGACCGAGGGTGATTGACCGTCATCTTGAACTTCTTCCATTTTCTAATAATTGCGCCAACAGTTGTTGCCTTCTCACCAAGCTGCTTGCCTTGTGCAAGTCTACAATTTTATCCCTGATGTCCTTACACAGCTCTCTGGTCTTGGCCATTGTGGAGAGGTTGGAGTCTGTTTGATTGAGTGTGTGGACAGGTGTCTTTTATACAGGTAACGAGTTCAAACAGGTGCAATTAATACAGGTAATGAGTGGAGAACAGGAGGGCTTCTTAAAGAAAAACTAACAGGTCTGTGAGAGCCGGAATTCTTACTGGTTGGTAGGTGATCAAATACTTATGTCATGCAATAAAATGCAAATTAATTACTTAAAAATCATACAATGTGATTTTCTGGATTTTTCTGGATTTTAGATTCCGTCTCTCACAGTTGAAGTGTACCTATGATAAAAATTACAGACCTCTACATGCTTTGTAAGTAGGAAAACCTGCAAAATCGGCAGTGTATCAAATACTTGTTCTCCCCACTGTACGTCCCTCCACTTCACCCACCTCCTCAAGTTTCTTCTTTGTGAAGAAGAAAGACGGCGGTCTGCGCCCGTGCATTGATTATCGATCACTGAACAAGGAGACTATAAGATTTAGTTATCCTCTCCCCCTCATTCCTTCAGTGATTGAGTCAATGCATGGGGCGCGCTTCTTCACCAAATTAGATCTCAGGATTGCATACAACCTGGTGCGTGTTCGGGAGGGGGATGAGTGGAAGACAGCATTCAGCACAACCACAGGGCATTATGAATACCTGGTGATGCCCTACGGTTTGATGAATGCTCCCTCCGTCTTCCAGTCCTTTGTGAACGAGGAGTTTCGGGACCTGCTTGGTCGTGGTGTGGTGGTCTACATCGATGACATCCTGGTGTATTCTGCTACATGCGCCGAACATGTGTCCCTGGTTCGCAAAGTGCTGGCCCGACTGTTGGAAAATTACCTTTATGCCAAGGCAGAGAAGTGTATGTTTTTCCAGCAGTCCGTCTCCTTTCTCGGATACTGCATTACCACCTCAGGTGTGGAGATGGAGGGAGATCACATTTCAGCCGTGTGTAATTGGCCGACTCCAACCACGGTTAAGGAGGTGCAGCGCTTCCTTGGCTTCGCCAACTACTGTCAGAGGTTTATCCGGGGCTTTGGCAAGGTCGCAGCTCCCATTACATCCCTGTTGAAGGGTGGGCCGTCAGCAGAGGCTGCAGAGGCTGACCTGGCCATCAGCAAACTGCGGGGTCTGTTCACCTCAGCCCCGGTACTGGCCCACCCCGATCCATCACTACCGTTCATAGTGGAGGTGGATGCGTCCGAGGTAGGGATAGGCGCTGTCCTGTCTCAATGCTCAGGCACGCCACCCAAGCTCCGCCCCTGTGCCTTCTTCTCTAAGAAGCTCAGCCCTGCGGAGCAGAACTACGACATTGGTGATCGGGAGCTGTTGGCTGTTGTCCGAGCTTTGACCGTGTGGAGGCATTGGCTCGAAGGGGCGAAACACCCTTTCCTCGTCTGGACGGACCACCGTAACCTGGAGTACATCCGGGCAGCGAGGAGACTGAATCCTCGCCAGGCCAGGTGGGCCCTATTCTTCACCCAGTTTGATTTCACACTGTCATACATTCCAGGTACGAAGAACGTGAAGGAAGACGCACTGTCCCGGCTGTATGACACAGAGGAGAGGCCCAGAGACAACACCCCCATACTCCCGGCCTCCTGCATTGTGGCGCCGGTAGTATGGGCGATGGACGCGGATATAGAGCAGGCATTACGCACAGATCCATCTCCACCTCAGTGTCCAGCTGGGCTGCGGTACGTGCCTGCTCTTATCCGTGATCGTCTGATCTACTGGGCACACACGTCACCCTCCTCTGGTCACCCAGGTATAGGTCGTACAGTGCGCTGCCTGACCGGAAAGTACTGGTGGCCTACCTTGGCTAAGGACATGAGGGTGTACGTCTCCTCCTGCTCGGTGTGCGCCCAGAGTAAGGCACCTAGGCACCTCCCAGCGGGTAAGTTAAAACCTTTACCAGTTCCACAACGACCATGGTCTCACCTAAGTGTTGATTTTTTACCTCTCCCAAGGTAACACCACCATCCTGGTCGTTGTGGACCGCTTTTCTAAGTCCTGCCGCCTCCTTCCTCTGCCCTGTCTCCCCACGGCCCTGCAAACTGCGGAGGCCCTGTTTACTCACGTCTTCCGGCACTACGGGGTACCAGAGGATATAGTGTCTGACCCAGGTCCCCAGTTCACGTCCAAGGTCTGGAAGGCGTTCATGGAACATCTGGGGGTCTCGGTCAGCCTGACGTGGTTCCACCACGAGTCAAATGGGCAGGTGGAACGGGTAAATCAGGATGTGGGTAGGTTCCTGCGGTCCTCCTGCCAGGACCGACCGGGGGAGTGGTCGGTGTTCTTGCCATGGGCAGAATATGCCCAGAACTCTCTCTGCCACTCCTCTACTAACCTAACGCCATTCCAATGTGTTTTAGGTTACCAACCGTTTCTGGCACCGTGGCACCAGAGCCAGACCGAGGCTCCTGCGGTGGGAACTGTCACGACTTCCACCGAGGCTGTTCGGGCAGGCTTCGGCATTCGTCATCACCGACTTACTAGCCACTGCCGCTCCATATATCATCATTCCATTTGTCTTGTCTTGTTAATTACACACACCTGGTTCTTATCCCCTCATTAGTCCGTGTATAAGTGTTCCCTCTGCCCCCCTTGTCCTTGTGGGTGATTGTTATTTGTGAGAGTAGTGTAGCTCTCCCTTTGTATTGCCGGGGTAGATATTTCCCCTGTGCTTGTATATTGTTGGAGTATCCCGTATCGTGTATTGCTAGGGTAGATAGTTTCCCCTGTGCATGTTTTCGTGTGTCGCATTTGTATACGACGGAATAAACTCTGTATTCAGTGATTTACCCTCCTGCGCCTGACTCCTTCTATCACACTCACAGTATGACAAATCAATTTAACCTTGAACCTTTATCCATTTGAAAACATATGACGTAAGCATGCTCTAGGTACAGCAAATGTATAATTCTCATGATGCTATTTGAGCTCTCCAGCTCTGAGATATTTTCTTCAAGACTATAGTAATATCTTCTGTGGAGAGAATCAGACCTGAGGAAATATTTGCCTCAATATTCCCAAAGATTCCCTGAGCTCTGTCATCAAGACTGTCACCAAAGAAAATGCATTAAAAAAAAATCACCATGCAATACAATGTCTGTCACTCTTCCTCTCCCTCAGCCCTACATCAGGCCTGTCAGTACTGATAGGCATTAACAAGCGAGACTAGCCAACAGCCTGACTTTCCTTCATAAATATGTGAGAGAACTGAAAATGTTTCAGTTGTCACCTCTATCACATTTTCTGGTACAGTAGTATCATATCTACTGATGACCCAATTATTCATCCAATTAGCTTCACACCTAAACTAAACATGAGAGAGGCATTGTATCTCTCTTTCTCTGGCAACCAGCATTTAATATGACTCTCCCTCCCTCTCTCTTTCTCTTCCTCTCCCTCCCCTCTCTCTTTCTCCAGTATCTTGTTTCCTGCACCGTCAAAACCCATGAGTGCCTGTATCCTCCTCTCTCCTCTGAAGTAAAATCATTCACAAGCATTTAAACGGCTAAGCAGAGAAATGTAACATACTATTGAAACATCTATATCAGGGATGGGCAACTGCCACATCATATTTAGGTTACGTTTATTGGACTAAATTGTTTTTGGTATCTTTTAGTTGTCACTGTATTGTCACTAAGCAGAGGTGATTTGATGATGTTGAAATGTTGAAGATGAAATGGTGCTGGAATAATGGAGGCAGCTCCTGTTTTCTTTGCGACTTGCGGTAACTCTCTATGGTTCTAAATCAATAGTTGTTTAGTGGTCAGAAAAATCTGGAAACATTAACTTGCTTTACCATTCTGTAGGTCATGTAACTGTCTGTTACATGCAATATGCTTTGTGGACTAAATCGGACAGATGTTGCTATCTGGTTTTGTGATGAAATAAAGGTGTGGTTGAATTCATTCTGCCACTGTGTCGTCTTATTGTCTCTGCCTTTAGGCCTATATATCACGGTGTCAAGGCATATGAACTAACAGGTTATAGAGCAAACAACGCAATTATCACAACACAGGTTGTAATGTGGCTTTTTCCCCCCAGTGATTTTACCCACGCACCGCTACTGGTTGAGAGTTAGAATAGTAGAATACACAAGGTGCAGCAGATTTTATCTTGTTATGTCAGACACTGACAGTGACTCAATTAGCCCATGTCAGCAAAAACGGTTTAGATTGGTAAGTCTAGTCAACTATCTACCGACCGGTGGGCCCCCATTGATTTTGTTAGTCACTCTCACTCAGATATCATATTAAAACTGCAAACATTTCTCTCCACCCAATGGCAAAATGAGTAGAATTGCATGAAATTGAATTAGTTATAAAATTGCAAAATCTTCTCTCCACGACTTGGCTACATTTGTAGAATTGCAGCAAATTTGCTTAAAAATTACAACATTTTATCTTGAATTGCAGGAAATTAACAAAAAACATCAATTTTCTCTCTCCACTGTCAAGAGGGGGGCTGCTCAAATGTTGGGGTGGGCGCAACAACATTTTACTTGGGGCCACCAAAAGACTAGTGACGGCTCTGACTGTGAATGTGTGGGTATGGATGTAGGTACACAGACCCGCGAGCCACTGCAGCCTCTCATGATGAGTTCAGAATTTCTGTGGCCCCCACCCCCATCAAAGTTGCCCATCCATGATCTAGATCATCAGGCCCTTTACCTGTGCACTATAATAGTATATTTACATCCATTCAACTATTCACACAAAAGCCCCCTAAAAATGCTCCTCTTACCCGTCTGTAATTGTTATGTTGTGTTATTTTTGACACATTAACCGTGAAACACAGAGAGTGGAGAGGCGAGGCGAGGCGAGGGAAAACAACAGAACCCACTACAGATTGAGTAGTGTTAACATGGCAACAGCTTTGGCTGGCCAGGAGATGGATGAGGACCCAGGTCTATTTTTAGAATCAGTAATTGCTTAATGTGTTTCCATAATCCACGTGTTTCACCTTCTGATGGCTAATGGATTACTCTTGCAGTGGGACAAGTGCATGGACACTGGGTAGCATTGTTTGCAGGCCCTGCTGAGCCCCCATCACTGAGCACCAGCAGGCAAATCTGTTAATGTGGCCATCAGCTAACACGGTATGCCTCCCAAATGGCACCTTATTCCCTATGTAGGGCCCATAGGGCTCCGGTCAAAAGTATTGCACTATGTAGGGAATAGGGTGCCATTTGAAAAAACAGCCATGGTCCTAGTGCTAGCTCCTAAGCCCAAATGCTAGTGCTCAGAGTAAGGGGGGTCTTAATTAATCTACTGTACTGTAGCATTCATTTGGTGCGATACTGCTACATCAATTAGGCTACGTTTTGTATTGGGTTAGAAAGCTCCTGTTTTGAGGATGCAATATCATGCCGACATATTGAAAATCATTTTGGAGAGGGATAATCACTCTCTAAAGTGACACGGTTGTTTTTGTATCCTATTTAAATTGTTGGTTTTTGTATCCTGTAAATTGATTTATACTTTCAACACTTGAGAAAGGGGAAAAGGCATAAAAAGTCATTAAAAGTAATGGCATGTCTCAAAGGCAATAATGCAAAAACCAAGGGACACATTCTCACATCTGAATTCATATATTTTTACTGCTACCATCTCCAAGCAAGAACCCATATTGGTTCAAGGTCTGTGTTTTTTTAACAGTGGAAATGTGGCAAAGGCAAACAATAAACATATACTGAACATATCAATAAAGAAAAATTTACGACGCTCCCACCCAATATGGGCCCACTGAAAAGCCCTTTGCTCATATTTCAACACTTCTCATGTGGTTCTTGTATTAATCGTGTACACACAATACTACCCAAATACTCTCACACACTGGTTGCTTTCTTTCATTATGAGATTTTGCTAAATTGAAAAATGCTGGCAGACAGACAATGGAAATAGGCAACCCCTGAGGGCCTGAGGGGTGGATGAGAGGAGGAGAGGAGGAGGGTAAGGGGACTGGCTGCCAGACTAGTCCCAGAGAGCCAATGTTTCCTTCCCGTTCCCCAAATCCAAAATCATGGGTACCTACTTCTACACTGGTTCTCATACTAACATAGGGTCCGAGGAGGATGATGGTTACTGTAGGTGTGGGTGGTTAAGTGGAGTGAGGAGTTACGTGGGAATGACTTACTGTAGTCCATACATGACCTATCCTGTGGCATGTGTACAGCTGCTCAACTTAGCTACCCTACCACCCTCCAAGGATCTAATACTGTTTAGTAGAACAAGAGGTCCATATAAGGATGGGAGAGAGAGAGAAGCTCACTCTTATCAAGCAGCAGTGTGTTTTCTACATTAAGATCCTCACAGTCAAAACATGTGGAAACTGGAAAGTATCACTGGAGCGAGACCTGAGGGTGATGTTCTCGACAGCAACCACAGCATAATGATCACTTGCATATAATCACACTTTTCAGAGCTCTTCCCAAAGTCAAGGATCTATAATTTAATTTCCAATTTTAACTTTAAATCCTAACCGATGCCTATTCTAGGTTATATAGGCAATATATTGAGGATAATCCAACGCAGAACCATGTACTTCAACGTGCTTGTGAGAGAGAACACTGAGCCAGTCCAGGCCAGTTACATTTGTTCCTCCAAGGCAAAGGTATCACAGTGTTAACCTACTGCATAACTCCATGTTATGACTCACAGTAAAACAGTGGGAGACCTACTCAAAAGATTAATCAGAGAAGCATTAGCATCACATCAACATGTACTGCTTGAGTAACCTCATGTCAATGCAGGTATTTAAATTGTTGATGTACAATACCAGTCAAAAGTTTGGACACACCTACTAATTGAAGGGTTTTTCTTAATTTTTACTATTTTCTACATTGTAAAATAATAGTGAAGACATCAAAACTATGAAATAACACATGGAATCATTCTTGGCATTCTCTCAACCAGCTTCACCTGGAATGCTTTTCCAACACTCTTGAAAGAGTACCCACATATGCTGAGCACTTGTTGGCTGCTTTTCCTTCACTCTGCCGTCCGACTCATCCCAAACCATCTCAATTTGGGTTGAGGTCGGAGGATTGTGGAGGCTAGGTCATCTGATGCAGCACTCCATCACTCTCCTTCTTGGTAAAAAAGCCCTTACACAGCCTGGAAGTGTGTTGGGTCATTTTCCTGTTGAAATACAAATGATATTCCCACTAAGCCCAAACCAGATGGGATGGCGTATCGCTGCAGAATGCTGTGGTAGCCATGCTGGTTAAGTGTGCCTTGAATTATAAATAAATCACAGACTTGGTGGGAACTACACATGAAGAGATCATCCGTTCACCCACACCGCGTCTCACAAAGACACGGCGGTTGGAACCAAAAATCTCCAATTTGGACTCCAGACAAAAGGACACATTTCCACCAGTCTAATGTCCATTGCTCGTGTTTCTTGGCCCAAGCAGGTCTCTTCTTATTATTGGTGTCCTTTAGTAGTGGTTTCTTTGCAGCAATTAGACCATGAAGGCCTGATTCACACGGTCTCCTCTGAACAGTTGATGTTGAGATGTGTCTGTTACTTGAACTCTGTGAAGCATTTATTTGGGCTGCAATTTCTGATGCTAGTAACTCTAATGAACTTATCCTCTACAGCAGAGGTAACTCTGGGTCTTCCATTCCTGTGGCGGTCCTCATGAGAGACAGTTTCATCATAGCACTTGATGGTTTTTGCGACTGCACTTGAAGAAACTTTAAAAGTTCTTGAAATGTTCCGTATTGACTGACCTTCATGTCTTTAAGTAATGATGGACTGTCATTTCTCTTTGCTTATTTGAGCTGTTCTTGCCATAATATGGACTTGGTCTTTTACCAAATAGGGCTATCTTCTGTCTACCTTGTCACAACACAACTGATTGGCTCAAACGCATTAAGAAGGAAAGAAATTCCACAAATGAACTTTTAAGAAGGCACACCTGTTAATTGAAATGCATTCCAGGTGACTACCTCATGAAGCTGGTTGAGAGAATGCCAAGAGTGTGCAAAGCTGTCATCAAGGCAAAGGGTGGCTATTTGAAGAATCTCAAATATAAAATATATTTTGATTTGTTTAACACTTTTTTGGTTACTACAGTGCCTTGCAAAAGTATTCATCCCCCTTGGCGTTTTTCTTATTTTGTTGCATTACAACCTGTAATTTAAATTGATTTTTATTTGGATTTCATGTAATGGTCATACACAAAATAGTCAAAATTGGTGAAGTAAAATGAAAAAAAGAACTTGTTTCAAAAATTCTAAAACATAAATAACGGAAAAGTGGTGCGTGCATATGTATTCACTCCCTTTGCTATGAAGCCCCTAAATAAGATCTGGTGGAACCAATGACCTTCAGAAGTCACATAATTAGTTAAATAAAGTCCACCTGTGTGCAATTTAAGTGTCACATGATCTGTCACATGATCTCAGTATACATACACACCTGTTCTGAAAGGCCCCAGAGTCTGCAACACCACTAAGCAAGAGGCACCACCACGCAAGCGGCACCATGAAGACCAAGGAGCTCTCCAAACAGGTCAGGGACAAAGTTGTGGAGAAGCACAGATCAGGGTTGGGTTATAAAAAAATATCTGAAACTTTGAACATCCCACGGAGCACCATTAAATCCATTATAAAAAAATTGAAAGAATATGGCACCACAAAAAACCTGCCAAGAGAGGGACGCCCACCAAAACTTACGGACCAGGCAAGGAGGGCATTAATCAGAGAAGCAACAAAGAGACCAAAGATAACCCTGAAGGAGCTGCAAAGCTCCACAGCGGAGATTGGAGTATCTGTCCATAGGACCACTTTAAGCCGTACACTCCACAGAACTGGGCTTTACGGAAGAATGGACAGAAAAAAAAGCCATTGCTTAAAGAAAAAACTAAGAAAACACGTTTGGTGTTCGCCAAAAGGCATGTGGGAGACTCCCCAAACATATGGAAGAAGGTACTCTGGTCAGATGAAACTAAAATTGAGCTTTTTGGCCATCAAGGAAAACACTATGTCTGGCGCAAACCCAACACTACTCATCACCCCGAGAACACCATCCCCACAGTGAAGCATGGTGGTAGCAGCATCATGCTGTGGGGATGTTTTTCATCGGCAGGGACTGGGAAACTGGTCAGAATTGAAGGAATGATGGATGGCGCTAAATACAGAGAAATTCTTGAGGGAAACCTGTTTCAGTCTTCCAGAGATTTGAGACTGGGACGGAGGTTCACCTTCCAGCAGGACAATGACCCTAAGCATACTGCTAAAGCAACACTCGAGTGGTTTAAGGGGAAACATTTAAATGTCTTGGAATGGCCTAGTCAAAGCCCAGACCTCAATCTAATTGAGAATCTGTGGTATGACTTAAAGATTGCTGTACACCAGCGGAACCCATCCAACTTGAAGGAGCTGGAGCAGTTTTGCCTTGAAGAATGGGCGAGACATACCCCAAGAGACCTGCAGCTGTAATTGCTGCAAAAGGTGACTCTACAAAGTATTGACTTTGGGGGGGATGATTAGTTATGCACACTCAAGTTTTCTGTTTTTTGTCTTATTTCTTGTTTGTTTCACCCAAAAAAATATTTTGCATTTTCAAAGTGGTAGGCATGTTGTATAAATCAAATGATACAAACCCCCCCAAAAATCTATTTTCATTCCAGGTTGTAAGGCAACAAAATAGGAAAAATGCCAAGGAGGGTGAATACTTTCGCAAGCCACTGTACATGATTCCATACGTGTTATTTCATTGTTTTGATTTCTTCACTATTATTCTACAATGTAAAAATAAGAAAAACCCTTGAATGAGTAGGTGTGTCCAAACTTTTGACTGGTAGTGTACATCAAATGAAGCTGCAACATTTTCAACGATCTAGGATACATGGATTACGGAGCATAATGATACTGGTAACTACCAAAATAAAGGAAACACCAACATAGTGTCTTAATAGGGCGTTGGGCCACCACAAGCTGCCAGAACAGCTTCAATGTGCCTTGGCATACATTCTACAAGTGTCTGGAAATCTATTGGAGGGATGCAACACCATTCTTCTACAAGAAATTCCATAATTTTGTGTTTTGTTGATGATGGTAGAAAATGCTGTCTCAGGCGCCGCTCTAGAATCTCCCATACTGTAAGTGTTCAATTGGGTGGAGATCTGGTGACTAAAACACACACACACACACATTCACACAAACACAAATACCCTTTAAACCCCCTATGCCCCTTTGAGACCCCTCTTTCAAAGTCACTGAGATCTCTTCTTCTAGCCATGATAGCCAAAATAATGGGCAACTGGGCATTTTTTTACATGACCCTAAGCATGATGGGATGTTCATTGCTTAATTAACTCAGGAAACACACCTGTGTGGAAGCACCGGCTTTCAATATACTTTGTATCCCTCCTTTATTCAAGTATTTCCTTTATTTTGGCAGTTACCTGTATGTGCTCATGAATGGAATATCCAATTTTCATTCACTACTCATATCTCTATTGACCTCCTAAAGTGCTGTAGAACAAGAGGTCCATATAAGGATGGGAGAGAGAGAGAAGCTCACTCTTATCAAGCAGCAGTGTGTTTTCTACATTAAGATCCTCACAGTCAAAACATGTGGAAACTGGAAAGTATCACTGGAGCGAGATCTGAGGGTGATGTTTTCGACAGCAACCACAGGATAATGATCACTTGCATATAATCACACTTTTCAGAGCTCTTCCCAAAGTCAAGGATCTATAATTTAATTTCCAATTTTAACTTTAAATCCCAACCGATGCCTATTCTAGGCTATATAGGCAATATATTGAGGATAAACCAATGCAGAAACATGTACTTCAACCCGCTTGTGAGAGAGAACACTGAGCCAGTCCAGGACAGTTATCTTTGTTCCTCCGAAGCAAAGGTATCACAGTGTTAACCTACTGCATAACTCCATGTTATGACTCACAGTAAAACAGTGGGAGACCTACTCAAAAGATTAATCAGAGAAGCATTAGCATCACATTAACATGTACTGCCTGAGTAACCTCATGTCAATGCAGGTATTTAAATTTTTGACATACAGTACCAGTCAAAACTTTGGACACACCTACTCATTCAAGGGTTTTTCTTTATTTTTACATTTTCTACATTGTAGAATAATAGTGAAGACATCAAAACTATTAAATAACACATATGGAATCATGTAGTAACCAAAAAGTGTTAAACAAATCAAGACATATTTTATATTTGAGATTCTTCAAATAGCTACCCTTTGCCTTGATGACCGCTTTGCACACTCTCTCAACCAGCTTCACCTGGAATGCTTTTCGAACAGTCTTGAAGGCGTTCCCACATATGCTCAGCACTTGTTGGCTGCTTTTCCTTCACTCTGCTGTCCGACTCATCCCAACCATCTCAATTGGGTTGAGGTCGGGGGATTGTGGAGGCCAGGTCATCTGATGCAGCACTTCATCACTCTCCTTCTTGGTCAAATAGCCCTTACACAGCCTGGAGGTGTGTTGGGTCATTGTCCTGTTGAAAAACAAATGATAGTCCCACTAAGCCCAAACCAGATGGGATGGCGTATCGCCATCGACAGTGTCACCAGCAAAGCACCCCCACACCATAACACCTCCTCCTCTATGCTTTACGCTGGGAAAAACACATTCGGAGATCAACCGTTCACCCACACCGCGTCTCACAAAAACATGGCAGTTGGAACCAAATATCTCCAATTTGGACTCCAGACAAAGGACAAATGTCCATTGCTCGTGTTTCTTGGCCCAAGCAAGTATTTTCTTCTTATTGGTGTCCTTTAGTAGTGGTTTCTTTGCAGCAATTCAACCATGAAGGCCTGATTCACACAGTCTCCTCTGAACAGTTGATGTTGAGATGTGTCTGTTACTTGAACTCTGTGAAGCATTTATTTAGGCTGCAATTTCTGAGGCTGGTAACTCTAATTAACTTATCCTCTGCAGCAGAGGTAACTCTCGGTCTTCAATTCCTGTGGTGGTCCTCATGAGAGCCAGTTTCATCATAGCGCTTGATGGTTTTTGCGACTGCACTTTCAAAGTTCTTGAAATGTTCCATATTGACTGACCTTCATGTCTTAAAGTAATGATGGACTGTTGTCTCTCTTTGCTTATTTGAGCTGTTCTTGCCATAATATGGACTTGGTCTTTTACCAAATAGGGCTATCTTCTGTATACCCCCCACCTTGTCACAACACAACTGATTGGCTCAAACGCATTAAGAAGAAAAAAATTCCACAAATGAACTTTTAAGAAGGCACACCTGTTAATTTAAATGCATTTCAGGTGACTACTTCATGAAGCTGGTTGAGAGAATGCCAAGAGTGTGCAAACGGTCATCAAGGCAAAGGGTGGCTATTTGAAGAATCTCAAATATAAAATATATTTTGATTTGTTTAACACTTTTTTGGTTTCTACATGATTCCATATGTGTTATTTCATAGTTTTGATTTCTTCACTATTATTCTACAATGTAGAAAATAGTAAAAATAAAGAAAAACCCTTGAATAAGTAGGTGTTCTAAAACTGTTGACCGGTAGTGTATGTAAACAAATTTGTGCCCAAAATTGGAGAGAAATAAGCTTTTTGTGCATATGGAAAAAATTGGGGATCTTTTATTTCGACTCATGAAACATGGGACAAACACTTTACGTGTTGCATTTATATTTTTGTTCAGTATGGTATTCAAACCTTTTCAGCGCGGACCCCATTTTTCCGCCAGAGTTTCTCACTACCCCACCCCAAGTCTAATGATAGGTTCCCAATCTCCCAACCTCTCCCAACTAGCTACCAAGCCATTTCAGGCTATCAATCAAGTTAGACTAGCTTGTCTAACTGTCTTAGCTGGTATGCCTGCTGGTAAGATTGCTAGACTTTAGAAAATACAAAACTTGCTTTAATTATTGTGTTATGATACTATAGACCAGTGTGGCAGTTGTACTAAACTCCTAAGGCATAAGTTCTTAAATAATCAATGTGCATCATTAATTAAAATGACAACTGAACTGGTTAAGAGGTATACTTAGATAACCTATGCAGAAAAACATACTTATTTTTTTACATAGAATTCAGTGGAGGCTCCTCAGAGGAGGAAGGGGAGGACCATCTTCAACAGTGAATTTCATAAAAATAAAAATAGTGAAATATTAAATATGTTATCCTTTTTAGATAAAACTATACTAAACATATTCACGTCACCAAATAATTGATTAAAACACACTGTTTTGCAATGAAGGTATACAGTAGCCTAAGCAGCACTCTGTAGGGTAGCACCATGGTGTAGCCGGAGGACAGCCAGCTTCTGTCCTCCTCTGGGTACATTGACTTCAATACTAAACATCATGGTTCTCGCCCCGTTCCATAGACTTAAACAGTAATTATGACAACTTCCGGAGGACGTCCTCCAACCTATCAGAGCTCTTGCAGCATGAACTGACATGTTGTCCACCCAATCAAAGGATCAGAGAATTAATCTTGTACTGAATGCATAAGATACAGTTAGCTAGCACTGCAGTGGATCAAATGTGGTGAGTAGTTGACTCAAAGAGAGAGAAAGACAATAGTTGAACAGTTTTGAACAAATTAATTTCTTCAAAAATTAAGGAAAAGCAAGAGAGAGAGAGAGAGAGAGAGAGAGAGAGAGAGAGAGAGAGAGAGAGAGAGAGAGAGAGAGAGAGAGAGAGAGAGAGAGAGAGAGAGAGCTAGCTATATTTGGTTGTATTTTTTTTACTTTCACTTTCACTGAGCTAGCAAATGCAGCTAGCTAGTTTAGTCTACTCAAACACCTGGTTGAAACAGAGAGGGATGCTATGCTAGCTGGCTATGGCTATCCAACACTGGAACTCTTTCAAAAACGTATCCTGCAGCAAAACCATTTGACCATCTTAGTTTAAATGCACTCATTGTGAATTTTCACCGGAGTGCTTTTCCTTTCTTCCAAAAAATAAGAAAGTGAATCCGTTCCCTCACTCCCTCACACCAACCTGAGTATAATTTTACTGTATTAGTCATGGTAATATAATGCAATTCCTTATCTGTATGTAATTAGCATAATGGCACATAATGGTCGTAATGGTGTCTTCTCATAACCTTAACAATAACACCCTGTAAACTATGCCATAGCACTAGTGTACAGATGTAGGATCTTAATTTGAGCCAGTTTGCTAAAACAGTAAAATAATCCTAGCCTGTAGCAAAACAGAATGTAAGCTTTCGAGATCAGGATGGTTCGTACGAGGCTAAAATAATCCTGCAGCAAGAGGAAATGTAGATTATTTTGTGGATTATAATTAATGGACATTTTTTTATTTTGAAATGTTTGTTCTTCAATACATTCTGAGGAGACATCTGTGAGTTCACAGCCATGAATCATATGAGGAGATGAAATCAGTGTTGCCTCAGCTTCTTCCTTTTACTGTGAACTGCCAGGTATTTTCTTAGAAATGGCATTTCTTAGAAATGACATGGTAAAATGATCATTTGATAATAATTACACAGTAATTACCCTAATAATCAAATTTTCATCTCCTAGAGATGTATGCCTACTGAAACAAGCTCAACTACAGTGCCTTCGGAAAGTATTCAGAACGCCCCGTTACAGCCTTATTCAAAAATGTATCAATCTACACACATTACCCCATAATGACAAAGCAAAAAACGTTTTTTAGAAATGTATTAAAAATAAAAAAGCTTGGCACACCTGTACTTGGGGAGTTTCTCCCATTCTTCTCTGCAGATCCTCTCAAGCTCTGTCAGGTTGGATGAGGAGAGTTGCTGCACAGCTATTTTCAGGTCTCCCCAGAGATGTTCGATCGGGTTCAAGTCCGGGCTCTGGCTGGGCCACTCAAGGAAATTCAGAGAGTTGTCCCGAAGCCACTCGTGCATTGTCTTGGCTGTGTGCTTAGGGTTGTTGTCCTGTTGGAAGGTGAACCTTCGCCCCAGTCTGAGGTCCTGAGTACTCTGGAGCAGGTTTTCATCAAGGATATCTCTGTACTTTGCTCCGTTCATCTTTGCCTCGATCCTGACTAGTCTCCCAGTTCCTGCTGCTGAAAAACATCCCCACAGCATGATGCTGCCACCATCATGCTTCACCGTAGGGATGGTGCCAGGTTTCCTCCATACGTGATGCTTGGCATTCAGGCCAAAGAGTTCAATCTTGGTTTCATCAGACCAGAGAATCTTGTTTCTCATGGTCTGAGAGTCTTTAGGTTTCTTTTGGCAAACTCCAAGCGGGCTGTCATGTGCCTTTTACTGAGGAGTGACTTCCGTTTGGCCACTCTACCATAAAGGCCTGATTGGTGGAGTGCTGAAGAGATGGTTGTCCTTCTGGAAGGTTCTCCCATCTCCACAGAGGAACTCTGGAGCTCTGTCAGAGTGACCATCGGGTTCTTGGTCACCTCCCTGACCAAGGCCCTTCTCCCCCGATTGCTCAGTTTGGCCGGGCAGCCAGCTCTAGGAAGAGTTTTGGTGGTTCCAAACTTCTTCCATTTAAGAATGATGGAGGCCACTGTGTTCTTGGGAACCCTCAATACTGCAGACATTTTTTGGTACCCTTCCTCAGATCCGTGCCTTGACACAATCCTGTCTCGGAGCTCTACGGACAATTCCTTCGACCTCATGGCTTGGCTTTTGCTCTGACATGCACTGTCAACTGTAGGACCTTATATAGACAGGTGTGTGCCTTTCCAAATCATGTCCAATCAATTGAATTTACCACAGGTGGACTCCAATCAAGTTGTTGAAACATCTCAAGGATGATCAATGGAAAGCAAAATGCACCTGAGCTCAATTTCGAGTCTCATAGCAAAGGGTCTGAATACTTATGTAAATAAGGTATTTCCATTTATTTATTTTTATACATTTGCAAAAAAATCTAAAAACCTGTTTTCGCTTTGTCATTATGGGGTATTGTGTGTAGACTGCTGAGGACATTTATTTATTTATTCAATTTTAGAATAAGGCTGTAAAGTAACAACATGTGGAAAAAGTCAACGGGTCTGAATACTTTCCGAAGGCACTGTATATGCAACTTCATCTAGGTAGTACGGTTTCATGAGTCAGTACCGTGGCTAAAGATATCTGTAACTGTGCTTATACCTGAGCCCTGCCAGTAAATCTATGCCCTGCTATCATCACCTGGACCAATAACGATGCAAGGACTGCATCCTAAATGGCACCCTTTCCCCTATGGGCCCTGGTCAAAAGCAGTACACTATATAGGGAATAGGGTGCCATTTGGGATGCAGACATGATCCCTTGTCCAATCAAGGGATCTGCTTACATTACTAAGCATATGGGCTCACAGAGGAAGCAGAACAGAAAACAAACATGCAGGCAGACGGTACACCAGCCTACCGTTTCGCTAGATATCATAGACCTGGCTTGCTTTATCCAAGCAGGGCCAGGCACAAACAAGCGCTCCTGTATTCATGAGGTTTTAAGCCATGAGATCAGATGCCAGTTCCATCTGCTAGCCTTATAGAATATAGTAGAGACAGGCTGCATCTGAAATGGTACCCGAGTCACTGTAAAGTGCACTACTTTTGACCAGAGCCCATAAAAGTAGTGCACTATATAGTGAATAAGGTGCCATTTGGGACCAGTGAGCTCTGTTGTCCTCCTGGACCCTGAATCCTGTGTACTTTTCCCTTAGCTAGCTCATTATTATGGAGTCAGGGACAGCGAGTGAGATCCAAGCAGGAAAACATCGGCCATGTGAGTCTACAGGCAAACAAAAAAACTCAGCTGATCATGTCCCTCCATAAATAGCTGGCCTGGGTTCAAATAGAATACATTTTTAGTTTTTTCAAATACTTTGAGGTGTTTGATTGAGCCTGTCTCGAATGCCAGATGGGCGGGGTTTGCACTTTTAGGACTATTTCATTGGTTTGATTTAGCCGGGCAAGCTCAGTTAAGCACAGCTAAAACCTTTTCTTTATTGTAAAGAAAACAAAATACTTTTTGAATCCAGGTCTGTAAATAGGAGACCCACAAAAACAATGTTCCATCCAGCAGTCTCTCAGCGACTGTCATGTTACTTTTATTGCAAAACATATTTTTAAACCACAACTGCATTATTTTGCCTCTTTAGAGACACTCATATTCCCCAAATGTTAGAGAAATACACATCTGGAACCACACTGTTGCCAGGAGATCTGTCCATGCAAGGGGCTACACTGAGGTTGAGCCACAAGAGCCATTGTGGTTAGTAGTGTGTTCCCTGTGGGAAGTTTGGAACAGTAGCCTGGTCCCAGATCTGTTTGTGCTGTCTTACCAAATCCTATGCTCATTTTAACACCACACAACAAGACAGCACAAACAGATCTGGGACCAGGCTATGGGAACAGTTGATATCAAGGCCATGTAGTGTACTCCTCTCCTAGTCATGGCTGGCTGAGAGACTCTGTGTCTGGTATTGTGTGGACTGGAGCAGTGGACAGCGAGCCAAACCTCAGACCCCAGAGAACAGAACAGATGTGTTTACGAGCGGCCAGGGCATACCCGTCTTTCTGTAATGGACTTGTTACTTTTGGTACTCAGATCAGGCAAAGACGAGAGAACCAGAGAGCCAGCCAGACCCAACTTGGTCAGTGAGGAACCAGACCGGCTTGCGTCAACATCAGTGGTGAAGTGCTATTTGTTAGGATAGGGAGCGCATTATAATTTTTTTATTACATCATAATTTCCTCAATCATTGTTTGTACTGACAGATGTAGCTAATTGAATAGCCTATCATTATAGAATATGCATAAAATGCATCCTCCAATTGCAATGTCTGACTATGCCCACACATATTGTCTCAAGGAAATGTTCAATTTTCAATACCCTCAAACACCAAGTTAGGCATAGGCTACCTAACTTCAAAATAGGCCATCATCACTGTCAATCGTGAATGATAATTCTTCACGTTTTACCGGTGAAACGTCCAAACTGCATCTCCATGCCTATCATTTGATTGATCTCAATCAGTTTCGTGGGAATATGTATTTAGATCTTCTTGAATTACTGTTTCGTGAGTGAATTATAGCCGATGGTGTTAACAAACTATTAGCCTTTCTTGTATTTTGTTTCAATCAAGGCATACTGTATATCCAGCCTAGTGGCACGCTCTGTTGAGTTTTGGTGCATGATCATTTTTGGGGGACTATTCAGCTTCAGCTAACCATCCTAAAATCTCATTAGAAATGAGGAGGTGTTTTAGGTGTAACAGTAAAGTTATAGGCCTACTATGCTATGCTATTATATCCGATTGATTCAGCTTTGATCTAACTTTACTAAACAAGCACCATTGTGAGAAGTGATAATCTTCTATTTGTAATAATAATAAGTGATGAGTATGACTATTAGGTGTAAACAACCGATCTTGATGAGATGTCGTTTTGGAGTGCCCTTCGTGGTGCTGAACGGACAGAGCCAGGATCATGCAATGATGTTAAAGAAGTTGAACCAACTTGTGGTGCTGAAGGATAGCTCTGCCATTCTGCAAGTTTAGGAACGTATGGCTCTGGTCAGAAGTAGTACAATATGTAGGGAATAGGGTGACATTTGGGACATACGGGACAAGTCGTTGTTTTACTACCCCTCAGATCATAAAATGGTCAAAACTGCTGCAGTCCCTCCCAGGAGAAGAAAATGGAGAGATTGAGAATTAGGAGTATGTGAGACCAAGTAGCATCCAAGCTTAATAGGTCTAGCTTACATCACTTCAAGAATAATCAAGCATTCAGGGCTGAGATTTTAACTTGAGATAAAATAACTCAACAGCATCTGATTTGGTAACCCACCTTGATCACACACAAACTTTGTTACAACACACCTTGTTACAAAAATACTTTACAGTGGGTGCAAGGACATTGTTCTCTCTGCTCTCCTCTTGCCCCAAAGACTGTTAGTTCACTGAGGCAAGCCATCCAGGCTCTTGTTGGCCTCAAATACCCCAACCAGAGGTCACCTCCACAGCATGTCATCAAGAGGAAATATCTTCTCTGCTCTGCCTGGCTGTGAATTACAGTCAAATCCGATAAAGGACAACGCTAGGAGGACAGAGGACACAGCTCCCATTTAAACCACTGATTCATTAATGGAGGCTTATTAACAAGAAAGCCTCCAGAGAAACCCTATGGAACAATCTATGTGCTTCTCTGTGTCCCAAATGCCACCCTATTCCCTATATAGTGCACTACTTTTGACCAGGGCCCTGGTAAGTGCACATATAAGGAATAGGGTACCATTTGCGAGGCACACTATAGCCAATATGAGGGACCAGAGCTGTCAACAGCTAGCAATAACATTGCAAAACAGAACAGGGTTAACTATGGAGGATAATTAGCAGCTTAGCTAGCAGTCGTTGAGTCATTCCTCGCCACTGAGAAATAATTGACAGCCATGTGCTTGGCTAGCCCAGAGACACTCATGTGAATACTATATTGGTGGTAGAAGTACTCCCCAGCTAATCTTCCGATGGATATAATTAATATTATTATTATTTTGCTTTATGAATTCCCCACGCTCCAGCCCTCCCTCTAAGCATCAATCAGCCCTCCCTCTCAGCATCAATCAGCTATGATGAATAATGGTTTAAAGAGATGTTGATTTAGCAGCACAAACACTGAGGAAAGGAAATATGCATCAATACACAGAGGAAGAAAGTCCCACAACACTGTGCCAACATTAGCATGTTCTCTAAATGATAAAGACTATATGGCAACACATTTCACTCTATGGACATAAGAATGTAAATGTTAGCCATCACTGACCATTTTGTTTATGTAATCAGATGGCAGTTGGTTCAAGAATTCTGGACTAATTCTCCTGTTGTCAAGCAGTTAACATGTTTGACAACTAGCAAATAGATCTCACAATCAGACAGGTGGGATCCATATCTACTCATGGTACAAAATATTTGTAATATTTGTGTTCATCACTATGGGAACAAATAACATTGTTTGACCACAGGTTTACCTTTTACTGCAATCTCCCAAAGAAGTCTAGATGAATACAACTCACACAATAGGAGACCAACATTCACCAAATAAGTAGGCTAGGTAGCCTATGCTGCAGATGGACCTTTGTGCAAACACCTGAATACCACAGAGGACATGATCAGACACTAGCCTACACTACAACCACAAAATGATTTTACTTCCACACATTGACTTCATATGATTTGACTTCTAGGTCACACATATTGTCCCATCTAATACAACTCATTCCCTTGGCTTGAACCCTGCTTTATAAGCACAGGAAGGGTTGACCCACTGGGCACAGACGTCAGTTCAACGTCTAGTTTTGATTTACATTTGGTTGAGCTGTCAACTAATGTGAAATCAAAAACATTATTCACGATGTCATTGGATTTAGGCTAAATTCCCTTAGGTTGATGATTTTTTAAAAGCCAATCAGTTTTCCACATTGATTCAACATCAACACATTGATTTTTGGGGGGTTGAAGTGATGTGGAAACAACGTTAATTCAACCAGTTTTTGGGCGATTAGGCCTGGCTCACAGTCGGCGTTCCAATTCATCCCAAAGGTGTTCGATGGGGTTGAGATCAGGGCTCTGTGCAGGCCAGTCAAGTTCTTCCACACTGATCTCGACAAACCATTCCTGTATGGACCTCGCTTTGTGCACGGGGGCATTGTCATGCTGAAACAGGAAAGGCCTAGCTCAACTGAGCTACTCACTCTCACAATGAACAATCACTCACAAAGGACAAGGTGGCAGAGGGAACACTTATACACAGACTAATGAGGGAATGAGTACCAGGTGTGTGTGATTGACAAGACAAGACAAGACAAATGGAGTGATGATAAATGGAGCGGTAGTGGCTAGTAAGCCGGTGACGACGAACGCCGAAACCTGCCCGAGCAAGGAGGAGGCGCAGCCTCGGCTGAATTTGTGACAGTACCCCCCCCCCCTTGACGCGCAGCTCCAGCAGCGCGCCAACACCGGCCTCGGGGACGGCCAGGAGGACGCGGAGCGGGGCGAGTCGGATGGCGACGATGGAAGTCCCTCAGCAGAGAGGGATCGAGGATATCCCTCACCAGGACCCAGCACCGTTCCTCCGGACCATACCCTTCCCACTCCACGAGGTACTGAAAGCCCCCCACCCGGCGCCTCGAATCCAGTATGGAACGGACAGAGTACGCCGGCGCCCCCTCGATGTCCAAAGGAGGTGGAGGGACCTCCCGCACCTCAGACTCCTGGAGCGGACCAGCCACCACCGGCCTGAAGAAAGACACATGAAACGAGGGGTTAATACGGTAATCAGGGGGGAGTAATAACCTATATGTGACCTCGTTGATTCTCCTCAGGAGGTTGGAGGTGAACATGGGCAGCGTTCCACGTCTCCTCCGCGCGCCGAAACCAGTCGACCACCGCAGGAGCTTCGGTCTAGCTCTGGTGCTACAGTGCCAGAACCGGTTGATAACCTAAAACACACTGAAATGGCGTTAGGTTCGTAGAGGAGTAGCGGAGAGAGTTCTGGGGATATTCTGCCCATGGCAGGAACACCGACCACTCCCTCGGCCGGTCCTGGCAATAGGACCTCAGGAACCTACCCACATCCTGATTTACCTGTTCCACCTGCCCATTACTCTCAGGGTGGAACCCAGAGGTCAGGCTGACCGAGACTCCCAGACGTTCCATGAACGCCTTCCAGACTTTTGACGTGAACTGGGGACCTCGGTCAGACACTATATCCTCTGGAACCCCGTAGTGCCGGAAGATGTGTGTAAACAGGGCCTCCGCAGTTTGCAGAGCCGTGGGAAGACCGGGCAGAGGAAGGAGGCGGCAGGCCTTCGAAAAGCGGTCTACAACGACCAGGATGGTGGTGTTCCCTTGAGAGAAAGGTAGATGAGTTAAAAAATCAACACTCAAATGAGACCATGGTCGTTGTGGAACTGGTAAAGGTTTTAACTTACCTGCTGGGAGGTGCCTAGGTGCCTTACTCTGGGCGCACACTGAGCAGGAGGAAACATACACCCTCACGTCTTTAGCCAAGGTAGGCCACCAGTACTTTTTGGTCAGGCAGCGCACTCTACGACCGATACCTGGGTGACCAGAGGAGGGTGACGTGTGTGCCCAGTAGATCAGACGATCACGGATAAGCACAGGCGTGTAATGCCTGCACTATATCCGCGTCCATCGCCCATACTACCGTCGCCACAATGCATGAGTCTGGCAGTATGGGGGTATTGTCTCTGGGCCTCTCCTCTGTATCATACAGCCGGGACAGTGCGTCTGCCTTCAGGTTCTTTGTACCCGGAATGTATGACAGTGTGAAATCAAACCGGGTGAAGAATAGAGCCCACCTGGCCTGGTGAGGGTTCAGCCTCCTCGTTGCCCGGATGTACTCCAGGTTACGGTGGTCCGTCCAGACGAGGAATGGGTGTTTCGCCCCCTCGAGCCAATGTCTCCACACTCGGACAACAGCCAACAGCTCCCGATCACCAACGCCGTAGTTCTGCTCCGCCGGGCTGAGCTTCTTTGAGAAGAACGCACAGGGGCGGAGCTTGGGTGGCGTGCCCGAGCGTTGAGACAGGACTGCTCCCATCCCAACCTCGGACGCATCCACCTCCACTACGAACGGTAGTGATGGATCGGGGTGGGCCAGTACCGGGGCCGAGGTGAACAGTTCCCTCAGGTTACTGAAGGCCCTGTCAGCCTCAGCAGACCAGCGGAGCCGGGACAGCCCACCCTTCAACAGCTCCTTCAATGGGAGCTGCGACCTTGCCAAAGCCCCGGATAAACCTCCGATAATAGTTGGCGAAGCCAAGGAAGCGCAGCACCTCCTTTACCGTGGTTGGAGTCGGCCAATTACGCACGGCTGCAATGCGGTCGCCCTCCATCTCCACACCTGTGGTAGAGATGCGGTATCCGAGGAAGGAGACGGACTGCTGGAAAAACATACACTTTTCTGCCTTAGCATAAAGGTCATTTTCCAACAGTCGTGCCAGTACTTTGCGAACCAGAGACACATGCTCGGCGCGCGTAGCGGAATACACCAAGATGTCATCGATGTAGACCACTACACCGCGACCAAGCATGTCCCGAAACACCTCGTTCACAAAGGACTGGAAGACTGAGGGAGCATTCATCAAACCATAGGGCATCATCAGGTGTTCATAATGCCCCGTCATTGTGCTGAATGTCATTCATCTCCCGCTCTGATACGCACCAGGTTGTACGCACTCCTGAGATCTAATTTAGTGAAGAAGCGCGCGCCATGCAATGACTCAACCACTGATGGAATGAGGGGGAGAGGATAACTCAATCTAATCGTCTCCTTGTTCAGTGGTCGATAGTCAATGCACGGGCGCAGACCGCCGTCTTTCTTCTTCACAAAAAAGAAACTTAAGGAGGCGGGTGAAGTGGAGGGATGTATGTACCCCTGGCGCAGGGACTCGGTGACATATGTCTCCATAGCCTCCGTCTCCGCCTGCGACAGGGGATAAACATGACTGCTGGGAGGTACAGCGTCTACCCGAAGGTTTATTGCGCAATCCCCCGCCCGATGAGGTGGCAATTTAGTTGCTTTATTCTTGGAGAAAACTTGTGCCAGATCATGGTATTCGTGGGGAATGCGCACGGTGGAGGCACCGTCTGGACTTTCCACGGTGGTTGCACCAACGGAAACACCCAGACACCTACCCTGACACTCTCGCGACCACCCTGTGAGAACCCTCTGCGGCCATGAGAAAGTGGGGTTGTGGAGTGCTAGCCACGGAATACCTAACACCACAAGGAAAGCAGGAGACTCAATGATGGAAAAAGTGACCTGCTCACAATACGTCTCCTGTGTGATCATGGTGACTTGTACCGTGACTTCCTTTATCAACCCGGACCTTAATGGTCGACTATCAAGTGCTCTGATGGGGCGTGGAATGGATAGGGGAACTAATGAAATGCCCTGGCGGCGTGCGAAAGTTTAACCATAAAGTTCCCAGCTGCGCCTGAATCTACTAGCGCCTTTCACTTGGGAACTCTCATGTAATCAGGGAAGTATATGGGTATGGTACAGTGCGCAGCAGAGGGCTCTGAACAAGTGTGGGTGCTCAATACCTGGGGTGATGCGAGAGTGCCCTGCCAGCCGCCTCCTGACCCAAAAGAGCGCTGACGACAACGTGTGGTGGAATGTCCCTTCATGCCATCCGATTGGCCATTCATGTCATTCATGCCATTCATGTCTTCCGCTCTCTCGGTGTGCGGTACCACCCAGCTCCATGAGCTCTGTTTCCGCGTTGGTCGGGGCGGGAACGGGCAGACCTCCTCCAGGACGTCCTCTGGTTGCCAGCAGGTTATCCAGACGAATGGCCATGTCCACCAGTCGGACGTCCTCCCGTAGATGGCACCGGAACTGGTTGATCAGGGCCCGCTCGTTCCACCTGGATCCTGCTGCCAGAATCCGGAACTCCAGCGCAAACTCCTGTACTGTCCTCGTCCCCTGCCTCAAGTGGATCAGCTGCTCACCCGCCTCTCGACCCTCGGGCGGGTGATCGAAAACTACCTGTAGTCCTCCAATGCGGCTCCTCCTTCTCTCCAAACCGCGTTGGCCCACTCCAGGGCTTTCCCCGAGAGGCAGGAAATGAGGACGGACACCTGCTCTCGATCTGATGGCGCCGGCCTGACACTGGAGCAGTACAGCTCCAGTTGGAGAAGGAATCCCTGACATAATAATAATAATAATAATAATAATAATAATAATAATAATGCCATTTAGCAGACGCTTTTATCCAAAGCGACTTACAGTCATGCGTGCATAAATTTTTTTTTTTGTGTATGGGTGGTCCCGGGGATCGAACCCACTACCTTGGCGTTACAAGCGCTGTGCTCTACCAGCTGAGCTACAGAGGACCACGATGAGCCGGCGTCCCATCGAACGCCCGTGGTCGAGATATCTGGATCTCCCTTGCTGTGATGTAGGTGGCTGGATCCGGTTGGCCAGCTGGTCTCGAAGGATCGGTTCCTCTTCTCTCCAGGCGTTGGACGACCTGAAGAACCCGATCCATCGCTTCCCCCAAGCTGGCCAGCATAGTGGAATGTTCCTGGACCCTTGCCACTATTCCAGGCATGCGCACCTCTCCTGCTGACTCCATAGAGGTGAGTGATTCTTTGATGAGGTGTGAATGACGGAGTCAGGCGCAGGAGGTAAAACACCGAAATCCAGAGTTTATTCAGTGTACATGAATAAAGCGCAGCAAGCGTCAAAACGAAACTAGCACAAGGGAAAAATCTACCTTGGCTACATACAAGGAAAGAGTAGCTCAACCGAGCTACTCACTCACACAATGAACAATCACTCACAAAGGACAAGGGGGCAGAGGGAACACTTATACACAGACTAATGAGGGAATGAGTACCAGGTGTGTGTGATTGACAAGACAAGACAAGACAAATGGGGTGATGATAAATGGAGCGGTAGTGGCTAGTAAGCCGGTGACGACGAACGCCGAAACCTGCCCGAGCAAGGAGGAGGGGGGCCTAGCCCGAACCATGAAAAACAGCCCCAGACCATTATTCCTCCTCCACCAAGCATTTCAGTTGGAACTATGCATTGGGGCAGGTAGCATTCTCCTGGCATCCGCCAAACCCAGATTTGTCCGTCTGACTGCCAGATGGTGAAGCGTGATTCATCACTCCAGAGAACGCGTTTCCACTGCTCCAGAGTACAATGGCAGCGAGCTTTACACCACTCCAGCCGACGCTTGGCATTGCACATGGTGATCTTAGGCTTGTGTGTAGCTGCTCGGCCATGGAAACCCATTTCATGAAGCTCCTGACGAACAGTTCTTGTGTGGATGTTGCTTCCAGAGGCAGTTTGGAACTCAGTAGTGAGTGTTGCAACCGAGGACAGACGATTTTTACACGCTACGCGCTTCTGCACTCGGTGGTCCCGTTCTGTGAGCTTGTGTGACCTACCACTTCGCGGCTGAGCCGTTGTTGCTCCTAGACGTTTCCACTTCACAATAACAGCACTTACAGTTGACCGGAGCAGCTCTAGCAGGGCAGAAATTTGACGAACTGACTTTTTGGAAAGGTGGCATCCTATGACGGTGCCACGTTGAAAGTCACTGAGCTCTTCATTAAGGCCATTCTACTGCCAATGTTTGTGTATGGAGATTGCATGGCTGTGTGCTCGATTTTATACACCTGTCAGCAATGGGTGTGGCTGAAATAGCTGAATCCACTAATTTGAAGGGGTGTCCACATACTTTTTTATATATAGTGTAGGTGCCTCTACATCACGATTTCAATGGTAAGAGTTGAATCGCTAGTGGGAAAATCTGCTAGATTTAATACTAAAATACCAAAATATATCACTTTTGCCGAAAACATCTGGGTTTCGATAAAAATAAAAATACATCATGAAAGTTACTATTTAAGCTTTGTATAGAGGCAATCAGACAGAGTTAGTTAGAAGACTGTACTCAAAATGACAAAAAAATGAATTTGAATATCATACAGGGAAGAGGATGGTTTATTTGCCTGGCAGTCACCATATAAGGGATAACAAGTTCATCCTGGAGAGTGGTGAGGAGAGTAGAGAGGATAGGTGGGGAGTTAACACTTGTTACTTTCACACCATGAGGCAGCTTCAATGTCAACACAGTGTGGATGGACAATCATGTCAGGGACACACACTAGGGGTTACACAGAGGTCATGACTGGGCCGGGACAAATGTGTTTTCTATATGGTGGATGACTCTGTGGTACAATGCAGTGTGGTGCCATGGAGCAATCCTGTTTTGTTTCCAGCCAACAATGCCTAGGGTGTTTGGGTTACATGACAATACATAAGTTGTTAGACAAAGTATGACCTCACTTCACCCTCCTGCCATTTTCTCTATGGTGACACAAAATCATGTAACACCTCGTACCCCTGCACATTGACTCGGTACTGGTACTCTCTACATATAGCCATGTTATTTTTTCTCATTATTGTTATTCGTTATTCACTGTGTATTTATTCCTTGTGTCACCATTTAATTTTTTTGTTTTGTTTTATCTTTAACTCTGAATTGTTGTTAAAGGTCCTGTAAGTAAGCATTTCACTGTTAGTCTACACCTGTTGTTTACGAAGCATGTGACAAATAAGCTTTTATTTGATTTGATGAGAGCTCTGGTAGAAATGAGAACAAACAAGGTTCATATGGAGATCTCATTCTAACAGACATTTTGACTAATCAATTAGAGTTTCAGGAGAAAAAAAGCCATTGGAGAACAATGAAATCTACAGTGAAACCGAAAGATGATGAGATGTTTGTTATCTTCCATGCTAACTGCCAGATCATCAGGGACAAAGAGAGTGGCTCTGGCCAGTTTCCAGCCCCAGGCTTCATCTGTCTGTGTTGCTCAGAGGCTAACCCCAGTTTAGCACACAGTGCTCACAGAAAGTGACCGAAAAGGCCTTGTGTTATTTCACGCCCGAAAACCACAATGAATATCTTTCTATTTTCTTTGCAAAAGATGTTGCACAAACTGTCTGAATATGATAACTATTACTATTGATTTGTAGCTACACACATCCATGCATTGCCTAACTTGTATTGCATCCTAAAAGCTTATTGCAGCATTTCAAAACATTTGAATACAGATTGCTTGTAAGTGAGCACTGTGTAAAGTGAGCAGTGTCTCTTTATCTACAATAGTCAAACCAGCCAACTGGCCAGAAGAGTTGAATTGAGTGGTGCACCCAAGAGGTAATCTAGAAATCCACAAAAAAAGGCTAATAAGAGCTGCTATAAAAGTGGAAACATTCCGTTAGTTTCAGAATTTAATGGCAAAGCAGCCAATAATGTCTGCTCTAAATTACAGCCAATTACAAATATGAAGAAAGTCTGGTTTCCCGGACACAGATTAAGTAAAAAATAAAAGTGATAATCTGTGTTCGGGAAACCAACCTTTTGAGTTCTAATCTTAAACTTTTGACCTGTGCTTTGTGGGTCTATACTTGCGAACATTAGAAAAAGTTTAAGTTTGACTTTTCTCCATCTCAAAATGTTAATCAGCCAATTAAAATCGCTGACGTGATAAAACACTACACGTTAGCTGTTTCCAGTAGATGACCTGGTACATTTAGGCCTATGCTAACCTAGCTTGCAGTGGTTATTTCCTGTAACAAATTCTACACCAGCCTATTAAAGATCTTAGATTTTATATCCACCAACCAATGGCATTTCTTAAAATAGGGCAACTTGGCCACCAGAGATATTCTAAACCTCAAAATTCAAGGTTTACTTTTGTTTACATACACCATCGCATAATGTCTATTCCGTTCCCAAATAGGAACGGCGCAATAGACGGCACCCACATCGCCATTAAAAGCACCATCCCAAAACAAGTTGAACTATGTGAACAGAAAAGGCTTCCACTCAATGTGCAGGTGATAGGTCCATTATAATTCGCAATCTGGGTCAGGTGGGCATCATTTGAAAGTTTGTTCTACTGCCAACATGACTAGCTAAGTTATAAACTATGATATTACAGTGCTAGGCTTTCACAAGGCAATTCAGAGAAACTGGTAATAATTTTGGTGAGCATAGAAAGGAGTCATGCATGCATTCAGGTGTGTGTGCTGCGGCAAAATATTTTTCACAATAGACAAACATGGCCTCATTCTGTTCAGAACAACCCAGGGTATGACGCCATTTCATCTTGTCACTGTATATCAAACATAGTGATCATAAACGTTGACACTGTATATGACATGAGTTTTATGATATGGAAATGAAGTGCACATTTGAACTCATGGGTGTTTGGCTGGCTTGCATGACATCTAAGTGGTATTTATTATAATCCTCAACGTCTCATCTTTCTAAATACATAGAGTCCTCTTAATTTACAGCATTTCCCTCACTCAGACAACAAAACTGTTGTTAAAGTTTCCCAATTAGCAGGAGGGATGGGGGCAACTACTTGTCGCGCTCAAGTTCAGAACGGCTGTCAGTCAAAAGCCATACAGCGCTGTGAAGCGAAGAGCCAGAGCTCTGAGGTAATGTATAGCATGTTACTGTACAGCCACTGCGTTCCAATCTAGGCTTTTCTTTTGTGCCCAAATATACGGGTATGAGTGTAAAGGTTAGGTCCTGTTCCTGCTGGGTTTCCTTTCCCTTTTTTTCCCTATTGTTGTTTGTGTCTGTCTCCCCTGCTGTGCAGTCCAGAGGATCTAGGTCAGGGCGTGGCCATTCTCTCACAAGATCAGTTACATCCAGCTGCAGCTCGTTGTCAACAATCAGCCAGCAAGTTATCTACCGGGCTGGACACCTCTCCAGCGCCAGTTCGTTCCTACACTACCTGTGGTAACCTGGCCCCGTACAGCAATCTCAGTCTAGTTGTTACTATCTCAGCATTATAGTTGTTTCTGCCACGTTTTTGTAACCTGTCTCTCCTTCGACCAGATCCCGTCTGTTCCTGCTGCCTGCCTACCTGCCATTCCCACGCCGCAACCTGCTCATCTGTTGTCTGATATCCTCGTCATCCAGCTCTCGGACTACTGGCTCTCCCCCCCCACTCCAGCTCCTACCCCGGTCTGAAGCTATTCCACCTGAACTGTTTCTCTCTGCCAATTCACGCTGAATAAACGACATCCTAATTCACCCTCTGTTGTCCTGGTGTCCGTCTCTGCACCTGAGTCCCCCCACCTAGCCTAATAGAACGAACTGGCCAAACATGGACTCAGCAGAGATGCCACATGAAACAACGGGTGATGGCGTACAACGCGCCCTCCATTCACAGGGAATGGTATTGGGACAACACGACCAACTCATCCGGACTCTTGTGGATAACAACCAGCAGTTGTTGGATCAAGTATCTCATCTCACCTCTCAGGTAGCTAACCTGGTAACACTCACTACCCTTCCTCCCTCTGCTTCTCCTCCGCCTGTTCCTCCTACAGTGGCTCCAGGCTCGGCTTCCGCTCCTGCCCTTCGGGAACCCCCTACAACCTCACCCCGAACCTTTCACCGGGGACCTGAACAAATGCCGTGGTTTCCTGCTTCAGTGCCGCTTGGTGTTCCAACAGAAGCCCCTGTCTTTCTCCACGGAATCCTCAAAGGTACATTACGCACTGGGGTTAATGAGGGGCAAAGCTTTTGATTTGGGCAGAAGCGGCTTGTTCTACTCAGCAGATTGCCAGCCTGTCGTTTGACGATTTTCCTCTCAATTGAAAGTTGTGTTTGATCACCCGGACCATGCGGGACCGCCACAAAGAGACTATTGAAGCTACGACAGGGCACGGTGGCGTGGCTGAATACGCCATTGATTTTGGACCTTGGCAGCCCGATTCCAAGTGGAATGACGAAGCTCTTCAGGGAGCGTTTGTGAACGGTCTAAGTGACACGATTAAGAATGAACTAGCTGTTCGTGATGAGCCTGCTAACCTTCATGTTCTCGTTTCCCTTGCTACACGAATAGACAACAGGCTACGGGGAGGAGACAGGAGAGGGCGGTCGGGTCCACACCGCAGGCGGCCTCGCTTTCTGCGGCCCGAGCTACACCACCACTCGGACACCGCCCACACACCACAGCGGGATCCCTCCACCGGAACTAGGCGAGCCCATGCAGCTGGGCCGTGCTCGCCTGTTACCCCTGCCGAAAGGAACGGCGTATGCGGGCTGGTGAGTGCATGTACTGTGGGGACCGCACTCATTTCCTGGTTAACTGTCCGGTTCGCCCAAAGGCCAAGCTCGCAGGTAAAAGTGGGCGTACTTGCGAGTGCTACACCTGACTCAATGCCCACAGCACCCCGTCTAGGGGTTATCCAGCTACAGTCCAGTTCAGGAATCTATCTCTCCCACTAGCTGCTCAATCGACTCTGGTGCTGAGGATAGTTTCCTTGACGTCAACCTGGTCACTCAGGCTGAGATCCCTGTTAAGCCTCTGCCTAAGCCTATAACAGTTACCGCTATTGACGGCCATCAGTTTGCCAACATCACCCACCAAACTGTCCCCGTTTCTCTCATGCTGTCCGGCAATCACAAAGAAACCATCCAGTTTAAAGTAGTCTCCTCCTCGGCCTCCCCCTTATCCTCGGTTTCCCTTGCTTAGCCTTCACAACCCCCCATATTGGACTGGCAAAACCACAAGATACACAGTTGGAGCACTCACTGCCATTCTGTTTGCCTGGGTCGGCTATTCCGCCCTCGGTCGGCTCCCCTGCTTCCCCTGTCAAAACCCCAGACCTCTCTTCAGTCCCTGAGGAGTACCTGGACCTGGCCTGAGGTATTCCAGTAGGTCCAAGGCACTTTCATTACCACCTCATAGGCCATACGATTGCGCTATTGAGTTACTGCCTGGAGCCCCCTTTGCCGTCCAGTCGGCTTTTCAATCTGTCCCGTCCTGGGAGAGAAGCTATGGAACCTACATAGGCGACTCTAACCTCTGGCATCATTCGTCCCTCATCTTCCGCTGTTGGAGCTGGGTTCTTTTGTTGAGAAGAAGGACAAAACATTCGCCCCTGCATTGACTACAGAGGACTAAATAACATCACAGTCAGAAATACATACCCCCTGCCTCTCATCAACTCAGCATTTGAACCCCTTCATGGTAGCCACCGTGTTTACCAAACTCGACCTCGAACGCTTACCACCTCGGTTAGGATCAGGCCGGGAGACGAATGGAAGACTGGGTTCAATACCCCTCTCGGACACTTTGAATACCTAGTCATGCCATTCGGTCTCTACTAACGCCCCAGCAGTGTTTCAGGCCATGGTTAACGATGTGTTGAGGATTTTCTACACCGTTTTTGTGTTTGTCTATTTGGATGACATTCTAATATTCTCTAAGTCACAGGATGAACACGTCTCCACGTCCGTCTGGTTCTCCAACGCCTCATGGAAAACAAACTGTAGTGAAAGCAGAAAAATGTGAGTTCCACCGGCAGTCCGTCCCCTTTTTGGGCTTCTTTATTATCGAGCGGGACAAGTGTCACCAGACCCTGACAAGATCAGAGCGGTTGTGGAGTGGCCCACACCCACGTCTCGGAAGCAGCTACAACTCGCTTCCTGGGCTCGCCAACTTCTACCGCCGCTTTCATCAGGGGTTTCAGCCGATGGTTGCCCCCTGACCAAGCTTACCTCCCCTAAGGTGCCATTCTGTGGACGCCTGAGGCCGAGTCAGCCGTGAGTACATTGAAGGAACTGTTCACCACCTCACCTGTTCTTATTCATCCAGACACTAGTTTGCAGTTTATTGTGGAAGTGGACGCCTCTGATTCGGGGGTGGGGGCTGTCCTGTCACAGCGTTACGGACCAGAAGCTCCATCCTGTGGCCTTTTTCTCCAGGAGATTGACCCCTGCTGAGAAGAACTACGGCGTGGGTAACCGGGAGTTGCTTGCTGTCAAGTTGGCGTTGGAGGAGTGGAGGCACTGGCTAGACGGAGCAGAGCAACCCTTCATAGTCTGGACAGACCACAAGAACCTGGCTTACATCCAGTCGTCCAAGAGGCTGAACTCCCGTCCAGGCCAGATGGGCTCTGTTCTTCAGCAGGTTCAAGTTTATTTTAACATATCGTCCTGGCACACGTAATGTCAAGCCTGATGCTCTCTCTGGCCAGTTTACAGACAATGAAGACTCCAGCAATCCTGAATCTGTTCTGCCCGCTTCCTGTGTGGTGGCGGCGGTTCACTGGGAAATCGAGTCCCTCGTCCGATCGGCACAAGAGTTGGAACCTGGACCGGCCGATGGCCCCCCGACCTTCTCTATGTTCCACGCAGCCGTGCGGCGCAAGTGCTCAACTGGATCCACACCTCACGCTTCTCCTGCCACCCTGGTATGAACCGTACACTGTCGCTACTGAAGAGGGGCACTTTTGGTGGCCATCCGCCGAGGCTGACGTCCGGAGTACGTGGCGGCCTGTTCCCATCTGTGCCCAAAATAAGGCTTCCCACAGGGCTCCTCCCGGGCCTGCTGCGGCCTCTCCCAGTCCCGAGTCGTCCTTGGTCTCACGTGGGCTTGGACTTCGTCACTGGACTTCCTATGTCTGAGGGTAATGACACCATACTCACCATCGTGGACAGATTCTCTAAATCTGCCCATTTTGTTGCATTACCAAAATTACCATCTGCCAGTGAGACAGCCGACCTCTTTGTCCTACATGTATTCCGTCCCCATGGAATACCTGTGGACATAGTGTCCGATAGAGGCCCACAGTTCATTTCTCGGGTATGGAAGGAGTTTTGTTCGCCTCTGGGTGCCACTGTCAGTCTCTCATCAGGTTTCCATCCCCAGTCCAATGGCCAGACTGAGAGGACCAATCAGGACCTGGAGGCTGCTCTCACGCTGTGTGACATCCCAGAACCCGTCCACCTGGGCCGAACATCTCCCGTGGGTCGAATATGCCCACAATTCCTCACCTCATCTGCCACCGGCCTCTCACCATTTGAGGCGGCTTTGGGGTACCAACCGCCATTGTTCCCGTCTCAGGAAAGGGAGTTAGCCGTCCCGTCAGTTCAGGATAACCTTCGTCGCTGCCGCAAGGTGTGGGTGGACACCCGTGAGGCTCTTCTACGGACAGCAGAGCGTAACAAGAGGGTGGCGGACAGGCACAGGGTAGTCGCTCCCCAGTTCCAGCCTGGTCAGCGAGTCTGGCTCTCCTCCAGCAACATCCCCCCTGCGCACTGACTCCCGTAAGCTGTCGCCCCGGTATTTGGGTCCTTTCGAGATCGACTCCATCATCAACCCTTCGGCTGTTCGGTTGAAGCTTCCCCAGGCCATGAGAGTCCATCCTACATTTCACGTGTCCCAGCTGAAGCTGGTCTCCTCCAGCCCTTTGTGTCCGCCTGTGGATCCCTCTCCGCCACCGCGTGTGATGTGACCATCCAGCCTACACGGTGCGGAGACTGCTGGACGTCCGGAGGCGTGGTAGAGGGTTTCAGTACCTGGTGGACTGGGAGGGATACGGTCCCGAGGAGAGTCCTGGATTCCCCGACGATTTATACTGGATCCGCAGCTGGTGGCTGACTTCCATAGGGACCACCCTGACAAGCCGGGTGGGTCGCCGGGTGGCGCCCGTTGAGGGGGGGGTACTGTTACGGTCCGGCACTGTTGGTCCTGTTCCTGCTGGGTTTCCTTTCCCTTTTTCCCTGTGTGTGTTGTTTGTGTCTGTCTCCCCTGCTGTGCAGTCCAGAGGATCTAGGTCAGGGGCGTGGCCATTCTCTCACAAGATCAGTTACATCCAGCTGCAGCTCGTTGTCAACAATCAGCCAGCAGTTATCTACCCGGGCTGGACACCTCTCCAGCGCCAGTTCGTTCCTACACTACCTGTGGTAACTTGGCCCCGTACAGCAATCTCAGTCTAGTTGTTACTATCTCAGCATTATAGTTGTTTCTGCCACGTTTTGTAACCTGTCTCTCCTTCGACCAGATCCCGTCTGTTCCTGCTGCCTGCCTACCTGCCATCCCACGCCGTAACCTGCTCATCTGTTGTCTGATATCCTCGTCATCCAGCTCTCCGGACTACTGGCTCTCCCCCCCCACTCAGCTCCTACCCCGGTCTGAAGCTATTCCACCCTGAACTGTTTCTCTCTGCCAATTCACGCTGAATAAACGACATCCTAATTCACCCTCTGTTGTCCGTGTGTCCGTCTCTGCACCTGAGTCCCCCACCTAGCCTAATAGTAAAGGGTTAATGAAACATCTGTAATGGGGACCTGAACAGCATCAGCATTCATTTAAAATACTACAAAGCCCATCTCTCCCAGACTCCCACGCACATTACTTCCTGATTGCCCACAGGTCCCCCTATGATAACAGCGACACAATACAGTTGGGGAGGTGGGATGGGAGGTTAAGGTGAGGTAAATCAGATAACACTGAGGTCAGTTGTGTCCCAATTATCTCCATTTGAGGCTCCATCTGAAAGGCTGTAGGCTTACTCCCAAATGCACCCTATTCCCTATCAAGTGCACTACTTTTACCAGGGTGCCGGTCATCCCTGCATGTATTGGGAGTGCAGTACACATGGATCTATCTATAAATAAGGGGGCCAATGTGTGACATCAGAGTCAGAATGGTTTGATATACATTTAAATATGATTTTCTTGCAGCTTCACATGTGTAGTTACAGGAATAAAAGTATAGGTAGGCACAATGAGACAATAACTCCACCTAGCAAAAACAAAACATCTACATGTCATTACAAATGTCACAAGAAACATGGACACCGCATGTTTCTTTGTCATGCCTAGTTGCCAGGTATTTTTGTACTTTAGTCAACTTCTCTATCATTTATAGCCATGCTAAACATTCCTGAAGAATGAAAAAGATAAACAACAGCATTTCTATATGTTTTAATAGTTGATATAATAATATAATACAATAATATAATACAACAAAATCATTGACAATAATAAAAAACAATTATTAAATCATTATAATCAGTAAACTCTTCAAGCATTGATTTATTTTTATTTTACCTTTATTTAACTAGGCAAGTCAGTTAAGAACAAATTCTTATTTACAATGACGGCCTACACCGGCCAAACCCGGACGACGCTGGGCCAATTGTGCGCCGCCCTATGGGACTCCCAATCACGGTCGGTTGTGATACAGCCTGGAATCGAACCTGGTGGTCTGTAGTGACGCCTCAAGCACTGAGATGCAGTGCCTTAGACCGCTGCGCCACTCGGCAGCATTCCTCCTCCTCCAAACACAGCGAGTTGAGTTGATGCCAAAGAGCTCGATTTTGGTCTCATCTGACCACAACACTTTCATCCAGTTCTCCTCTGAATCATTCAGATGTTCATTGGCAAACTTCAGACGGCCTGTATATTTGCTTTCTTGAGCAGGGGGACCTTGCAGGCGCTGCAGGATTTAAGTCCTTCACGGTGTAGTGTGTTACCAATTGTTTTCTTGGTGACTATGGTCCCAGCTGCCTTGAGATCATTGACAAGATCCTCCCGTGTAGTTATGGGCTGATTCCTCACCGTCCTCATGATCATTGCAACTCCACGAGGTGAGATCTTGCATGGAGCCCCAGGCTGAGGGAGATTGACAGTTATTTTGTGTTTCTTCCATTTGCGAATAATCGCACCAACTGTAGTCACCTTCTCACCAAGCTGCTTGGCGATGGTCTTGTAGCCCATTCCAGCCTTGTGTAGGTCTACAATCTTGTCCCTGACATCCTTGGAGAGCTCTTTGGTCTTGGCCATGGTGGAGAGTTTGGAATCTGATTGATTGATTGCTTCTGTGTACAGGTGTCTTTTATACAGGCAACAAGCTGAGATTAGGAGCACTCCCTTTAAGAGTGTGCTCCTAATCTCAGCTCGTTACCTGTATAAAAGACAGCTGGGAGCCAGAAATCTTTCTGATACTTATTTCCCTCATTAAAATGCAAATCAATTTATAACATTTTTGAAATGCGTTTTTCTGGATTTTTGTTGTTGTTATTCTGTCTCTCACTGTTCAAATAAACCTACCATTACAATTATAGACTGATCATGTCTTTGTCAGTGGGCAAACATATAAAATCAGCAGGGGATCAAATACTTTTTTCCCTAACTGTAGGTCTGCTTCATGTTTTAATTTTTGCCATGGAAAAAATATTGTGATACTGTTATCATCCCGGCTCTACCTCATAGTGTGTGGAAATATCATAAAATAAGAAGTAAATCAAATGTTTAACTAAACTGTGCTACCATAATACCCATGGCCTGTCCAGAAACAACCCTTAGCCCTTACTGCACAGAGTCTAGACACTTGTGGAGATCTGAGAGTGATTGATGGGTGGTGACATGGTGAGAGCTCCACCTTACCCTCTGAAAGACTTGGTGGAATTTTGGCAGTATTGCTTACACCTGTCCAATCCTCTAAGATCTCCACAAGTGTCTAGGGGTAGGGGCTAGGGGTTGCTTCTGGACAGGACCCCACAACTCTCCGGGTGTGTGGTGGACCTACGGCACAACTCGAGGCATTGATTGGATGTTTCATTCCATTGCTATACACACATGGATTTGCACAGGTGTAAGCTGGACACACCCACGACAGCCTATCAGGCTGATCAGACAGCTCTGGGTAGCTGAAGACCTGCTGTAAACAGTGAAATGATATATTTACATGTCTACTATTCAAACCCTGGCTTCATTCCAGCTAGTTAGATGTGCAACCACTGACTAACTATAGCTTGGGGCATATCTCTAGTCTAGCAATAGATACTTCTGCTTTGGCAGTAATGGTTAGTTAGGTAGCTAGGATATATCAGTTACAGTAACATAAGTTAATTAATAAGTCAATACACACTAAATCTTATGCAGAAATTGAGAAATCGTACTTTATCTTGGCATTGTGGCACAGTATGGGCAGCTATTAATCGATTAATTAATCGATCACACATTCATAGATTCGTAGAATGGAGTTAGAAGGGTGAACTCCTAATTTGAAAGGACAGGAAGTGTTGGCTGTGCACTTAACCAAAGAAAGGCATTCAACATTTAACCCCACCCACATGTGAAAATCAAAATATCAAGTTTGTTTAATTTTTATATATATGTAAAAACGAAAAACAAGCCTTTTTTTAATCATTATATAAAAAAAGGAATAAACAAGCTGTTTTCACGTTCCCCATTGCTCCATTTTAACTCGGGAAACAAGCGATCAAAACGTACACGGCCCATAATCTTACTACAATGATCTTGACATAATGTTGTCCATGACATAGGCTAGTTATCTTGACCGCCATTACAACATAGACACCTAAATGTTCTGTCAATTCTCCAGATCAACATTAATTCCCGCACTTTGGCTGTTGTTCAATTGCGTGCAGTATCACATTAGCTCTTTATCACTTGACTGTCATTCAGAAAATCCTTTCCAGAATCAGCTGATGTTGCGTGACAATTTCCCCATATAACTAAACAGCTAGACATCAAATGCGCATCAAACAACTATTATGCATAATTATTGAAGAACCCTGTTAATGACAGTATCGATTTTTGTTTGATTCATCTTGTTAAAGTTACTCATTCTGTTAGAAGCATTCGATTTGGCAATCCATACATTATTTTGGATATGTGTGCCAATGAAAACTGTTTTCACACTGTAACATAGGGAGATACGAAATGTTACAAGGTTACAGTGAGTGCACTTCCGAGATATCCATACAAAAAAAGAGTCAACAGCAATATCCAGGAATTTTACAGGATCAAGTTCAATGTGTAATTCAATTGTTAAATTCTTAGTATTTGATGTAAAGACAAACAGCAGTATCATAAATGTAAGGAAAGAAAGGTACTGTTTTATGTCACACAATTCTTGCCAAATGGGTGAAGACTCCAAGCATGATAAAAGGTTTAAACATTTGATTGAACTCATGAATTATAATGAATGTATCTATGTTCCCCCTTCATATCATAATGTTTTCACGTGAAAAAAAAAGGTCTGATATGCTAAAAACAACAGGATCGTGAGGAAAGAGAAACAATTACAACAGCCTGTTCCCACACACTCATCTCAAAAATAGCATATTTTCACAGAAAATGCAATTAGATATAGGGTCACATGTCTGTATCACAAACACTCTCTGACCAATATAATCAAAGTTTCAAAAAAAGAAAAAGAAAGGGGATTAGAATATTCCAGAATGCTGTGTTGGAAGGAACACAACACACAACTGATCCATTCTAGCCTATAAGAAAGAGGCGGTATTGTGTGAAGTTTTGCTTTTGAGTTATTTTCTTTTTTTCCACGGTTCAATAATTCATTTACAAGCCCTTAAACTTCAATGGTGGACTGATGCACAGTTACCATTCCCCAGGTTTGTAAAGAAGAAGTTATTGGGAAGAGCCCATTGTTAGGGCTGTTTATAAGTAGTACAGGGACTGGTAAACACAGTGAGCGAGAGAACAAGCCAGAAAATGACAAAGTAAGAAAGAGAGAGAGAGAGAGATAGAACAGAGCCGAGCAAAAGAGGGCACAGCGGCACACACAATGGGTCACCAGGCCACTGTATTTGAGGTTTGGCACTGTGAAGTCATCCTTTTTCTTTTGAAATACTTGTTCTATCTTTTTTCTGTAACTGTGTGTATAATATTGTATTTTCAAATCAATCCCATGCTACAGTCCTGAATAGAAATACCAGAAGAGGCTTTAGTTTAGTATCCTTTTACTTTAATATTTTCCTTTTACTAAGATAAACTTAGATTAAGAACTGCCAGTCCAAAGGCATTTACCAGTGTGCATTCCAAATGGCCCTGCTCAAATGTATTGCACTATATAGGGAATAGTGCCATTTGGGACGCAGCCCTAGTCTCCCTGAATAGTTTTTGGGATCCTACATACAAAGCACAATTTCATGTTCTGCCTCGGAGAGAGGGGATCTCAAACACAAGCTCCTTCTGGCATTGTAATAGACATTTTGAGTTTGATTCTACTCTTTGAATAAAATGACAAATGTAGACCCATTGGGATGGGCTCCTTCTTTATAACAGACCTCACTATTTAATGGAGCTATATGTAACAAATGTACATTGTAATTTCAGAAAATGTCCTTAATATATCTACAGTAATAGTGGATAGTGTTTCCCAATATTCTTTCCCAAAAAATTGTATTGTGTCCACACAAAATTGCATTCTAATGGTGTAGCCTTCTTATTGGTCAACACAAATCTGACCATCTCTTGTTGTCAAATTGACTGGGGCCAGCAAATCTCTTGTTGTCAAATTGACTGGGGCCAGCAAATCTCTTGTTGTCAAATTGACTGGGGCCAGCAAAGGGCAAGCGTCAAATTTCTACAAATCGCTCAGCCCCTGTCAATTTGACAACAAGAGATTGCTGGCCCCAGTCACCACAGCTCTGGTGGTGAAAGTTTTTAAAATGAATAAAATAGAGCCAGGGGCCTCAACATGTTATTGACATATAACACAATAAAACCAAACAGCCTAGAAATGTTTACAATATATATATAACAAACTAAACCCATGTTTCCAACCCAATTCTTCTCAAGTCTACAAACCCTAAACAGTCAACAACACTGTCACTTCAAGAGGATGTCCATCTGTGGCACTTCCATTCTGACCCATAATTCTAGAACTTCTTCTAGAACAGTTATTTTACCTAAATTCTTAAAACTTCCGTTTTACCCAGTGAGCTCTGATTTCCTTCTTAGAAGTGTTTTTCCTCTCTCTAATATATTAAATTGATGCTTTTACTAATGGTCTTCTCCATGATAACAACAAGGGAACTGAGCAATGGTCAATCGAGACCGTTTCCATAGTAACAAGCATCAGTAGCATCTCAAGACAAACTCGGCATCTTTATCAGTCAGTCACTGTCCCGTGAAAAGGTATTCGATGTGTGAAATGTACAATCGATCACAGTAAAAATGAGTAATGCAATATTGAGAGACAAATTACTGTGTTAATTTCCTAATGAGTAGCCTAGGCTAGGTACATTGTGAGAATTAGAATTATATGCAATAAAATAGGCCTTTGACTCAGCAAGTTTTCTCCAAACAGGCCACTTGTCACTTTATGGAATTTCCCCCCCAAATATACTTTATTTGGTAGACTCATCCATGCTTGAAGTTACTGTAAAAGTGATCGATTTATGCATGCTTAATACATGCGTAGCCTAATAAAAACGTGATAAAACAGGACCTACCTGCTTCCATATAAAGGCATCCCTTTCGTTTAACTTCCAAGACACGGCCACATGGATGGTAGACAGTATAACTCCAGTGATAACTGCAGCCCGCATCCGAACCGGGAGCAGCGTGTAGATGACATGGATAAAGAACACGGTCCACCAAATTCCCTCAGAGGCACTTTGCGGCTGCACAAGCAGCACCCCGATCACTTGTACCACCAGCACGACTAGAATGACCACATAGCAGACTATCCACATGTGGTCCTGATGAAACCCGTTCCGATTGCACACCACCATCAATATGAGGATAAGTAAGATGGCCAAGGAAAAGACCACCACGTAAGTGATCCTGCATACTCCCCCCGCGCAATGGAATGTCAGCATGACCGCGCACACGAGCACCAAAACGGCCATGAGCATGGTCAAACTGCTCTGGTTGAGCCGGAAAAAGTAACGCTGGTACAGCCTCTCCAACTTCTCCGATTGGAATTTCTTGGATCTGAAAATCTGCATCGCGCTGCTGCAGCACGCGACCATAGAAAGGTGAACTTCAGGCATGAGTTCCTCCTCGGGTTTGGAGCCCTTCACTCTCCGGTCCTCCAAGCCCAACTCCACCGATTTGGGTCTCACTTCCCCGGCTCCATCTGCGTGCTTTGGGGACGATCGGTTGTTGTTTCGGCTCTCCTCCCCAGTCCCATGCTCTTGCCACGCAGATCTAGACCTAAAACTGACCCTGCTAACCGTTGTCGTGGCTCGTCCAGGTCCGGGCTGCTGGTCGGGATCATCATCTCCTTCCCTCCATCTGCTGTTCGACCGGGCGAGCTTTTTGCTCGGAGATCTAGCCGAGTATGGGCATCCGTTTGCAATAGACTCAGACTCGCCCCAAGCAGATCTGAGCTCAGTCCCTCCCCTCAGCCCAGGCGCACCGACTCCGGGCGGGCTCACACTGTTAGATCTGGACATTATATTTCTCAGATAAAAATTAAATAAAAAAGCAACACACAGGACCACACACGTGCCTGCTTATAGTTTCTTATAAAAGCCAATTTCGTGCAAATTACTGTTCTTGTTACAATGTTGTTACATTGTTACAATGTTTTCTTCAATGACTGGTCTATGAAATTCCTGAGAAATCCGTGATGACTGAATTCCAGAGGTAACAATCAGAGGAAGTCAATTAAATGTGTCCATTTAAAAGTCCATTATGATAGGGCAAATGTATGTCCGTGATACATTTTAAAATGTGACGCATTGGCATATTCATGACTGGGGATAACTTGGCGGCAGCTGGTAAAATGCTCTGGAAAATCACTTAAAAACAATTAAATAAGACGTCATCTGGGACATATGCTGTAACAACAAACACATCTCTAGTGTAGAATACATTTCCAGGAGGACTTCGTTTTACATAAATGATTATAATCCAAAAATAAACTCTGTATGCAGAAATGTTGTTAATTATAGGCCAAGACCATGGAATAAAAAGATTATACAACTCCAATAGTTGGCCATACCAACATCTATCATGTTGCGAATCTGTTATACTTCCCCAAACACTTTCTTTTGCCTTGATGTAAAACGAATTATAAGAAAAAACGTGATGATGTGGGTGATAATCCCATGTCGACGTCAAAACTACATTAGTTGAGCGTCTCCTTCAGGGCTAGAAGTGAACCTGTGCATCTCATTGCAGCCTTTTCGATGCTTGGTTGGTTACATCCCAATTGCGAAACCATCACATCCCGACCCTCACGCGCTTTTATTGACCAGCGGGTGAGAGGAAGACTCCGCGTTTAAACACACACAAAAGCCAGAGCAATAAAAAAAAACGGTTCTCCACGGTATTATTACTGCATCTGTATGTCAAACTCTGCCCAGAATTAACGAGCTGTCACGACCACATAACAGCTTCCCACCAGCGACTGCACTCAAAATCCCTGAAGACTCAATCCGGTTTTGATCCATACGATGCATGCAGCACACATCACCCAACGTTACCGCAGCGTTTGGTCCTAGTTCAACCCCTATTTGGATTCCTGCGACGTCGAATAACACAACAGACTGACCAGAAGAAGAATAAAAATCTGAGCATACTCCCAGTGGGCTATGATAGGGAGTCATGCATTGTACGCTATCGATCAGGCAGGCATAATCGGACGGTTTATTACCATTGCTGGTTGCTGTTGGGTTTTCATTCAACGAAGTCTGATTCCCAAAATCAGCCGTTTGCGCGTTCCCATTGGATATGCGAGAGTATGACTTTCACTTTAAGGCTTTTCATTGGCTTTCGACCGTGTCAGTTGGAGACGCGACTCCTGCGCGTTCTCCCCAGAGTTTGGATGAATGGGCGGGTCTGTGATCACAGCTGGACCGCAAACGCAAACGATTAACCCTTAAAGTTCTGATGAACCCCCATGTATTCTATTTGGTGGGGTATATTGACATGTAAATCGAAAGACCTAATTGATTACATGGATGTGACTTCTGCCACTCTTGTAACTGAGGGACAGTTTCCATTTTTATGGTCTAGACTTGAGCCTGGAGGAGACTGCTATGCATTTCAAATAAAATGTTATTGGTCACATACACATATTTTGCAGATGTTATTGCAGGTGTAGCGAAATGCTTGATGCTGTTGACAGCCCTGTTCCTTGCAAGTCAATGTCATTATTGAGTCAATGGTCAAGGTATTTGTTGAGTTAGTAAGATATAGGCAAATTGAGCATTATGGTGGGCAAATCTTTATTCTAGGGTTTGTTATGATACTGTAATAACTATCCAGGCCTGTTCTCTCTGTTACAAGCAGCTATGTGTACTTGAAAACCTAGTAATTTCACCTCATAATAGTCCATGAGGGGGGGTCTACTGAGAGGAGCTCTCTGGCACATGTATAGCTCTATCTATTCTATATGACCATAGAAATCCTGGAACCCAAGATCCCAACCCCACTAAATCACCATTTCATCTTCTTTGTCTTTGATCACCTCATAAACCAATTGCATGAATTAAAACCAGGAGAGACAATATGCTACTGTGTCAACTATCTATATGGTGTTGCAGGCAGCGCGTCCTAAGAACAGCTTGTTCTAGATGTGGCCATTTTATTTTATAAGCCTCGTAATGGCTGTGTGTCCATTTACTTCTTATTTAACCTAACCTCTTGAAAGTTGGATAGTCTATCTGTTTCCCTTGCCAGGGACAGTACATTCTGGAAAGAAGCGTAACAGGATCACTGAAACACACACAATATGAGAAACAAGATCACTGCGTTCAACAAAAGAGAATGTCATTATGGCATACAGTATCCCTGCCTTTGTTGGTGAGTGAAACAAAAGGCTTTGAACAAAACTAACACAAACACACACAGTAGGTAAGTGCACCGTGCCTGTGATGTGTCTTTCCCACAACCTTACTATCATGTCAGTCATTCAAGCATAAAAAACTACCAACAGCAGCTCATTCATTCTTATGCTTCACGATAAACAGTTAGAACAGTTACAGTGAGCTCCAACAGTATTGGGACAGTAACACATTTGTTGTTGTTTAGGCTCTTTACTCCAGCACTTTGGATTTGAAATGATACGATATCAGGGGAACAGTTTTGGAATTACAGGACCTTTTGTACATAGTCCCCCCATTTTAGGGGACCAAAAGTATTGGGACAAATTCACTTATATGTGTATTAAAGTAGTCAAAAGTGTAGTATTTGGGCCCAAATTCCTAGCAGGCAATGATTACATCAAGCTTTTGACTCTACAAACTTATTAGAATCATTCACTGTTTGTTTTGGTTGTGTTTCAGATTATTTTGTGCCCAATAGAAATGAATGGTAAATAATGTATTGTGTCATTTTGGAGTCACTTTTATTGTAAATAAGAATATAATATGTTTTTAAACACTTCTACATTAATGTGGATGCTACCATAATTATGGATAGTCCTGAATGAATCGTGAATAATGATGAGTGAGAACGTTACAGATGCGCAAATATCATAACTCCAAGACATGCTAACCTCTCACCAAATCAAAATCAAATCAAATCAAATCTATTGGTCACATACACATCCGTCGCTATGGGCGGGCCATAGGGGGCCGGGCCCGCCCCCAAAAATGCTTGTGCCCCCCCCCCCCCACTTGAGGGAAGTTTTTATTAAATATACGTACTGTAGGCTAATAATAATTGTGCCCTGCCCTCCCATGCATTTCATATGCCCCCCTTAAGACTGAGGTCTGGCGACGGGTCTGGTCACATACCCATGGTTAGCAGATGTTATTGCGAGTGTAGCGAAATGCTTGTGCTTCTAGTTCCGAGAGTGCAACAATATCTAGCAAGTAAAATCTAACAGTTCTACAACAAATACCTAATACACACAAATCTAAGGAAAGGAATGGAATAAGAATATATAAATATATGGATGAGCAATGTCATTGTCAGAGCTGCATAGGCTAAAATGCAATAGGCTAAGATGCACCATTACAATAACAGGAGAGGTTAGCATTTTGGGGGGGGTATCATATTTGTGCATTTTATCTTTCTCACGCATCATTATTCACAATTCATTCAGGATGATCCATAATTATGGTAGCATCCACATTAATGTAGATGTGTTTAGAAACATATTCTATTCTAATTTACAATCAAAGTGACTCCAAAATGACACAATACATTATTTAAAATTCATTTCTATTGGACACAAAATAATCTGAAACACAACCAAAACAAACAGTAAATGCATCCAACAAGTTTGTAGTCACAAGCTTGATGTAATCATTGTGTGCTATGAATATGGAACCAAATACTAAACTTTTGACTACTTTAATACACATACAGTGAGGGAAAAAAGTATTTGATCCCCTGCTGATTTTGTACGTTTGCCCACTGACAAAGAAATGATCAGTCTATAATTTTAATGGTAGGTTTATTTGAACAGTGAGAGACAGAATAACAACAAAAAAATCAAGAAAAACGCATGTCAAAAATATTATAAATTGATTTGCATTTTAATGAGGGAAATAAGTATTTGACCCCCTCTCAATCAGAAAGATTTCTGGCTCCCAGGTGTCTTTTATACAGGTAACAAACTGAGATTAGGAGCACACTCTTAAAGGGAGTGCTTCTAATCTCAGCTTGTTACCTGTATAAAAGACACCTGTCCACAGAAGCAATCAATCAATCAGATTCCAAACTCTCCACCATGGCAAAGACCAAAGAGCTCTCCAAGGATGTCAGGGACAAGATTGTAGACCTACATAACGCTGGAAAGGGCTACAAGACCATCGCCAAGCAGCTTGGTGAGAAGGTGACAACAGTTGGTGCGATTATTCGCAAATGGAAGAAACACAAAATAACTGTCAATCTCCCTCGGCCTGGGGCTCCATGCAAGATCTCACCTCATGGAGTTGCAATGATCATGAGAACGGTGAGGAATCAGCCCAAAACTACACAGGATCTTGTCAATGATCTCAAGGCAGCTGGGACTATAGTCACCAAGAAAACAATTGGTAACACACTACGCCGTGAAGGACTGAAATCCTGCAGCGCCCGCAAGGTCCCCCTGCTCAAGAAAGCACATATAGAGTGGGGAAAAAAAGGATTTAGTCAGCCACCAATTGTGCAAGTTCTCCCACTTAAAAAGATGAGAGAGGCCTGTAATTTTCATCATAGGTACACGTCAATAATGACAGACAAAATGAGGGAAAAAAATCCAGAAAATCACATTGTAGAATTTTTAATTAATTTATTTGCAAATTATGGTGGAAAATAAGTATTTGGTCAATAACAAAAGTTTCTCAATACTTTGTTATATACCCTTTGTTGGCAATGACACAGGTCAAACGTTTTCTGTAAGTCTTCACAAGGTTTTCACACACTGTTGCTGGTATTTTGGCCCATTCCTCCATGCAGATCTCCTCTAGAGCAGTGATGTTTTGGGGCTGTCGCTGGGCAACACAGACTTTCAACTCCCTCCAAAGATTTTCTATGGGGTTGGGATCTGGAGACTGGCTAGGCTACTCCAGGACCTTGAAATGCTTCTTACGAAGCCACTCCTTCGTTGCCCGGGCGGTGTGTTTGGGATCATTGTCATGCTGAAAGACCCAGCCACGTTTCATCTTCAATGCCCTTGCTGATGGAAGGAGGTTTTCACTCAAAATCTCACGATACATGGCCCCATTCATTCTTTCCTTTACACGGATCAGTCGTCCTGGTCCCTTTGCAGAAAAACAGCCCCAAAGCATGATGTTTCCACCCACATGCTTCACAGTAGGTATGGTGTTCTTTGGATGCAACTCAGCATTCTTTGTCCTCCAACCACGACGAGTTGAGTTTTTACCAAAAAGTTCTATTTTGGTTTCATCTGACCATATGACATTCTCCCAATCCTCTTCTGGATCATCCAAATGCACTCTAGCAAACTTCAGACGGGCCTGGACATGTACTGGCTTAAGCAGGGGGACACGTCTGCCACTGCAGGATTTGAGTCCCTGGCGGCGTAGTGTGTTACTGATGGTAGGCTTTGTTACTTTGGTCCCAGCACTCTGCAGGTCATTCACTAGGTCCCCCCGTGTGGTTCTGGGATTTTTGCTCACCGTTCTTGTGATCATTTTGACCCCACGGGGTGAGATCTTGCGTGGAGCCCCAGATCGAGGGAGATTATCAGTGGTCTTGTATGTCTTCCATTTCCTAATAATTGCTCCCACAGTTGATTTCTTCAAACCAAGCTGCTTACCTATTGCAGATTCAGTCTTCCCAGCCTGGTGCAGGTCTACAATTTTGTTTCTGGTGTCCTTTGACAGCTCTTTGGTCTTGGCCATAGTGGAGTTTGGAGTGTGACTGTTTGAGGTTGTGGACAGGTGTCTTTTATACTGATAACAAGTTCAAACAGGTGCCATTAATTACATTTACATTTACATTTACGTCATTTAGCAGACGCTCTTATCCAGAGCGACTTACAAATAGGTGCATTCACCCTATCGCCAGTGGGATAACCACTTTACAATACCTTTTTTTTTTTTTTTTAGGGGGTAGAAGGATTACTTTATCCTATCCCAGGTATTCCTTAAAGAGGTGGGGTTTCAAATGTCTCCGGAAGGTGGTGAGTGACTCCGCTGTCCTGGCGTCGTGAGGGAGCTTGTTCCACCATTGGGGTGCCAGAGCAGCGAACAGTTTTGACTGGGCTGAGCGGGAACTATGCTTCCGCAGAGGAAGGGGAGCCAGCAGGCCAGAGGTGGATGAACGCAATGCCCTCGTTTGGATGTAGGGACTGATCAGAGCCTGAAGGTACAGAGGTGCCGATCCCCTCACAGCTCCATAGGCAAGCACCATGGTCTTGTAACAGATGCAAGCTTCAACTGGAAGCCAGTGGAGTGTGCGGAGGAGCGGGGTGACGTGAGAGAACTTGGGAAGGTTGAACACCAGACGGGCTGCGGCATTCTGGATGAGTTGTAGGGGTTTAATGGCACAGGCAGGGAGCCCAGCCAACAGCGAGTTGCAGTAATCCAGACGGGAGATGACAAGTGCCTGGATTAGGACCTGTGCCGCTTCCTGTGTAAGGCAGGGTCGTACTCTCCGAATGTTGTAGAGCATGAACCTGCAGGATCGGGTCACCGCCTTGATGTTAGCGGAGAACGACAGGGTGTTGTCCAGGGTCACGCCAAGGCTCTTCGCACTCTGGGAGGAGGACACAATGGAGTTGTCAACCGTGATGGCGAGATCATGGAACGGGCAGTCCTTCCCCGGGAGGAAGAGCAGCTCCGTCTTGCCAAGGTTCAGCTTGAGGTGGTGATCCGTCATCCATACTGATATGTCTGCCAGACATGCAGAGATGCGATTCGCCACCTGGTTATCAGAAGGGGGAAAGGAGAAGATTAGTTGTGTATCGTCAGCGTAGCAATGATAGGAGAGGCCATGTGAGGATATGACAGAGCCAAGTGACTTGGTGTATAGGGAGAATAGGAGAGGGCCTAGAACTGAGCCCTGGGGGACACCAGTGGTGAGAGCACGTGGTGCGGAGACAGCTTCTCGCCACGCCACTTGGTAGGAGCGACCGGTCAGGTAGGACGCGATCCAGGAGTGAGCCGCCCAGCTCGGAGAGGGTGGAGAGGAGGATCTGATGGTTCACAGTATCAAAGGCAGCAGACAGGTCTAGAAGGACAAGAGCAGAGGAGAGAGAGTTAGCTTTAGCAGTGCGGAGAGCCTCCGTGACACAGAGAAGAGCAGTCTCAGTTGAATGACCAGTCCTGAAACCTGACTGGTTTGGATCAAGAAGGTCATTCTGAGAGAGATAGCAAGAGAGTTGGCTAAAGACGGCACGCTCAATAGTTTTGGAAAGAAAAGAAAGAAGGGATACTGGTCTGTAGTTGTTGACATCAGTGGGATCGAGTGTTGGTTTTTTTGAGAAGGGGTGCAACTCTCGCTCTCTTGAAGACGGAAGGGACATAGCCAGCGGTCAAGGATGAGTTGATCAGCGAGGTGAGTTAGGGGAGAAGGTCACCGGAGATGGTCTGGAGAAGAGAGGAGGGGATGGGGTCAAGCGGGCAGGTTGTTGGGCGGCCTGCAGTCACAAGTCGCAAGATTTTATCTGGAGAGAGAGGGGAGAAAGAAGTCAAAGCATAGGGTAGGGCAGTGTGAGCAGGACCAGCAGTGTCATTAGACTTAACAAACGGATGTCGTCAACCTTCTTTTCAAAGTGGTTGACGAAGTCATCCACAGAGAGAGAGGAGGGGGGATGGGGGGGATTCAGCAGGGAGGAGAATGTGGCAAAGAGCTTCCTAGGGTTAGAGGCAGATGCTTGGAATTTAGAGTGGTAGAAAGTGGCCTTAGCAGCAGAAACAGATGAAGAAAATGTAGAGAGGAGGGAGTGAAAAGATGCCAGGTCGGCAGGGAGTTTAGTTTTCTTCCATTTCCGCTCCGCTGCCCGGAGCTCTGTTCTGTGAGCTCGCAATGAGTCATCAAGCCACGGAGCTGGAGGGGAGGACCGAGCCGGCCGGGAGGATAGGGGACACAGAGAGTCAAAGGATGCAGAAAGGGAGGAGAGGAGGGTTGAGGAGGCAGAATCAGGAGATTGGAGGGAGAAGGATTGAGCAGAGGGAAGAGATGATAGGATGGAAGAGGAGAGAGTAGTGGGAGAGAGAGAGCGAAGGTTGCGGCGGCGCATTACCATCTGTGTAGGGGCAGAGTGAGTAGTGTTGGAGGAGAGCGAGAGAGAAAAGGATACAAAGTAGTGGTCGGAGACATGGAGGGGAGTTGCAGTGAGATTAGTAGAAGAGCAGCATCTAGTAAAGATGAGGTCAAGCGTATTGCCTGCCTTGTGAGTAGGGGGGGACGGTGAGAGGGTGAGGTCAAAAGAGGAGAGGAGTGGAAAGAAGGAGGCAGAGAGAAATGAGTCAAATGTAGACGTAGGGAGGTTGAAATCCCCCAAAACTGTGAGGGGTGAGCCATCCTCAGGAAAGGAACTTATCAAGGCGTCAGGTAACAAGTGGAGGACAGAGGAGCCTCTTAAAGAAGAAGTTACAGGTCTGTGAGAGCCAGAAATCTTGCTTGTTTGTAGGTGACCAAATACTTATTTTCCACCATAATTTGCAAATAAATTCATAAAAAATCCTACAATGTGATTTTCTGGATTTTTTTCCCTCAATTTGTCTGTCATAGTTGACGTGTACCTATGATGAAAATTACAGGCCTCTCTCATCTTTTTAAGTGGGAGAACTTGCACAATTGGTGGCTGACTAAATACTTTTTTTCCCCACTGTACATGCCCGTCTGAAGTTTGCCAATGAACATCTGAATGATTCAGAGGAGAACTGGATGAAAGTGTTGTGGTCAGATGAGACCAAAATCGAGCTCTTTGGCATCAACTCAACTCGCCATGTTTGGAGGAGGAGGAATGCTGCCTATGACCCCAAGAACACCATCCCCACCGTCAAACATGGAGGTGGAAACATTATGCTTTGGGGGTGTTTTTCTGCTAACTTCACCGCATCAAAGGGACGATGGACGGGGCCATGTCAAATCTTGGGTGAGAACCTCCTTCCCTCAGCCAGGGCATTGAAAATGGGTCGTGGATGGGTATTCCAGCATGACAATGACCCAAAACACTCGGCCAAAGCAACAAAGGAGTGGCTCAATAAGAAGCACATTAAGGTCCTGGAGTGGCCTAGCCAGTTTCCAGACCTTAATCCCATAGGAAATCTGTGGAGGGAGCTGAAGGTTCGAGTTGCCAAACGTCAGCCTCGAAACCTTAATGACTTGGAGAAGATCTGCAAAGAGGAGTGGGACAAAATCCCTCCTGAGATGTGTGCAAACCTGGTGGCCAACTACAAAACACATCTGACCTCTGTGATTGCCAACAAGGGCAAGTACTAAGTCATGTTTTGCAGAGGGGTCAAATACTTATTTCCCTCATTAAAATGCAAATCAATTGATAACATTTACGACATGCGTTTTTCTGGATTTTTGTTGTTGTTATTCTGTCTCTCACTGTTCAAATAAACCTACCATTAAAATTATAGACTGATCATTTCTTTGTCAGTGGGCAAACGCACAAAATCAGCAGGGGATCAAAAACTTTTTTCCCTCACTGTATAATGAATTTTTACCAATACTTTTGGTCCCCTAAAATAGGGGGACTATGTACAAAAAGTTCTGTAATTTCTAAACGGTTCACCCGATATGGATGAAAATACCCTCAAATTAAAGCTGACAGTCTGCAATTTAACCTCATTGTCATTGTATAATTTAAAATCCAAAGTGCTAGAGTACAGAGCCAAAACAACAACAAATGTGTCACTGTCCCGATACTTTTGGAGCTCATTGTATATTACTGTAGAAATCACAGTGAGGATTAAACCTGTATTCAATGGGAATTCGTGAAATATGAGACTCACCCCATGTCTTCCATTGGAAACTGATGCCTTTGCATGTACCTGGATATACCGAAAATACAGTGACCCTGGCCTGCATGCAGCATAAGCATGTGTTTCTGTCCTCGGTATTGATTTAGGGCGTGGTGGTTATCCATTGGGAATAAGGTCAATATAGAACAACAGGAATCTGATTTATGGGATAAAGTTACCTTGCAAATGTGTATAGTTCAGTCCTTGAGCTGTTCTTGTCTATTGATGTTCTGTATTATGTCATATTTCATGTTTTGTGTGGACCCCAGGAAGAGTAGCTGCTGCTTCAGCAACCGCTAATGGGGATCCTAATAAAATACTAAATACAGTCATCCACACCTGCACTGGCACCTGCAAGAAATGGACTGAATAAAGGTATTTACCAAGGGTGAAAGGGTCAAACATTAACATGCATAGCTTTGGCGTAGAACACTACTGCCATCATGTGAGAGGTAAAATAATTTGTTCCACATCAGTACTGCTATTCATCACACACTTAAGAAAACAGACTGTAGGGGCAGACAGAGACAGACAGACAGACAGGACACACATATACAACACAAGTACACTAATTGGATCACAGTAATCCATATAGATGTAGATCATCAAAACAATCCTCAAAATACAGAAAAAAACATTAAATCTCTTTTGCTTCCCATGTTAAGTTTATTGTAAATATATAGTTATATAACTAATCATACTTATACAAAGTCTGCTGGTCCCATGCAAAACATGATCAAAAAGATCAACATACTGTAGTTTTGTTTAGTAGAACCAGTGTGTGGAGTAGTATTGTAGCATGCTTTTTCCATACTGTAAGTTATACCAAAGTATCATTACTTTGAACGATAATGGACGTTTATTTCCTCCTACATGCAATTTTACAGAGTTGCACTCCTGCCTCTCACAGGAGTTTCCAACAATCCTGGCCATGCTTACAAAACATCCTTCGATACCCTAGGGGAATGTTAAATCAAGTTAGTTGGGATGTTGGGTGGTTGTTGATGTACTAAACGCATCTTCAGTTCACCTTGCTAGCTCATCTCTTTCATAGGAGAGTAGACTAAATGTGAGGCCAACAAAGAACAGAAACATACGAACATAACAACTATCAGGACAACAGGACATTTTAAGAATCGGAGTGAAACAAACATTATTTAGGGGAAGAATCCCTTGCAATGTTTAGGCCTTTCACAGCGTCATTCAGGATATTATAAACATACCGTTACACATCCCAAAGAGCATCAGGGCAATACCAGTGTCAGGCAACTCCTGATCAATGTCTAGAACTGCATGCAGGGAGATGCAGTCCCACAGACATGGAAGGGTGATTACTACTCAAACACAACACAACCTCAACACTTTCCAGTAAGCTAAAGTCCACAAAATCTAGTTTGTCTTTCACATTGGTTCTACAACTATTTATTAGCTGAAACGAAAATCGAATTATTTGTGCAATCAGTGTTAATACAGTGCAGTTACTGTTCACATCCAAATTGATAACCATTAGAGGGTTTTACATTGTACTCATATGCAAAATGCTTTCTCAGTTACCTTCTCCTGAGCCAGAGGTGGACAGAAACTCTGAACCACACACACGCAAATTCCTGACTCTCTATGTTATTAGATTTAAAGAGCCAGTCCGCAGTTGAACCAATAACGAAGCCGTCAGCCCACCACTGTTTTTGTAAAAAACTGAGGGATGGAGAAAATTAACCACTCTCAAATTCATAGACAGAGCTATAGATACAAGGACTGATCATCCATGATATCAAAATGATCATGTTTTTGAGGCTATACAGTGTTCGTTTATATTTCTATTGTTTACAGATATTTGAGTTAAACAAGCTTATGTTTTGGGTTCTGATGGGGTACAACAGTTGAACTAAGTTCATGAGGCATTTATAAGTTATATTCTTCAAAAAACAATGGGTATATATCGTTAATCTATACGTCAAAAAATTAATGCAGCAACTGCAGATTGCCCCTTTAACTCATTGGAAATGCAGGACTACAAGCTCTCTAATCTAATTGACTCCATTGGCCATGCAAGTTTCCTGTCTGACAGCGCATGTCCTGGCACCCTACTATAGTTCAACACAAACAGTCAATAAATAAAAAGTGTGAGAATTGGCTCATGGGTGGTTAACTCTTCAACATGTTTTCCAGGCAATGTCCACCAGTGTCCAAGACAATTTGAGAACCACCTTAAGTTTAAAGCTTGAGTAAATAAATTAGTTCCCTCAGAAAATATACACAAGAAAGCAAAGTAACTGTACAACTGGTTCACTTATCGACGTCCTATCTACTCTAGATCAGGGAGGCCTACCCCTACTTCAAACAAAGAGTTACAAATCAATAACCAACCCACAATCAACATAATATTAATCTAAAGAAACTCAAATGGTCCAAATACTTACCAAATATTGTCAACACAAAAAATCCAAAACATAAAAGCAAGAAGCTATCTTACGACAATAAGCACTCAATTACTGCAGTTAGTTAGTACTTGAGCATTTGAAAATAAAACTATGTAAGCACAGAATAAAGAAAAAAAGCTTTATTACACCAAATGGAATGTGATCAGAAGTTCTGCAGGTGAAAAAAACTAGTCGCAGAAATAAATTACTCAAATAACTTAACAGGCATAGTCCTCTGTTCAGTCAGACAAATATGGAACCTTCCATCCATCCTAACAAAGGACAACAACTATTCATTTGAGCACAAAGCATGGTGGCGTCCCAAATGACACTATTCCCTAAATAGTGTACTATAGGGAATAGGCTCCCATTTGGGATGCAGCCTGTGATAGAATGGGGGGAGGGGGTTCTAGTGTTAGTCTTCTACTGGACTATAAGAGAAGAGGGCATTGATTGAATCAGTGCATTCAGCACATTATGACCAAAAGTCACAGGCAACAGGACAGCATTCTGCCTGCCTCTCAAACAGGGGCAGTGCAACAGAACTGTATCATCATCAGATTTACAAAACAGTTTTTTGAGTAAGTAGCATTTTGATAACATGGTAACTGCATTTGCTTACAAAGAAAACGAAAAGCAGTTTGTATATTGTAAATGACATGAGCTTCTTAATAACCAGGCAACAGCCCAAAACCGAACCAACTGATTAGCAAGAACCATTGTTAGATCGATTATCCCCATTCCCCATGTTATTTTCTTGATCTGAAAAATAGTTGGTATTTTGGTATTTCAACAAGCAGACATATTTAATTGGTCAGGCATGTTTTTTTCTTTTTTTTTTACAGGTTCTCTCGTCTTTTTCCACTCCTCCCCGTGGCATGATGTGATCAGTCTGCCGTGTGTTTGTTGTGTTTACTCTGTTTTGTACTCCTCCACGTGGGCCAGGACTTTCTTTCTCTGACGCATCATGTGGAAGTAGAGCTGGGGAAACACTGGGGAAGCACCGGGAGAACAACACAGTCAGATCAACAACAACAAGTAACCATAGAATCATACGCAGAATTAAGTAGACACCTTAAAATACATTTACGAGCCATTTCATGACATTTAAAAAGCCCACATTTAGACAAGCAAGCACTAAGTGCAAGGTAGAGCATTACAATTCACAGCACAAAGCATCTTACTGTGAATTGTAATGCTCTACTTTGCACTTAGTGCTTGCTTGTCTAGATGATAGCTTTTTGGATTTCATGAAATGCATCTCCCCTACATACTCAATACAACACATCACTGACGTACTACTGAAATAGTACATCAGTGATGTATTGTAGTGAGTAGGTAGGGGAGATGCAAGGCGGCGAGAGAGAGAGAGACTTACGTGGAATGTAGGAGACCATAGTGAGGATGAGGAAGGTGTAGTAGTCGAAAGAGAAGTTGTACTTGTTAGGTAGAGTGACAGAATAGAGACCTGTCTTCTGCACGTAGGGCAAGGCTGCATAGATAGTCAGCAGCTCACCTGTCACACCCATAGGATACAGCACTAGGAAGAATGTGTACCTGGAGATAGGATGGAAGGAGTACATTTCAATATGGACATGTACGATATCCAGATTGCAAGAGGCTGCAATATCACTAGCTAATTCATTCTGCTGAATTTCAATTCATAGTGCCAGTGGTGGTGGCCCAGATCTTGTGCTGCATGTTGTTTGTGCCACTGCACGTTCTGATAGGGACTGGGGAAGCATGTTCTGATAGAAAACCACTCTTCCCAGACGTGTCCATTTGTTGTCATGCCCAACATGCCCAAGTTCAGACTCTTGTTTTGTTAAGTCATATTGCTATCACAATATTCAGTACAAATATTTCAATATGATATTTTGTCCATATCGTGCAGCCCTTCTACCTGTCATATACCACAAACTGTCTTTATAAAGCCAACTGAAGGTGAAAAGAGTGAAGCACCACAGCATTGGCTGACATTAGAAGAAGAATCATCATAATTTGTTACCAGGCAACAAAAGAAGGTCCTCCCCAATGAGTAGGCCTTTGTTGAAGACTTTGTTGCCATGGTTGAGACTGAGAAAACACATTATGGAGGGAGTGTCATACACTCCCATGTTTCGTCATATACAGCCCTATCTATCTATCTATCTATATAAATAAAACTCTGTTATGGACATATACAGTGCCTTCATAAATTATTCATACCCCTTGACATATTCCACATTTTGTTGTGTTACGGCCTGAATTCAAAATTGATTATTCATTTTTTTTCACACCCACAATTGATTTTTATTCCTCACACACAATAGCCCATAATGACAAAGTGAAAATATGTTTTTAGAAAATTCAGGCTGTAACACAACAAAATGTAGAATAAGTGAAGGGGTATGAATACTTACTGAATGCACTGTATAATGACAGCAGGGATGGCATAACGACTTTTTAAATAATAATTTCCGACGTTTGGTAGGCTATTTGTTTGTCAACTTGTCTAGGCCTATAATAATTAGAATGCAACTCTTCTGTCATTACATGTTGCCCTAGAACAGCGAATGAATAGAGGGCTGTGTACAGTATTTAAACCCACACATTAAATGATCAGGTGAACATTACATACAATTGTACAGGTAAAAAGTACAGAGTCCTTAAGAGTCAATCTAAGTAACATAATAAACAAATCCCCATCAAAATCTGTCAGTTTAATCCACCGCATCCACCTATGTCGGCCTTCCGCATCTGCTGTGGAAGGTGACCGAGCTACAGCGGTGTTTGTCAGATCATGAGACATCCCGAAAATCGGTCTTCTCACAAAAACTATTATGACCACTCTACAAACTATTAAGGGGGAGACTCTCACGAAGACGATGGTGTTCTCCGTTTTGCTCTACGACTCCCACAAGTGTCACGGGACTCGTCTGAAGGTAACCCATACAAACGATTGGAAGTATGGAGGTAGTTTTGTGCCCATAAAAAAAGGGGTTAAATAGGCTTAGACTTTTTGAGTTTAACACAAAGTAATTTTCCAGCACTTCTTTCCAATGTGAAGTGGAGTGCCTCTCATTCAATTAGCCAATAGGGAGCGTGGGGAGCTTTTCTTACCGTGCCCATTTGATGAGGTAGGGCAGGTGGTTGAGCAGACTGAAGGTGTAGAAGGAGTAGCGGATGATCTCTGTGATGGTCCAGGCCGATACGAAGAGCAGGACACTGTCTTCACTCTGGACCTGGGATCAGACAGGACAAACAGACAGGGGTGAGACTGGGCAGATAATTCAAAGCTAGCATGCGATAGTTTGTAGTAGATTCATTCAACTGGAAGACCGAGGGGTTATGGCAGAACCGTGCAGTTTGTTGCACCAACTATACTACGCTGTAACTCTGCATGTCATGGCGCATGACAGGCAAAGAGAGAGAGAATTGTAAACACGAGATGAAAAGTTAACATAGTTGCAAATACTCAAACACACACACATACAGTGCATTCGGAAAGTATTCCGACCCCTTTACTTTTTCCACTTTGTTACGTTACAGCCTTATTCTAAAATGGATTTTTTTTTTTTTTACATTTCCTCATCAATCTACACACAATAACCCATAATGACAAAGCAAAAACAGGTTTTTAGAAATGTTTGCTAATTTATTACAAATAACAAACAGAAATACCTTATTTACATAAACATCCTTGAGATGTTTCTACAACTTGATTGGAGTCCACCTGTGGTCAATTCAATTGATTGGACATGATTTGGAAAAGCACACACCTGTCTATTTAAGGTCCCACAGTTGACAGTGCATGTCAGAGCAAAAACCAAGCTATGAGGTCAAAGGAATTGTCCGTAGGGCGGGATTGTGTCGAGGCACAGATCTGGGGAAGGGTACCAAAAAATGTCTGCAGCATTGAAGGTCCACAAGAACACAGTGGCCTCCATCATTCTTAAATGGAAGAAGTTTGGAACCACCAATACTCTTCCTAGAGCTGGCTGCCCGGCCAAACTGAGCAATCGGGGGAGAAGGGCCTTGGGTCAGGGAGGTGACCAAGAACCCGATGGTCACTCTGACAGAGCTCCTCTGTGGAGATGGGAGAACCTTCCAGAAGGACAACCATGTCTGCAGCACTCCACCAATCAGGCCTTTATGGTAGGGTGGCCAGACGGAAGCCACTCCTCAGTAAAAGGCTCATGACAGCCCACTTGGAGTTTGCCAAAAGGCACCTAAAGTACTCTCAGACCATGAGAAACAAGATTCTCTGGTTTGGTGAAACCAAGATTGAACTCTTTGGCCTGAATGCCAAGTGTCATGTCTGGAGGAAACCTGGCACCATCCCTACGGTGAATCATGGTGGGGGCAGCATCATGCTGTGGGGATGTTTTTCAGCAGCAGGGACTGGGAGACTAGTCAGGATCGAGGGAAAGATGAACGGAGCAAAGTACAGAGAGAGATCCTTGATGAAAACCTGCTCTAGAGCACTCAGGACCTCAGCCTGGGGCCAAGGTTCACCTTCCAACAGGACAACGACCCTAAGCACACAGCCAAGACAATGCAGGAGTGGCTTCCGGACAAGTCTCTGAATGTCCTTGAGTGGCCCAGCCAGATCCCGGGCTTGAACTCGATGGAACATCTCTGGGGAGACCTGAAAATAGCTGTGCAGCGACGCTCCCCATCCAACCTGACAGAGCTTGAGAGGATCTGCAGAGAAGAATGGGAAAAACTCTGCAAATACAGGTGTGCCAAGCTTGTAGTGTCATACCAAAGAAGACTCGAGGCTGTAATCGCTGCCAAAGGTGCTTCAACAAAGTACTGAAAGTACTGAGTAAAGGGTCTGAATACTTATGTAAATGTCATATTTCAGTGTTTAAAAAAATTAATAATTGCTAACATTTCTGAAAACCTGTTTTTTCTTTGTCATTATGGAGTATTGTGTGTAGATTGATCAGGGGGAAAAACAATTTAATCAATTTTAGAATAAGGCTGTAACGTAACAAAATGTGGAAAAAGTCAAGGGCTCTGAATACTTTCCGAATGCACTGTATACAGTAGAGCGTTTCAGACCTTACAAACATGTTAGTGTTATTCACCCTGTTGGCTTCAAGCATGTTCACTATTTCAGGCTCACAGACCTTAGTGCATCAGCAAGGCTCTTTCTTTGGAATGAAGACAACATCTAGGGGCATTGCTCCCCTGAAACCATCACCACATATTAAAGTTTGCATATTTCTTACTGTCCACTCCGTAATATTTTAGCTTTCAAATGAATTCACAGTGCTGGTTCATCCTGATATTCCAACAGATCAAACAAACTAAACTTATCTGGAAAATAAATGGCTAGTTCCATAATTGGTGAATTGGGGGCTGAATGATTCGATGAAGTAGAGATGTACCTCTCGGACGCTGTGTGTCACAGCCCAGGTGAGGAAGACTCGAGACAACACCTGGAACCCTGTTAGAACCACAGAGGATGGAACGATCCCTGGAGCAGGAGAACACAGCATGATCATCATATTAGAAGATATGTACTGTATCACCTTAAAACACAGCTTTACCACTTCACAACACAGGGATACTGAGCAGAATACATGACGAGAGAAGCAAAGAGAAGACATATTTTCAATTTGTGCAAAAGTGCATCAAGTGTTGGACTATTAATTCGCAGGCAGCTTACAAAAGCTTATGTAAGATAGCAAAAAATATAGCACACCAATTCCAGTTATAGAATTCACTGTATTACACTAATCTGCAGGCTACATGAGTGTGTAGTGTCTAGGTTTGTCCAGCAGAGGGCAGCACATGTCCAGACAGACAGACAGCTGCCGTAATGAAGGTCAGGGTTATCCTTAAATCCCAGATAATGAGTAGTGGACTGTGAACCGGGAGTGCCACGACCACAATGGAGCAGGGCCTTGTTCGTTATCAAATTAGTATCATCAGGCCAGGCTTATCTTAGTAGCCTGGAAAGGCTCTCTCTATCTGAGGCAATGGCTCTCAGTAGGGCTTATGTCCACATGACTGGTAGAGACCACAGTATGCGACTTTGACCATGAGAAGAGGGAGGAACTTCAACTTACCCACTGCACAGTGCAATATCTGAAGGGAAATAAAAAGAAAAACACAGCATAAACAACACAGTCACACCATATGTTCATTCTACTGGTCTAGGACTAGATAAAAGCCAGTGCACTAGTCAAAACATAATTTTTATGAATGGAGGGAGTTGGTATGACAGAAGCATGTAGACAGAGCTTGGGTTACACTAGGCCTAATCCCTTATCTCTGTGTTACTGTGTGGCTGGAGAGGATCACACTAACACCCTACTAGGCCTCTGTACTGTCTGTAAGTAGCACAGAGGTGGGAGCGGGGAAGGCCAAGGCCAGTCATGGTGGAGGAGTTTCTATTTAAAAATACAACAGTGCTGTGTGATTGAACATTCCTGCCATTAAGTTGTATGCGTACAGTAGGGGACATACCAAATGCACCACACATAGAGTGATAAGGGGCTGTCTTGTTAAGTGCTCGGAATAAAAGCCCAGATTTTGTTCAGTGGGGAGAAAACGTTTTGAAAGGGAGTGAAATAAAGGGGGCACTACCTAAACTTGTCAAATAAGAAAAATTATACAGATTTCCATTTTCTGTTGCATAATATTTTGCTAGTGTACCTAATGAACATGACCCAGGTCTGACCCTGAGGCCCTACAACAGAGACTTGGCCTACATCCACTCACCTCCAAGAGTGCGCCGGTCTGGAAAAACTTCAGGGGTTTCTCTATAGAGAAGTATAGGCCGTGGTAGCTGCCTCTGACAAGATAGGCCCGCACCAGGCCCACAGCAATGACCAGCCAGCTGGAAGAACATTTCATTTTTATTTAGATTATTTGCCAGGATAGTGCACTCAGTAACAACTGCCACTATTTTCCAGGGAGTTCGGGGTGGGAATACATTTCTGGTATCAAATAATAGCCTCAGTTTACTCTTAGAGGACAGGATAAAGCAAAACAGTCCAACCACACAGAAGGTAGGCCTAATACATAGATAGAAAAGGCATCTGCACAGTCATATACTTGAATAGTCGTGATTGTTAGGAGTGACAGGTTTTGAACCCGATAGAAATTAATCTACTAAATAAAGTAATAGAAACCCTTTGTAGCTGGTACTCAATAGACAGAGCAAGTATCACCTCACCAGACAGGATTGGGAGAGGGAGGGTATCCTGTAATGTCACCTAACTTGTTAGGATGAGAGAGCATCCAGCATTTTGCACTTGTGCAATTTATTGCACAACAACTGTGTGTCATATGTTGAGTGAAATCAGAGATATACAAAACAACTGTATTTGTAGTTTTTTTTAAACTCCTAACAAATGGTGGTTGTAAAACTACATGTAGTATGCCTAAATAACAATAGCTATTACTGTACATAATGACAGCCTTTAAATATATATATATATATATATATATATATATATATATATATATATATATATATATATATACACACACATACCATTCACGCGATTACAGTTGCAACTCTAGGCAACATAGCTAATTGCAGTGTTTTGTAGGTGCGCGCTCGAGTAAAATGTAACCAAAGACACAGACAATTGATACATTCCCGACGGAGGCTGTTACAAAGTAACAAGACAGTAGTTCTGTGTTTGGTTGATTTGATTTGCTACAATGTCGCTGAAGGCAGCACAATGAAACGAGTTATCGACAACGTGTCGCCAGCGAAGCAAAATTGTTGACATGGGATTGATTTAATCATTAGCCTATCATTATTTCCAAAGTACAAGCATTATTGAGCAAAATATCCAGGAAAACAGTTCGGGGATCTAGTCTTGTAGCAGGCGCGTGCCTTCCCATGACATTAATTATAGCAGATCATGCACGCTTGCACCCCAATCCCGTCAAACAGGAAGTGTATTAGAATTGTCTACATACCCAGCTGTCATAACCACGTTATATATAACCAGATACGCCGTAGCCAGGGCACCCGGTCCCCTCTTTTTCTTCGCAGCCACATCACTGTGAGCAGTCTTCGTGGTCCCCATAGCAGGTGCTGACATGACTGAACCCCACTTGGCGCTGCCCGATTAGTGTTTCCAATGCTGAGAAATTTGCAATCAGTCAGAGATACTCTGAATCAGTCCACCAAATCAGGAAATGAAAGGCGTAAACTGGGCCTGCGCAATATTTTACGGGACCAGCAGCCCGCGCCCCCTACCGAAACATCACCATGAACAGTTTACTTTAGCTTAGTGCTTCCTTTTGAGTTGTTAATGCCATAGATTTGTATGGGTTTTGCCACAAAACAAACAAAATACTGTGCGTATCGGATAGCCTATATTTCGAATTACAACAACTCATAAATATCGGTATGGTCATTTATGTACCACTGTTGACTGTATGTGTGGTCATATACGTCATGCTTTTTCAAACCATTCAATTTGTATTATAAACCTTATAATAAGAGGAAAGGAACAATGGAAGATTCGCGTACCTCTTCCACACACGGGTGGCAGTGTTACACCAGAAAAAAAAACATGTTTTAAAGGGTCATAAGAGGTGTCTTTTTATCTGCCTGTACATTTACATTTTAGTCATTTAGCAGACGCTCTTATCCAGAGCGACTTACAGTTAGTGAATGCATACATTTTCTTACTGGCCCCCCGTGGGAAACGAACCCCAACCCTGGCGTTGCAAGCGCCATGCTCTATCAACTGAGCTACAGGGGACTACATGATACATTTGAATGTAGAAATACAGCATTGTTTAATTTGCGTTCTTTAATTAGCTTCAAATATATGTGCATCGATAAGTGTCGATATGATTTTAGTTCTATAGCTTTTACATTTAATCCTAAAAAATTCAGGCATTTTTGCAGCCACCCAAGTTTACGGAAGAGCAACTGGTATAATTGTACAGAGTTTGATAGATGAGGAAGGGATTTTAAAAATATATATATTCTTATTATAAATATTCTAAATTTTCTTTCTCAACAACGTCGGTTTATTTAAAGGAGTAAACATGCCTTTATTTGCGCAGAATCCATTCGACCAAGATGTTGGTAAATTGAGCACTTTATTTGGTCATTTTGATTCCGAGGGACCTAACCGTTAGCGTTAGCTAGCTAGCTTCTTAGCGAGCGTAGCGGAACCGCTAGCCAGCGAGCTAACAACAACTAGTCTGGCTATACCACATACAGAAGGGGAAACCTTAGTTATACATATCTTTGGCTACACTTCTGTAGCTACGTTGACGTTATAATCAAATGTTGTATTATTGAAATAGCTAACTAATTAGTTATGTGGTTTGGTAAACTCGGTAACTAGCTAGTAGTCACAGGGTTAACAGACAGTCATCAGTCATACTACCTCGCTAGCTAGCTACCACTGTGCTAGCTAGCGAGTATGTTAGCTAGTTGTTGTGTCATCAGTGTATCGTAGCTAATCAACGATTTTCAATAACAAGACAGCCTAAACTGCAACAAGCTCACATATTCAAAAATAATAACATGAGCTATCTATCTAGTTAATTAGCTAGCTAGCTAGATAGATTTATGAGTTGGATTAGTTTTAGGTTTACTCAAAGGAAGCTGTTTCATTGGATTGCTTGTTTTATGCTAATGTTAGATGCAAATCACCCTCTCTTTCCATGAACAGATTATCATCTTTGGAACAGAAGCATTCTCATAATGCCCTTGTACAATATTAATTTCACTTTGTACAATTAGACCTAACTAGCTAGTCACCGATGTGTAATGGCTATTTCATAACTAAGAAGATATAAGGAATAACTGACTTTTAACTGCTTTAATGCTAGTCTAATCAAACAACCTCCATAATTGTAGTGACTGTCAATCCTATGAAAATACAGGCTCGAACTATCTAAAGCAACGATAATTGGGACAGTACATGCCGAACCACAGATTATCTTCTCTCAACTAACCACATGTATCCCGGTGTACCACATTTTCAGAGAAAGCCACCAATGAAACCAATACAGTGGAGGACTGGGCCCTGATCATGGATATCTGTGACAGGGTTGGACATACACCCAATGGGTAAGCTGGAATGAGACTTCCTGTTTCTAAAATAACTTAAAATGTTTACTTGGACCAGAGCACTAGCTGCATTTCCTGCTGAAAACAATTGGCTCATTTCTAAGTACTTCCAAGCAATGTTCCCTGTAATATTTTTCAGCACTGAGCAAATCTCAGGCCTGCTGAGCGCAAACCTTGTGAAATTTCTGTGCAACTTTCGGTGCGCATTTACTGTGAATACTGATGCTGTACCCGATTTAATTTACTGTTTTAACAGTGGCCAAGTAGGCTACTGTGGCAAAAAAAAGAAGGAAGGGAAATGCTGCTAAGGTACACAATAGTAGATTTTGGTAGACAGAAGGTGCTCTTTGGTAAAAGGGGTAAATTGGTCATCAAAAAGAAAGGAAGACCAAGGCACTCTTCATATAATTAATTAAAATGCCTTTATTTGTATGGCATGTTCAATGGAAACAAAGTTTTAAAAACTCTGACGCATTTCGGCTGCATGGCCTTCATCAGGGAGTACAAAGATATGATAATACAATGTCCTCTTTTGAACAGCTTTTTGCAATCAACCCTGATTTGAAGAGGGACTGGTTACAGAATTCATTGGACAACAGTAAATTAAATACTGTACCCGCTTTAATTTATTGTTTTAAGAGTGGTCAAGTAGGCTACTATGGCTATTTGATCATAATGTAGGCCTACCAGAGTGGCCTACCATAAAAAACAATGGGGAAAATGCATCACATAACATTTTAACATGGAAATAGCGGTTCTATCATTCAGCCTGCAGTAGCAGCCAATGTGTGGTGTTCAATGTAGGCCTACATTCCATGAGACTTTTGAAAAAAACATGCAGTGCTTGATATTAACCTGTTTATCCACTTGTCCTTCAGACAAGTAGATGACTGAACATTTTGTTGTGTTTAATGCAAGAAACCATTTTACAAAATATAATTCATTATTATTCCCAAACCATTATTGCAGAGAATCAGACAAATTATGCTACCCTCTGCCTATTGGCTACTTAGCTTATTCAAGCCTGTCTCAAAATACACACTGCCCCTTTAAGACATAAAAAAAAGCTCTTTACCTGACTCGCTTTTCAAAGATGGCTAGAAATGTACACGTTTTATGCTCTTGTAGGAAGCAGTCACTCCCACATTGCTGACTACAAATGAGCTATAACTGGGCTAATAACTCACTAACTAGCAAAGAATATGAACACATGTGCACATGTGGCAACATGCAGCTCTTGCTTTGATCTCAAAACAAGCGCATAATAATCGCGACCGCCCATGCTGTAAAAGTGAACGGCACAAATCCATATAGCGCAATGGTCTATTTGCATATAGGCCTACTGCAGCTCTGATTGGTTATGGCGCACCGGCCTGTGTAGAGTACGGCTGAGTCATGCCTGTCAATGCAATAGAATCATACTCCGATGCGTTCTGCCTACAACAAGTCTTTCATAGTTTGTTTTGTTTTGGTATGTTGCATTGAAAGTGGCTAATATTGCATTGATTCGATCACAATTCCCACAGTAAAGGGAAACGTTAAGTGTTAACGTGGAAAACTCTAGAAAGTTGAGCGAAGTTCAATCTCGTGCTTCTCTTATCGGGAACATTGCTTCCAAGTATTTGTAATATGTGCAACTATAAGCTCATAATAGTGTAACCGCAGGACTCCAGGAAGGTTGGAGGGGAGTGGGGTATTTAAAAATATATATTTAGACAGCAGTGGGTAGAATTGCAATTAATAAGTGTATATTGAAGATGGTATACTTTAGAAAACTCATGTTGGAATAACCACCTACTTGTGTGCCATATTAATCGTATGTCTCTACCTACCTGTCTCCCAGAGCTAAGGACTGCCTGAGGTCTGTGATGAAGAGAGTCAACCACAAGGTCCCACATGTTGCCATGCAGGCCCTCACCGTGAGTCACTTTGTTATTGTGTTATTCAAGACAAAAACAATATATTATTCGCTAGACTGTTGGAAAACCCAGCGGGTTTCCTTACTGTATAACTGTTGTATAAATATATTGGAAAAGGTGTGAGCCTAGTACAAGGTCAGGTTTTTCACTCCCTGGTGTCAGGCCCTAGAGCTTGTTGAGTGACTGGGATCATAGGCACAGGTAATATGAGTCATGAATCCTGCTATAGGATGGACAACAGAGTTTGAACAATGTGCTGGAAGAAATTCTGAGTGTGAATTTCTTTATACACTGTGGCTGGTGGATCAAAAACTCTGACTGTTGCCCTAAGCCTCAATGACACTCCAGTCTGATGTAATTTTACATTTTGTCATTTAGCAGACGCTCTTATCCAGAGCGACTTACAGTTAGTGAGTACATACATTTTTTCATACTGGCCCCCCGTGGGAATAATAAAGTATTTGGGAAGCGTGGTCCATCTCCTGCTGCTCTTGGCGGTTCTAGAGCTCTGAGCTCGTAACTCAGTCTCCTCGCTGTGGGCCCTGGAAAGGTTTTTACTGTTTTGATCTTTCTGCTTCTCAGTGTTGTTATGGAGTGATGATGCTCAACGTCAGACCATGTGATCTTTCTCTCTATGACTCACCATCAGTGTAGATGGTCACATGGCTGTTCTATTTTTAGATGTGTCTCTCTTTATCTCTCTCTCTCTCTTTTAAAAAAATATTTTTCTCTCTCTTTTTATCTTCTCACTCAGTCAACTTTAGCCCCTCCTGGCATAAAAACATGCATAATTTCACTGGTGTCATATCTATTCATGTGTCAATTATTCAACTTTGGTGTGGATGTGAATCAAAGCGTTTCTCTTGTTTTACTGTAATGCCTCAACATAGATCATCCAGGCTGACTACTGCACTAACCTGGCTTTTCTCCCTCTTTCAGTTGCTGGCTGCCTGTGTCAATAACAGTGGAAGAATCTTTCACTTAGAAATCTGCTCGCGGGAGTTTGCCACTGAAGTCCGAACTGTATTGAGCAGGGTACGGAAGCTGTCCAAGGTTTTCTGTTGAAATATTTGTGGTGAATTGCTGATGTTCAGACACGTGATGATAACAATTGTCTGGCTCTATCAAGCTCTTTGTGTCAATGTTTTGATTGGTTTTGCCTCTATCAAATAAATAAGTAGCCTAATAATAATTACTATTATCCCCGCAGGCCCACCCCAAGGTGTGTGACAAGCTGAAGGGGATGATGGTGGAATGGTGTGATGAGTTCCAGAAAGATCCACAGCTCAGTCTGGTCAGTGCCACCATTAAGTGTCTGAGAGAGGAGGGGGTCGTCTTCCCATCTTCTGGCTCACAGGTAAAGTAATCAACTGCCTGGCGTCCATCCCCCTAACCCAGTGTTGCCGCTACCATTGTATAGGCCGGGGACAGTCAGCCCTTCCTATAACTCTGTCGCACCCACCTAAAAGAGTTAGGCTTTTATTTGTTTTAATTTACAATTTTGGTGCCAGAGGGCCTGGATGTTGCTTTGTTCTTTGACGGCCTATGCGCTGCAACTGGAAAATAGAGCCATTTGACCCACCACATTTTTTTACCATAATGTATCAGTACTCTCCCCTTTTATTGCAGCTGTCGCCAGACTCCTCAACAAAACTAAAACAATTGTTATCGGCTAGCTCAAACACACAGTTCTCCTCATGACCTCCACCTGTGGTCCACTGTAACAAATAAACTCTGTGTGTGTACTTTCACTGGCTCCGCTGTTGTGCAGTCTGCCTGTGTCCTCGGTGCACTTCCTCGCCCATGTGTTGCCAATAAAGAGAAGGAGGGTGGAGCTTGTGTGTGTGTGTTTTTAAGCCGTGAGCTCCGAATTGAATTTCCTCTCTCATGTTTGATGTAATAATACCCCAGTTCTACCTATAAGGGGGATTAGAATTCCTGCTGTGATTGAGGGACAGTCTGGTGCTTATTTGTTTAGCCTACTTTCTAGCTGAAATGGTCGGCTGAGTGTCCTGTTGTTAATAAGTGACACTGAAGCGTTTGCTACTGAAACTGGAGTTTGCCCAACCCCTCTCACAGACAGCAGTTTATTCTTCATAGAATGTCACGATTTTCTGGTTGTTGGGCTATATTTGTAAGCATATGAAGTGATGTTATTTTTTATTTTAGGACCTCTTTTACTCATATTCTGTTTACTACCACAATACTACATTTAAAGCCTGTAGTACCTATTAATCCCTACAGGTGGCATCACAGTCACAGATAATCCAAATCCCCATTTGTTCTGGAAGGCTTTCTCTCTCTATAACCAACCACCTCTTATCACCTGTGTCAACAGGGGTCCAGCCTAAAGGTCACCACACCTGCTGTTAGTAAACCATCTGACGATGAAGACCTTGCCAAAGGTACAGATCATATCCAACAGATTCTAGAACACCACATCAGATTACATTATGAACTGTGGATGAATGAATAAATACATTATTAGAGACATTAAAAACATTTGAGAATGACACAAAAAAAGTGTAGAACGTATTTCCATTGTTGTCCTGATGATAGTACGTGTTTTGGCCCTCATGCCTTTGTCCTCCTATCTGCAGCTATTGAGCTGTCTCTGCAGGAGCAGAAGCAGCATGCTGAGACGCGGCCCCTCACCATGACCGCCGACCCCCCTTTCAACACCAACGGGGGCGGGGGTAGCAGGGACTCCCGGAAGGTGCGGGCGCTCTATGACTTCGAGGCGGCCGAAGACAACGAGCTCACCTTCAAGACCGGGGAGCTCATCCTAGTCCTGGATGACAGGTAGCTAACGACATGTTGCTATGGAAACCCGAGTCTGACCTATATGATGACCTTTTGTATAGGCCAATGTGGAAACAACACTTCAACTTAATTGTCTTCAGTCATATATCTATCTAGTGCCAACCTTCTCAGGTTCTGCAGTCCTTCTGTAAATTTATGTAAACAACGGGAATGGTTTGCTTACTAGAATGTTTGAACTGATGACACCATGTTGCTGTCACAGTGATTCAAACTGGTGGAAAGGAGAGAACCACAGAGGATTAGGTCTCTTCCCATCCAACTTTGTCACGACCAACCTCAATGCTGAGCCTGAACTAGGTAGGTTCTTCCCCTTATCCTGTACCATACCTCACTCTCTTGTACCCTCATACCTCGGTCTCATCCTGAGGCAGGGAAAGTCATTCTAGTGTTTGGTTTCATGTTTGAAATCCTGACTTTAAAGTGGCTCTGGATAAGTGTGTCGCTAAATGTCAAATGTAAATCCCTCTCCTTACAGTAACATATGTGGAGAAGACACCAGCCCCGGAGGAGCCCAGCATAGAAGCCACAGTGGAGCCTGAGCCTGTCTTTATAGATGAGGTGGGTTCTTCTATGTACTGGACCTACTGTATCGGTGCTTCCCAAACCACTCGCTCTGAGGGCCCTCCATTGTCACGTGTTGCTGACGAAACTCAGAGGGTGACTTCCAGAGTGTGTCGAGGGGATCAATAAACCCATCAACTTCGGGACACACTCGTGACTTGAATGATGCAATTCATGTTCTACTTTTAAGTAATACAACCAGCATGAAATTCTAATGAACAAATCCCCCTGTCATTTTATAAGATAAACCTCAGTAACAGTTAAAACATTTATTTGGTAGGTATTTCATCTGCTACGTGTGTCAAGTCTCAAAATCAGACATAAACAAATGCATGTGGTATATAATTAAGAATGCCTCTCCATTCTTTTGTATTACACTGCACAAACTTGCGGTGCGCGTGTCGAGATAGCACTTCACTCTGAAGCCTGCAGCCTTGCTGGCTTGGCTGAAGTGGCTATTGGAGGGTTTAATTAGCCCCTACACACTTGATAATTTTCACTCCCTCAGCTTTGGGACACTTGCAATGTGTCTGTTGGTGGAAATATGCTGCTGCTCACTCAGACAGCCCTGGTTGTATTGCGCCCTGGTTGTCTGCCATTACAGGAGAGGCTGCTGATAGTAGGCCTGTTGCTGCTGTGGGGCCTGGTGCGATGTGCATATGGCGGAGGACCAAGGAGAAGGGCGTGATTTGGGATTCAGCCTATGGCTGTCCATACCTGTAGGCCTATATAATTTATCTTATCCATAGTTAGTTATATGGGTACAATCAGTCCACCATTAATTTTGATAATTTGACTAATGAAAACCCTCATCAGTCTGTCAATTGTAACTTGGTAAAAGTCTGACATTGTAACTTTGTAGAAGAAGCAATGTAGCATCATATAATGACTCTTTCTCCTCCCTCACTTCACCTGTCCCTCACCCTCTCTCTCTCCCTCTCTCATCCCCACCCCTCACTCACTCTCTCTCTCTCTCTTTCTTTCTTTTTTTCTTTCTTTGCAGGAGAAGATGGATAGAGCGCTGTATCTGCTCCAGAATACTGACCCTGCTGATGCAGCACCTGACTGCCCAGAGCTGGTCCAACTGGAGGGTATAAAACAATGACTTACTGCTCTTTTAAATCCCATGCACATTGACACTGCAGTTGTCTTGACTATATACGAACACATAAATACACACACACACACATTGCAGTTGGCTTGACTACACCACTACACTCACACTGTTTTTGTCTGTTTAGCCTAACTTTATCAATGCTTTACCCTCTCAGGAGCTTGTGAGCAGATGAATCCAATGATTGATGACAAGCTGGAAGACATTGACAGGTAAAGTGAATTTAACTGCAGTATACTTACTCATAATGGACTATATTTTCAATAGTATATTAGAGGCTATACTGCAGTGTTTGCATGACACCGTTTATTTCTGTTGGTTAGGCCAGAGTACATAGTTATGAACATTTTGATTTAGTCATACCTGCTTTATATTGACTATCTGGATGAGTACCAGGGATCATCACCTGGACAGAACCCAAGAGTCTTTGTCCTACAAGTGTCGTGATGACCTCTTCTCTTTTCTCTCCAACGTATTGCGGTTCTCTCTGTCTCTCTCTCTCTCTCTCTCTCTCTCTCTCTCTCTCTCTCTCTCTCTCTCTCTCTCTCTCTCTCTCTCTGTATCTCTGTCTGTCTCTCTCTCTCTCTCTCTTTCTTTCTTTTCTTTCTTTCTTTCTTTCTCCACCCCTCCTCCTCTCTGTCCCTCTCCTCTCTCACTCTCCCCTCTCCCTCCCTCCCTGGCAGGCAACACTCTGAGCTGTCTGAGCTGAATGTGAAGGTGCTGGAGGCCTTGGAGCTCTATAACAAACTGATGAACGAGGCACCATTCTACACAGCCTACTCCAAACTGCAGCCCCAGCAGCAGCCCCACTATGCACCTGCCTCCCAACTCCCCATGCAGGTCAGTTAGGAGAAACAAACAAACCACTGTGACATACTTTCTGTTTAGGTCACCACCTTGTACATCCCCAACCTGGTGGCCTCAGTGGAGGTAGGGACACTATGCCAGTGTCCATAATGGCACCCTATTCATATGGTGGGCTCTGGTAAAAAAAGTAGTGGACTATGTAGGCAATGGGATGCCATTTCAGACGCAGACCTTGTGTGACCTTGTGTGTTTTGTCTGCTGTGCAGTTTGTCTCTGATGATGGATGTCAGTGTCAGTGGTCATGCTTGGACTCTTTTACCTCCTTGTCACTTTCTACACAGCTCTGCAAACCCATTTTAGAAACTAGCTGTCCCTTGCTGTGTACTTTCCTGCACCTGTAGTAATGTTTTTTTTTTTTTGCCAATGCATGCTGTATTTTAGTGGAGTAAATCAGTGTACAGTGTACTATGAAATATTTTATCAAATTTCATATTGAACCTGGTCTCTTTCTCTCTCCCCTCCCGCTCTCAGGGTTACCCAGGCCAGGCTGGTGGTTCCTACATGCCTCCAGGGATGCCCCAGGGCCCCCCAGCCCAGCAGGCCTACATGGGCTCTGACCAGCCCGGACCCCTCCAGTCACTCCCCCCTAACGTCACATCTCCCAACGGTCAGCCAGCACAGCTTCCTTACAGGTAGGCATCTCCTCAGTATACCAGCCCTGGACCATGAGACACCGGACTAGGCAACTAGCTAGCTTAGCGGCAGCCATTTTGTGTTTATATGTTTGTTTTGAGACATCCCACAAGAGGATTGTGAGTTATGTTTTTTGAGGGGCATTGCTCCTGTGTTAAGAGGATTAAATGTCTGCCTTTATGCTTGTGCTAGGCGGTAGGTGGCAAATATTGTACCATTCTGTCTCTTCACTGCAGTGCTCCATATGCACCTGCCGGTTACCCACCACCGATGGGTTTGGCCCCACAGATGGACATGTCGGCCTATCAGAACTGCAACCTGCCGCCAGCCTCCTATCAAATGGCTGCTTCATCACACCAGGCCCCACAGCAGCAACAGGCCTACTATCAGCAGCCTCTCCTGTAAAGGCAGACAGTGCAATACAACCAGGGCTGTCTGAGTGAGCAGCAGCATATCCCCACCAACAGAAACAGTACAACAACACGCAAGAATGTGTGTGATTATCCGCTCCCTATTTTGACCTATATGAAGAAGAAAAAAAACTATACGTAGTGCACTACTGCTCTGATCAAAAGTAGTGCACTATGTAGGGAAAAGGGTGCCATTTGGGACATCGCCTAGATGATTGTCACAAAGGTCAGTGGCTGTGTGAGAGGAGGGAGACTACATGCCAAACTACCAATCACCACGACCTGTTTTGAAGGGATGAACGTTTTAAATATAGTGTAAAATAAGTTATTTTCCTTATCCTGGTTTGCCTCAAAAACATTTAAGGGGGCAGCTGTCTAGCTGATCAGTTCCAAACTACATCATTGATGGTATGTGTGTGTTTGTCCCTGTTCAGTTTTTTTATTTTATCTTTTTTATTTTTGAATCTTGTTATCTCTTCACCCTCTGGTGTCTGGAAATCTGTCCAATTGAAGGAGTCCATGGCTGGCCAGGACAAGTCAATTCAATTTAATTTCTGTCAATTCGAAATGGAATTGACCCCAACCGCGACCAGGACTTGTTTTTTCTATCCCCCTCTCTCTAACAGCATCATCCACTTTAGTTTACCCTTCTCGGGGCCAAAGGTTTTGAAGTGCTACAGCTATAGGTATTTCTTTCTGTGGTTTAATCAGTACCATAATATCACAATATAGTTCAATTTGTTTCCCATACACTGCCTGCCTTGCAACACTCTCTTTGGGTGTTTAATACATTCTAGGAGTAAAGCAAAATGTTTAATCCTTTTCATTTGTGTGCAACTTCAAGGTGAATTTGTTATCAAATTAACTGAGCATTCATTGTTAAATAGATTTTGAATTGTGACCATGCAGCCTTTCCAAATTACTGCAGTTGTAGGTTCAATACTGATTTTCATATACAGTTGAAGTCGAAAGTTTACATACACTTAGGTTGGAGTCATTAAAACTCGTTTTTCAACCACTCCACAAATGTCTTGTTAACAAACCTATAGTTTTGGGAAGTTGGTTAGGACATCTACTTTGTGCATGACACAAGTAATTTTTCCAACAATTGTTTACAGACAGATTATTTCACTTATAATTCACTGTATCACAATTCCAGTGGGTCAGAAGTTTACATACACTAAGTTGACTGTGCCTTTAAACAGCTTGGAAAATTCCAGAAAATGATGTCATGGCTTTAGAAGGTTCTGATTCTGACATCATTTGAGTCAATTGGAGGTGTACCTGTGGATGTATTTCAAGGCCTACCTTCAAACTTAGTGCCTCTTTGGTTGACATCATGAGAAAATCAAAAGAAATCAGCCAAGACCTCAGAAAAAAAATGGTAGACCTCCACAAGTCTGGTTCATCCTTGGGAGCAATTTCCAAACGCCTGAAGGTACCACGTTCAGCTGTACAAACAATAGTATGCAAGTATAAACACCATGGGACCACGCAGCTGTCATACCGCTCAGGAAGGAGACGCGTTCTGTCTCCTAGAGATTAGCGTACTTTGGTGCGAAAAGTGCAAATCAATCCCAGAACAACAGCAAAGGACCTTGTGAAGATGCTGGAGGAAACAGGTACAAAATTATCTATATCCACAGTAAAACAAGCCCTGTATCGACATAACCTGAAAGGCCGCTCAGCAAGGAAGAAGCCACTGCTCCAAAACCGCCATAAAAAAGCCAGACTACGCTTTGCAACTGCACATGGGGACAAAGATTGTACTTTTTGGAGAAATGTCCTCTGGTCTGATGAAACAAAAATAGAACTGTTTGCCCATAACGACCATCGTTATGTTTGGAGGAAAAAGGGGATGGCTTACAAGCCGAAGAACACCATTCCAAACGTGAAGCACTGGGGTGGCAGCATCATGCTGTGGGGGTGCTTTGCTGGCTGCAAGAGGGACTGGTGCACTTCACAAAATAGATGGCATCATGAGGAAGGAAAATTATGTGGATATATTGAAGCAACATCTCAAGACATCAGTCAGGATGTTAAAGCTTGGTCGCAAATGGGTCTTCCAAATGGACAATGACCCCAAGCATACTTCCAAAGTTGTGGCAAAATGGCTTAAGGACAACAAAGTCAAGGTATTGGAGTGGCCATCACAAAGCCCTGACCTGATCCTATAGAACATTTGTGGGCAGAACTGAAAAAGCGTGTGCGAGCAAGGAGGCCTACAAACCTGACTCAGTTACACCAGCTCTGTCAGGAGGAATGGGCCAACATTCACCCAACTTATTGTGGGAATCTTGTGGAAGGATACCTGAAACATTTGACCCAAGTTAAACCATTTAAAGGCAATGCTACCAAATACTAATTGAGTGTATGTAAACTTCTGACCCACTGGAAATGTGATGAAATAAATAAAAGCTGAAATAAATAATTATCTCTACTATTAGTGATCCTAACTGACCTAAGACAGGGAATTTTTACTTGGATTAAATGTCAGGAATTGTGAAAAACAGAGTTTAAATGTATTTGGCTAAGGTGTATGTAAACTTCCGACTTCAACTGTACATCACTTTTTTTGTAATGCAAATGTGATCTAGCCTGGGTGCCTGTCTGTTTCTGCTCTCTTGCTAACTCATGGAATTTGTCATGTTTGGCTTGACAATAACAATACTGCAGTTGGCAAAACGGCACACACAGATCTGGGACCAGGCTAAATAACAACATGTTTTTTGGTTAACACAACATTAATGTGCCAAGGCTCTTGGCAACTTCCTAGAGGCCCCATATACAGTGATTAACAAGATGTAATTGCAAGCCATAAGTGGTTGATTGGGAAATGAGCCTAGTCTATTTTTCTATGGTCTTTCTTCATTTACTCTTCTGTTGAAAAGGCTTTTGACCATAGATGTTAGTAGTAGATGTATGTAATTATTAAATTAATATCTGTCTGCTTTTCATGTTTCTGGGCTGCGGGAGGTCACGTTTTCATAGAAATATATTTCTCACACATTTTCATTTATGCAATAGTTATCTTTGCTTTGAAATGGCTGTCGGCTCTACAGTTGGACCTTTCATTTTAAATTGTAAATTACATCGCTTGTAATTTTATTTGTTATATTATATATTTTCTCTGGATTATATCCATATGATCAGATAATATTTTATGGTTTATAGATGTAAGATATACTTTCTCCTTTTAATACTATTGTTTTTACTTTATTTACAAAATGCAAGCAGAACAAATAGCTACCGTGACCAACAGCTAGAACTGGCTCTTTGGTCTTTACTGATAAAGGTGTGAATTGTACAAAGACTTATAGCTAGAGAACTCTTAGACCTGAAATGTTCATCTGAATTTAATTAATCTGTTGAGTGAAACCGACGACCAGGATTCCGTTTTTGTTTTATCTGGATCAAGTCAACTCTGACTCAAATAAGAACTGTCTATGCTTTATTTGTCTTCACTTGCCTCTTAAAAGGGGTTGTATATTACATGTAAAATATCTTCTGGCATTGTTGGTATTGCACTTTTTAACTTTGTTAATGTTTTATTTACCACTGGATGCCTTGTTTTTCTTTTAGAAATCAAATAAAAATTGAAACAACTTTTTGAAAGGAAGTGACATCTGTATATCTAGAACTCTTTATAATTAAAACATTTCAAGGGAACGTTCCGATTCAGTACTACCGACATAATAACCGACTATGTTTTGTAACATCAAGGTTTCTCTTTATCTTGTGTTATTGTAAAAAATTATTTTGTAACACAGTCGACTAATATTCGTTCAAATAAAATGTACCTGTGTTCAAGGCTCTCTTGTACTGATAATGCCTTTTTTTCTTGTAATATGTGTTCTCTGAATACTGTGAAAGAATTGGACATATTGTAAGTGTATGCTGGTTGATGGGATCCTTTTGAGTCCTTTGAGAACAGTTAGATAGTCAATGACACATTTCGGATGTAGAAAGAGAATAACGATAATGGGCAGTAATTTACAAGACAGATGGTTTGGGAATATGTTCACCCATGCAGAAAACATCATACTCATAATGTTCCTGTGTGTGTTACACATCTTTAAAATACTTATCTTCACTCATGTCTTCCGTTTCTTGCTGACCATTTGTGGGGTCTTACAATCTATTCAGAAGGGGAAGACGCAACACTATTCATCTTATACCTGTGGAACTGGAGGTAGTACCCTATTGTCAGATATAATGTAATGTTCAATGAGTCATATGGTGTGTCCCTTCCTTTCGACTCTTTGGTGAAGGGGCTAGGATCGTTCTGTTATTATAACCACCTTGGTGAGGGGTGTGAACAAAGGTCTACGGAGGAGGAAGAACCACTATATAAAGAATCTCTCCAGAGAATCTCACTGTGACCAGTGATGCATGGGCAGTCGCCTCTATAATCGTTACTAGGAGACAATGTTTTATTCAGTGAGCGTTTTCTTTATGATTTCACCATTTGACCACTGAAGAGCTGAACTAGTAAGATTCTAGCACAGAGGCTGAAGCTTTAACAAGCCTGGTGTTCTGTCTAAGTGTTCCACTTTATTATGTGAGCTGTCTTTGGGTCTTACTGGTTTAACTTTCCAACATCCTCTATCGGCAGGATAGATTTCTTGACTCTTTTTCCCCAATCAAAAAGAGACTGAAGCTTTTAAAGGCCCAGTCAAAAACGTGATTTTCCTGTGTTTTATATACAGTTGAAGTCGGAAGTTTACATACACTTAGGTTGTAGTCATTAAAACTCGTTTTTCAACCACTCCACAAATGTCTTGTTAACAAACTATAGTTTTGGCAAGTTGGTTAGGACATCTACTTTGTGCATGACACAAGTAATTTTTCCAACAATTGTTTACAGACAGATTATTTCACTTATAATTCACTGTATCACAATTCCAGTGGGTCAGAAGTTTACATACACTAAGTTGACTGTGCCTTTAAACAACTTGGAAAATTCCAGAAAATGATGTCATGGCTTTAGAAGCTTCTGATAGGCTAATTTACATAATTAGAGTCAATTGTAGGTGTACCTCTTTGCTTGACATCATGGGAAATTCAAAAGAAATCAGCCAAGACCTCAGAAAAAAAATTGTAGACCTCCACAAGTCTGATTCATCCTTGGGAGCAATTTCCAAATGCCTGACGGTACCACGTTCATCTGTACAAACAATAGTATGCAAGTATAAACACCATGGGACCACGCAGCCGTCATACAGCTCAGGAAGGAGACGCGTTCTGTCTCCTAGAGATGAACGTACTTTGGTGTGAAAAGTGCAAATCAATCCCAGAACAACAGCAAAGGACCTTGTGAAGATGCTGGAGGAAACAGGTACAAAAGTATCTATATCCACAGTAAAACGAGTCCTATATCGACATAACCTGAAAGGCCGCTCAGCAAGGAAGAAGCCACTGCTCCAAAACCGCCATAAAAAAGCCAGACTACGGTTTGCAACTGCACATGGGGACAAAGATCGTACTTTTTGGAGAAATGTCCTCTGGTCTGATGAAACAAAAATATAACTGTTTGGCCATAATGACCATTGTTATGTTTGGAGGAAAAAGGGGGGTCTTGAAAGCCGAAGAACACCATCCCAACCGTGAAGCACGGGGGTGGCAGCATCATGCTGTGGGGGTGCTTTGCTGCAGGAGGGACTGGTGCACTTCACAAAATAGATGGCATCATGAGGAAGGAAAATGATGTGGATATATTGAAGCAACATCTCAAGACATCAGACAGGAAGTTAAAGCTTGGTCGCAAATGGGTCTTCCAAATGGACAATGACCCCAAGCATACTTCCAAAGTTGTGGCAAAATCGCTTAAGGACAACAAGTCAAGGTATTGGAGTGGCCATCACAAAGCCCTGACCTCAATCCTATAGAAAATGTGTGGGCAGAACTGAAAAAGTGTGTGCGAGCAAGGAGGCCTACAAACCTGACTCAGTTACACCAGCTCTGTCAGGAGGAATGGGCCAAAATTCACCCAACTTATTGTGGGAAGCTTGTGGAAGGCTACCCGAAACATTTGACCCAAGTTAAACAATTTAAAGGCAATGCTACCAAATACTAATTTAGTGTATGTAAACTTCTGACCCACTGGGAATGTGATGAAAGAAATAAAAGCTGAAATAAATCATTCTCTCTACTATTATTCTGACTTTTTACATTCTTAAAATAAAGTGGTGATCCTAACTGACCTAAGACAGGGAATTTTTACTTGGATTAAATGTCAGGAGTTGTGAAAAACGGAGTTTAAATGTATTTGGCTAAGGTCTCTATGGGGGTGCCACAGGGTTCAATTCTTGGGCCGACACTTTTCTCCGTGTATATCAATGATGTCGCTCTTGCTGCTGGTGACTCTCAGATCCACCTCTACGCAGACGACACCATTTTGTATACATCTGGCCCTTCATTGGACACTGTGTTAACAAACCTCCAAACGAGCTTCAATGCCATACAACAATCCTTCAGTAGCCTTCAACTGCTCTTAAACACTAGTAAAACTAAATGCATGCTTTTCAATCGAACGCTGCTAGCACCCGCCCACCCGACTAGAATCACCACTCTCGTCGGGTCTGACCTAGAGTATGTGGACAATTACAAATATCTAGGTGTCTGGTTAGACTGTAAACTCAACTTCCAGACTCACATAAAGAATCTCCAATCCAAAGTTAAATCTAGAATCGGCTTCCTATTTCGCAACAAAGCCTCCTTCACTCATGCTGCCAAACATGCCCTCGTAAAACTGACTATCCTACCGATCCTTGACTTCGGCGATGTCATTTATAAAATAGCCTCCAACACTCTACTCAGCAAATTGGATGTAGTCTATCACAGTGCCATCCGTTTTGTCTCCAAAGCCCCATACACTACCCACCACTGTGACCTGTACGCTCTTGTTGGCTGGTCCTCACTACATGTTCGTCGTCAAACCCACTGGCTCCAGGCCATCTATAAATCACTGCTAGGCAAATCCCGCCTTATCTTAGCTCATTGGTCACCATAGCAGCACCCACCCGTAGTCTGCGCTCCAGCAGGTATATCTCACTGGTCATTCCCAAAGCCAACACCTCCTTTGGCCGCCATTCCTTCCAGTTCTCTGCTGCCAATGACTGGAACGAATTGCAAAAATCCCTAAAGCTGGAGACTCTTATCTCCCTCAATAACTTTAAGCATCAGTTGTCAGAGCACCTTACCGATCACTGCACCTGTACACAGCCCATCTGAAATTAGCCCACCCAACTACCTCATCCCTATATTGTTATTTAATTTGCTCTTTTGCACCCCAGTATCTCTATTTGCACATAATCTCTTGCACATCTAGCATTCCAGTGTTAATACTATTGTAATTATTCTGCACTATAGCCTATTTATTGCCTTACCTCCATAACTTGCTACATTTGCACACACTGTATATATATTTTCTGTTGTATCTCTGACTTTATGTTTTTTTTTTACCCCATATGTAACTCTGTGTTGTTTTTGTTGCACTACTTTGCTTTGTCTTGGCCAGGTCGCAGTTGTAAATGAGAACCTGTTCTCAACTGGCTTACCTGGTTAAATAAAGGTGAAATAAAAAAAAATAAAAAGGTGTATGTAAACTTCCGTCTTCAACTGTATATTTCTATACTATGAGGTTGGAATAATACTGTGAAATTGTGAAGAAAAAAATGTATAATGCCATTTTAGTGTAAGAGCTGTTTGAAAAGACCACCTGCAATTTAAGCCTGTTTTGGTGGGATGGAGTTTTGGCCTTCCATGTTGACATCACCATGCGGTAAATTAGTAAATAGACTGGGCCTCCCGAGTGGCGCAGCGGTCTGCGAAGCAGTGTTAGAGGCGTCACTACAGACCTGGGTTCGATCCCAGGCTGTATCACAACCGGCTGTGATTGGGAGTCCCATAGGGCGGCGCACAATTGTCCGGGTAATGGGAGGGTTTGGCCGGGGGGGCTTTACTTGGCTCATCGTGCTCTAGCGACTCCTTGTGACGGGCCAGGTGCCTGCGACACATTGGTGCGGCTGCCTTCCGGGTTAAGAAGCGCGGTTTGGCGGGTCATGTTTCGGAGGAAGCATGACTCAACCTCGCCTCCCGAGCCCGTTGGGGAGTTGCAGCAATGAGACAACATCGAAATTGGGGAGAAAAAGGGGGTGTAAAAAAGTAAATAGACCAATAAGAGAGTTCCAAACCTCTCTGCCATTAAAAGGTCATTTTCAGTTTTCCCCTCCCCACTCAGACCACTCACAGACAGTCCTATCAACGTTCTTGCTTGAGAAATTGCCCTTTGCTAAGAAGCTACATTATATATACAAAAGCAGTTCCAAACTGCCTCTGGAAGCAATGTCAGCACAAGAACTGTTCGTTGGGAGCTTCATGAAATGGGTTTCTATGGCCGAGCAGCCACACACAAGCCTAAAATCACCATGCGCAATGCCAAGCATCGGCTGGAATGGTGTAAAGCTCGCCCCCATTGGACTCTGGAGCAGTGGAAATGCGTTCTCTGGAGTGATGAATCACACTTCACCATCTGGCAGTCCGACGGATGAATCTGGGTTTGGCGGATGCCAGGAGAATGCTACCTGACCGAATGCATAGTGCCAACTGTAAAGTTTGGTGGAGGAGGAATAATGGTCTGGGGCTGTTTTTCATGGTTCGGGCTGGGCCCCTTTGTTCCAGTGAAGGGAAATCTTAATGCTACAGCATACAATGATATTCTAGATGATTCTGTGCTTCCAACTTTTTGGCAACAGTTTGGGGAAGGCCCTTTCCTCTTTCAGCATGACAATGCCCGCGTGCACAAAGCGAGGTCCATACAGAAATAGTTTGTCGAGATCGGTGTGGAAGAACTTGACTGGCCTGCTCAAAGCCCTTACCTCAACCCCATCAAACACCTTTGGGATGAATTGGAACACAGACTGCGAGCCAGGCCTAATCGCCCAACATCAGTGCCCGACCTCACTAATGCTCTTGTGGTTGAATGGAAGCAAGTCCCCACAGCAATGTTCCAACATCTAGTGGAAAGCCTTCCCAGAAGAGTGGAGGCTGCTATAGCAGCAAAGGGGGGACCAACTCCATATTAATGCAGATGATTTTGGAATGAGATGTTCGACGAGCAGGTGTCCACATACTTTTGGTAATGTAGTGTATTTTTGTTTATATTTTACCAATTTAATTTAAAACAATCACAGTAAGGTGCTTAACTGTTACCCAAAAATCTACTTGTCCCACTTCATGTGAGCTGTCTTTGGGGCTTGTTCTGGCTTGTGTGCATGTTGAAATGTATATTTAATGTGTGTAATGCCATATGTATGTGTTATGTATTTTCTTATATTTTCTCTGTAAGACAGAGCACCAAAGACACATTTATATTTTGTGTAAACTTAATGGACAATAGTTTCATTATCTTATCAGCCTCACATGACCCTCTGCAGAGGCTATTCCCCAAATATATTTCAACAGGATTTCTTGTTTTCATATTTAATTATTGAGTAAATTGTTACATTATTTTCATTCCAAATCCATAGATATGTACAAACTCACAGAGGTTATTCCATGGTCAGAAATAAATAAATATACAGTATAATATAAAATATAAAAATCTGTAATGGAACGAAACTGTAATGGAATAAGCTTATTTCTCTAGAAACATAAAAACATAGAAAACTATTGTGTATTTGCATCTTAGGCTATCTTACACAGATGAGAATGACAGATGGAACCATTGACGTAATGGCGATGGACCGCACGATGGATGATGCGGGAAGCAGAGACCAGCAGCCAAGAGCGTGCCAGTTGCGCGTGCACATCTGTAACATATCCTACAACAGCAGTGCACACGCGCAAAGACTGGTTCATTCACACGGACTGTTTACCAAGAAAGTGCTGTATCGTTCCTCTTCTCTGTTGACAGTTTGTAAGCAACCGTGCAAAACTGGAGGAACCAACTCACCAACCGCAACAGCAGTTGCCATGGACCGGGACAGAGAGACAGCCTCCCCCCTGGACCGACGAACTAGCCGAGATGTCCCGGCACATCTACACCCGTCACGGGGCTAGCGACGGACTCCAGAAGGTAAAGTACCGCATTATAGGAGATACTGTACACTCTGCTCTAGGTCCTTGACTCGATTCTCCCACTGCTTTTAAAAAATACACTAGATTTTCTTCTTTTTTTTAATCCAGCTGAGGTGATGTGTGTTACATTTATGTATTTAGGATTATCCTAGGTCAGTGTGGGACAACAAAGTGTTCTCCACTGCACCAAAATGGGGGAAACATTCTCTATAGGTCTACCTTCAGAAAGTTGGTTACAGGAGAATAAAACATTTCAGCTTCTATTCGTGATTTTTGTTGGCTAAATATTTATTTATTGATAGCCTACAGTAGTTTATTTATTGTCTCACATTTGTAAACAACGCTCAATAATGCAAGGTACAGTCTATCCCAGTGTTTCCCAAGTACCCCTGGGGTACTTGGCCTATCCAGATAGGGTGTGTGAATTTGATTTATGTGGTTTGAAATAGGGTATTTAATTATTCATCCATATAGCTGGAATCCAATAATGAAGGGCAGACTGACTGAACACATGACCTAGTTTCACAGCCTTATATCAATGTGTTACATACAGCAACTTACATATTCAATATCTTACAGCATATAGTCAAGTCAACATGTGATAAACTGTAAATGTTCTAAAAACGACACAATTGTTTTTAAGTTAGGCAGAAATCAAATGTGATGCAGTTGTATTTTCCCTCTGCAAATAAGTTACATCCTTAGTTCTTATGAAAGGTCACTAGCTGAGCTAAAGCCTAGAGGCATTAGTTTGGGGAACCAATGCAAGTCTTCAGGTCTCAGCCAGGAGTCTACACCGTCACACCCAGAAGTCTACTGGATGGAAATGAATACAGTAGGTTTTTCACAGCCCCCTAACATTCACCTGATCACCTGAGGCCCCAGATGCTGGAGTCAGATAGGGAGTTCCTGAAGGTGCCCTTATTGTGATGCTGCAAAGTGAGAGTGACAGAGTGACTTATGTGTTTTGGCTGTGCCCACCAGGTGAACAGAGGGACTTACTCCAGACGCAGCCGGCTGAAGAGGAGTGACGGCAGCACCACCTCCACCAGCTTTATCCTCAGACAGGTGAGAGAAACTAGAAAAACGACATTACTACACAATTACAAAGCAATTACTATAGATCACTATGTAACAATGTGATATCACAATATTGTTACGAGAGTAATTACAGCATTACTACACAGGAACAAAAATTGGATCGGGGGAAAAACTGTTCCCACTACACTCTACATGCTTGTCCTAAACTAGGCTATACACTGTACTATAGCACAACTATCATGCCTCTAGAAACCAAGCTAGTGATATTTGCTGATTATTTTTCAGCAATGAATGCTCTTGTAACCCACAGCCAGTTGTGTTATCCAATAACAGTTGTCAGTTGCATACTGTCTGTACTAGACCCCTAACAAATGTGGGTCATCCTGTGCAAAATGTATTGTCTGAATGAAACATTATGAATGGTTAAATTATTCTGGGAGAAGAGAACAGTGAACACACTTAACAAAACAGTTGCTTCAACATGGGGTTGTCACCTCTGTTGCATGATGAGCCAGTGGCTTTGATTTGAGTGTGATTGGGAATTCACTGTCTCTCATTATCTAATGCACTCTCTGTATTCACTACCATTCATGTATTATTTATTATGAATGAGTGAGACATATTGTTCTGGACATAGTCATAGTTGTCGCAGCACCTGTGTTCAACTGTGCAACAAATGCAAAATAGTCCTTCTGTGTAAAATGATTATTCAGTAATACAGAGGAGACCATTTGCTGCTGGACTGTGACATCCAAACTAATTGGTTGCCTAGGTAACTGCCCTCTGTCAAGGCTATTCAACATTACAAGGACACCTTAATGTTATTGGCTTCTACTTCTCTCTCTCTCTCTGTCAGGGGGCTTGCCTATCACGTGCTAGCGTGTGTGTGTGTGTGTGTGTGTGTGTGTGTGTGTGTGTGTGTGTGTGTGTGTGTGTGTGTGTGTGTGTGTTTGCGCGTGCGTGTAAGCTGTGCACATATTACAGCTTAACAAATCAGCTCCAAAGTTTGGATGTGGATAATATTAACAACTTAAGACATTCCATTTTTTCAAAGTCAGAATGTCAGATTTGCTGACACTTATGACTTATGTTGTGATGGCTGTTATAATGTATTATGTAGCTGTTATAAAGGATTTATGAATGCGTACATGCATAAGGATGTGTTTAATGTACTTTATATGTAGGTCACTGCAGTCATGAGGGAATTTATTGTTTGAATGGTTACTTTGCATACTGTGGTATTTCAGGTCGCAAATGCTGTCTGGATAGGCAGAATCTCAGTCTGCCTCATTCTATATTCACCATACCCTTCTTTTAAACAAAACACTATTAATAATTGAAGTCTTTGAATTGGAAGTAGAGCACACTTACACATTTTCCCTATTCTTATTCAGTGCTTGGCCTGTTCAGACCAGGGGTTGTTCTGGGTCACTCCTGTCACTGAGCAATGTGTTTGGACTTAATCTCCTTACAGAAAAGAGTGGTGGCTGGAGGGTGTTAAATGGATACGTTGGGATTTTGGCAATGAGGCCCTTTATCTACTTCCCCAGAGTCCGATGAACTTGTGGATATCATTTTTATGTCTCTGTGTCCAGTACGAAGGAAGTTAGAGGTAGTTTCGCAAGCCAATGTTAACTAGTGTTAGCACAATGACTGCTAGCATGTATCTGCTGGCGAAAGAGAGAGGATGGAGAGTAATGAGGGAAGGATGGAGTGTGTCTGAGATTTCAGAGAGGTTGAATGAGGAGAAAGACTCAAGCTAGAGAAAACAGAGTCAAAAGAGAGAGGAAATGTTGGTGGAAAGATAGAAAAGGTGAAATGATTCAGACTGTCAAGGCAGCAGAATTTAATGCGTTTTTCCCTCATCCCCAGATGGTATATTTAGCTTCCTGTACACAGATGTTCAGTGTTGGGTTCATGATGGGCAGTGGTGGAAAAAGTACCCAATGTTCATACTTAAGTAAAAGTAAAGATACCTTAATAGAAAATGACTCAAGTAAAAGTGAAAGTCACCCAGTAAAATACTTATTGAGTAAAAGTCTAAAAGTATTAGTTTTTAAATATACTTAAGTATCACAAGTAAATGTAATTGCTAAAATATACTTAAGTATCAAAAGTAAAAGTAAAAGTATAAATAATTTCAAATTCCTTATATAAAGCAAACCAGACAGCATCATTTTCTTGTTTTTTTAAATTTACGGATAGCCAGGGGCATGGTCCAACACTCAGACATAACTTACAAACGAAGCATGTGTTTAGTGAGTCCGCCAAATCAGAGGCAGTAGGGATGACCAGGGACGTTCTCTTGATAAGTGTGTGAATTAGACAATTTTCCTGTCCTTCTAAGCATTCAAAATGTAACGAGTACTTTTGGTCGTCAGCGAAAATGTATGGAGTAAAAAGTACATAATTTTCTTTAGGAATGTAGTGAAGCAAAAGTAAAAGTTGTCAAAAATATAAATAGTAAAGTAAAGTACAGATACCCCCAAATAAATAAATAAATTGGTCATTTAGCAGACGCTCTTATCCAGAGCGACTTACAGGAGCAATTAGGGTTAAGTGCCTTGCTCAAGGGCACATCGACAGATTTTTCACCTAGTCGGCTTGGGGATTAGAACCAGCGACCTTTCGGTTACTGGTACAACGCTCTTAACCACTAAGCTACCTGCCGCCCCAAAGAAATACTTAAGTAGTACTTTCAAGTATTTTTATTTTTTAGACTTTTTTATTTATTTAGGGGGTAGATCAGCTTTAATATTGCAGATAGACTGTAACTTCCATCAATGTAATTGTCTGCATCACTACCAATCCCCCATGATTTTTTTCTCTAAAAAATATATATATATATATATATATATATATATATATATATATATATATATATATATATATATACATACATATATAAGTACATATACATACATATCCTTTTTTAAAATATATTTCCCTTTATTACTTTCCAACCCCACCACCCCTTCCCTAATTGGAATAAACTAGTGAACAACAATGTTTAGGCCTCTACTTCCAGCTTATACAGTGAGGGAAAAAAGTATTTGATCCCCTGCTGTACGTTTGCCCACTGACAAAGACATGATCAGTCTATAATTGTAATGGTAGGTTTATTTGAACAGTGAGAGACAGAATAACAACAAACAAATCCAGAAAAATGCATGTCAAAAATGTTATAAATTGATTTGCATTTTAATGATCTGCAAAACATGTACCTGGTGGCAAAACCCTTGTTGGCAATCACAGAGGTCAGACGTTTCTTGTAGTTGGCCACCAGGTTTGCACACATCTCAGGAGGGATTTTGTCCCACTCCTCTTTGCAGATCTTCTCCAAGTCATTAAGGTTTCGAGGCTGACGTTTGGCAACTCGAACCTTCAGCTCCCTCCACAGATTTTCTATGGGATTAAGGTCTGGAGACTGGCTAGGCCACTCCAGGACCTTAATGTGCTTCTTCTTGAGCCACTCCTTTGTTGCCTTGGCCGTGTGTTTTGGGTCATTGTCATGCTGGAATACCCACGCACGACCCATTTTCAATGCCCTGGCTGAGGGAAGGAGGTTCTCACCCAAGATTTGACAGTACATGTCCCCGTCCATCGTCCCTTTGATGCGGTGAAGTTGTCCTGTCCCCTTAGCAGAAAAACACCCCCCAAAGCATAATGTTTCCACCTCCATGTTTGATGGTGGGGATGGTGTTCTTGGGGTCATAGGCAGCATTCCTCCTCCTCCAAACACGGCGAGTTGAGTTGATGGCAAAGAGCTAGATTTTGGTCTCATCTGACCACAACACTTTCACCCAGTTCTCCTCTGAATCATTCAGATGTTCATTGGCAAACTTCAGACGGGCCTGTATATGTGCTTTCTTGAGCAGGGGGACCTTGCGGGCACTGCAGGATTTCAGTCCTTCACGGCGTAGTGTGTTACCAATTGTTTTCTTGGTGACAATGGTCCCAGCTGCCTTGAGATCATTGACAAGATCCTCCCATGTAGTTCTGGGCTGATTCCTCACCGTTCTCATGATCATTGCAACTCCACGAGGTGAGATCTTGCATGGAGCCCCAGGCCGAGGGAGATTGACAGTTCTTTTGTGTTTCTTCCATTTGCGAATAATCGCACCAACTGTTGTCACCTTCTCACCAAGCTGCTTGGCGATGGTCTTGTAGCCCATTCCAGCCTAGTGTAGGTCTACAATCTTGTCCCTGATATCCTTGGAGAGCTCTTTGGTCTTGGCCATGGTGATTGATTGCCTCTATGGACAGGTGTCTTTTATACAGGTAACAAACTGAGATTAGGAGCACTCCCTTTAAGAGTGTGCTCTTAATCTCAGCTCGTTACCTGTATAAAAGACACCTGGGAGCCAGAAATCTTTCTGATTGAGAGGGGGTCAAATACTTATTTCCCTCATTAAAATGCAAATCAATTCATAACATTTATGACATGCGTTTTTCTGGATTTCTTTGTTGTTATTCTGTCTCTCACTGTTCAAATAAACCTACCATTAAAATTATAGACTGATCATGTCTTTGTCAGTGGACAAACGTACAAAATCAGCAGGGGATCAAATTCTTTTTTCCCTCACTGTACATACTATATATGGCTATCCTAAGTTGAATGCACCAATTTGTAAGTCGCTCTGGATAAGAGCGTCTGCTAAATGACTTAAATGTTAAATATACATTTTATGGACACAGTCAGTTTTACAATAATTATTTTTTGTTTGTTTTTACTCCTGAACTTCCTCTACCCTCAACCTCTCTGATCATTTTCATGGTCCATCCGGTTTGCTTCTATATGCCATATCTTTCTAACTGTGCTCTTTCACAAAAGCTCTCAACCTATAACCTATATACTTATTATGGACACAGTATGCTTTACATTAGTTATCTTGTTGTTATTAGTTGTTATTAGTTGTTATTAGTCCCATTCTTCAACTCCATTCAATCCTACCCATCTATCTCTTAACACCATCCATATTGGATTTCTATTTGCCATATATTTTTCAACTGTACTGTGATGTTTTACAAAAGTTCTGAACCTTTCTATTCTCATTGTTTCTACAGATTGTAAATTGAAAATAAACATTTTTGCTAAAAGTGTTATTATATTATTGATCGATTGACTATGACTTTTCAGATCACCCAGTATTGCTATCTGTAGGGTTAGCTCCAGGTAAATATTGCAATCCTTTAGCCATTCCTGGACCTGTGTCCAAAAACAAGCTACAAATGGACAGTACCAAAACAAATGATCTAATGATTCTGTTTCTTCGCAGCAAAATCTGCAGAGCTGGGAAGATTGTATCCCCCATAAAAATAACATTCTATTGGTAGCAAGAATTTTGTATAATAATTTTAATGGAAAAATTATACGTTTTGAATCCGGCGTCGTTTTGCGTATCAGTTCATAAACACTATGCCATGGAATCGGTACGTAAAAAATCTCTTCCCAACTATTTTGCAATCTATATGGGACGGCTGTCAATCCTTTGTCCTTAAATTAAACTGGTATACTTTTTTATTTATCACAATTTTCTTTAACCAATAATGTTTTTTAATGCAGGGCCGACAGACAAGTTCCTTACTTTTTCCACCTTCCACTTTCCTCTTCCATTTTTGCGGTAATGCTGCAATTATTTGGTTGTAATTTTGGGTAGAGCAGACATTTCCCTATGTTTTTGTTAGCTGCATGTGCGACATAACTCCACCAGTCCTACCGATGATATCATTTACGAAGATTATACCTTTTAAAACATTTTTTCAAAAAATAATGTTTTCTTATCAATTCGTATCTTTGAGTTTAACCACAATATTTGTTGCATAATTTGTTCTGTCGTTTCTGGAGGATTAAATTGCCAACTTTCTATGGCTTGTTTTAGAAATAGTAATATTTGGAAGATTATGTCCTTTTCAAATAACTGAAAGTGAGAGGTTATAATCTGAATAAAGGGAAAAAGGCCATTCTTGAACATTGGGTGAGACAATCTTACTAATTTGCTAGAGAACCAGTTCGGATTTAGGTATAACTTTTGTATGACTGAAGCTTTTAGTGATAGGTCTAATGCTTTAATATTTAATAATTTCTGTCCTCCAAATTCATATTCATTATATAAATAGGCCCGTTTAATTTTGTCTGGCTTGCCGTTCCAAATAAAATTTTATATTTTTTTCTCATATAATTTAAAAACTGTTTGCTAGGCGTAGGCAAGACCATAAACAAATAATTAAACTGGGATAATACTAAAGAGTTAATCAGGGTGATTTTTCCACAAATTGACAAGTATTTACCTTTCCATGGTAGCAAGATCTTATCTATTTTTGCTAACTTTCTATTAAAATTTATTGGAGTGACATCATTTATTTCATTTGGGATATGTATTCCGAGTATATCCACATCACCATCAGACAATTTTATTGGTAAACTTCATGGTAATGTAAAAATTGTATTTTTTAGTGATCCAATACGTAATATAGTACATTTATCATAATTTGGTTGTAATCCAGAGAGTTTAGAAAATGTATCTAGATCCTCTATGAGGTTGTGGAGGGATTCAAGTTGTGGATTTAAAAGAAAAAACATGAATCATCAGCGTACAGTGACACCTTTGTTTTTAAGCCCTGGATTTCTAATCCCTTGATATTATTGTTGGATCTGATTTTAATAGCTAACATTTCGATGGCCATAATAAATAGATATGCCGATAGTGGACAACGTTGTTTCACTCCTCTTGACAGTTTAAAACTTTCGAATAAATATCTATTATTTACTATTTTACACCTAGGGTTACTATACATGATTTTAACTCATTTTATAAGAGATTCTCCAAAATTGAAATGCTCCAGGCATTTATATATAAACCCCAGTCGTACTTTATCAAATGCCTTTTAAAAGTCTGCTATGAATAGCAGGCCTGGTTTCCCATATTTTTCATAGTGTTCTATTGTTTCCAGTCCTTGCCTTATATTATCTCCAATGTATCGTCCATGTAAAATAAACCTGTCTGATTAGAATGAATAATGTCCGACAATACCTTTTTAATTCTATGTTCTATACATTTTGCTAGAATTTTTGCATCACAACACTGAAGTATAAGAGGCCTCCAATTTTTTTAAAGGACTGGATCTTTATATTTTCCACTTGTATCCTGCTTCAGTAATAATGAAATCAGACCTTCTTCTTGAGTGTCTTATAATCTACCATTTTCATACGAGTGGTTAAAACATGCTAATAACGGTCCTCTGAGTATATCAAAAAAGGTTTGGTATACCTCGACTTAAAGTCTTTAATTGCATCCAGAAGTTCCTCCTCTGTAATTTCACCTTCACATGAGTCTTTCTGTATGCTGTTAATTTTACATTATCAATAGAAAAAAATCTCTACAATTAGCTTCAGTTAGAGGAGATGGAGGCGACTGAAACGAAAACATATGCTTAAAGTACTTTGTTTCCTCCTTCAAAATATCATTTGGTGAATCATGGGTGACACCGTCATTTGTAACCAGTTTCAGTAAAAAAATTTTGGTAGCATTTCTATGTTGAAGATTAAAAAATAATTTGTTGCATTTTTCACCATATTCCATCCAGTTTGCTTTATTTTTATAATATATTACACTTGATCTTTCTTGAATAAGTTTCTCCATTTCTTTTTGTTTTTCCTCTAAATTATTCTGAGCCTCTATGTTACAGTTTTTATTGCTGTCTATCTGTTCTGTTAAATTTCAATATCCTCGCCCACGTGGAAATTCAGTAAGAGTAATGTATATGCCAATTATATGATGGTCTGACCGTATTCTGTGCCCTATCAACACTTTAAAAAAAGTTTTAACGAATAAGTGCATCGATGACGTCGTCCCCACAGTGACCGTACGTACATACCCCAACCAGAAGCCATGGATTACCTTCTATTTCCTTTGTTAGTATGGACTCTTTTGACCTAAATTGCTTTTGTTTTTCGAGATGAGTACTGAATTGCATGGCCTCTAAAGGCACATTTAAAAGTGTTTTATACAATAAGGGGATTTGCTGTACCTATGTTATGTTGGAAAAAATCAGTTATAAATTCCTCTGTCCTAGTTAAAAACAATTTATCATCCAATAGGCTTTGATTACATTTGCTGACTGCAGGAATGTCCACCAGAGCTGTTGCCAGAGAATTGAGGAGTATTTCTGTCTGTCATAAAGCCCTTTGGTGGGGAAAAACTCATTCTGATTGGCTGGGCCTGGCTCCCCAGAGGGTGGGCCTGGCTGCCAAGTGGGTGGGCCTATGCCCTACAAGGCCCACCCATGGTTGCACCCCTGCCAAGTCATGTGAAATCCATGCATTAGGGCCTAATTTATTTATTTAAATTGACTTATTTCCTTATATGAACTGTAACTCTTTGAAATTGTTCATTTATATTTGTGTTCAGTATAGTTCTAGGAACTGGACAGAAACTTCCAGACATGATTTATGTCCGGGGCTCCAAGGTTAAAGCCATGACTGTCTGAGTTGGGACGGGAGTCTTCATATTTAAACATTTTAATTGAAAGGGCTTTTACATTCATTCACCTCTGAAATAAATCTAATTTTGGAAGCGAAGTAGCGAAGCTTGTCTGAATCCGCTGAATGCTGTCTGAGATCTAATTGCCTTTCTAAATCACAATGGCTGTGTCCTAAATGGCACCCTATTCCCTAAATAGTGCACTATATAGGAAATAGGGTGCCATTTGGGATGTAGACAATGCCTTAAACGAAGCCATCTGGTTAGCCTATTTTTTCAGTTATAGTAGCAGCAGCAGCTATAGCAAACTGATTACAAGATGCTGTTTCTACGGTTAATCCCTTTTATGTAGGTCGCCTGGCTGAACTCTGGAGCAGTTCATTTATGAGTCACTTCTTCATGAGGCTTTGGAAACTTCTCACCCTTTCTCACCCTCCTCTATCCCTCATCTCCCCTCATATCCTCTCCTCTTCTCTCCCCCTCCTCACACTACCAGTACCAGTCCTTCAACAGCAAATCATAATGGTTCATGACCTTATTACTCGAGAACCTTTTATAAAGTCAGAGGGAGAGGGTCTTATCCTGGCTGACACCAGACATCAGCCAGAGTCTGCTTCTTAAGCCAGGCAAAGAGGATCTGCCAATGTCAGGCACAGGAGGTTGGTGGCACCTTAACTGGGGAGAACGGGTTCGTGGTAATGACTGGAGCGGAATCAGTGGAATGGTATCAAATACATCAAACACATGGTTTCCAGGTATTTGATGCCATTCCATTTGCTCCGTTCTGGACTATATTATGAGCCGTTCTCCCCTCAGCAGCCTCCACTGATGTCAGGGTGTATCATGTTTCAGGAGAATCAATCAATCAATCAAATGTATTTATAAAGCCCTTTTTACATCAGCAGATGTCACTAAGTGCTATACAGAAAACCCAGCCTAAAACCCCAAACAGCAAGCAATACAGAGGTAGAAGCACGGTGGCTAGGAAAAACTCCCTAGAAAGGCAGAAACCTAGGAAGAAACCTAGAGAGGAACCAGGCTATGAGGGGTGGCCAGTCCCCTTCTGGCTGTGCCGGGTGGAGATTATAACAGTAAAGTCTTCAGTAAAGACTTAACAGTACATGGCCATTAAGGCCAGATTTTTCTCCAAGATGTTCAAACGTTCATAGATGTCCAGCAGTGTCAAATAATAATCACAGTGGTTGTAGAGGTTGCAACAGGTCAGTACATCAGAAGTAAATGTCACTTGGCTTTTCATAGCTAGGCATTTAGAGGTTGAAATAGCAGGTGCGGTAGAGAGAGAGTTGAAAACAGCAGGTCTGGGACAAGGTAGCACGTCCGGTGAACAGGTCAGGGTTCCATAGCCACAGGCAGAACAGTTGAAACTGGAGCAGCAGCACGACCAGGTGGACTGGGGACAGCAAGGAGTCATCAGGCCAGATAGTCCTGAGGTATGGTCCTAGGGCTCAGGTCCTCCGGGAGGGGAGGGAGAGAGGGAGAGAGAGAATTAGAGGGAGCATACTTAAATTCACACAGGACACCGGATAAGACAGGAGAAAAACACCAGATATAACAGACTGACCCTAGCCCCCCGGCACATAGACTATTGCAGCATAGATACTGGAGGCTGAGACGGGGACGGGGACGGGGGGGGGAGACACTGTGGTCCTGTCCGACAATACCCCCGGACAGGGCCAACCAGACAGGATATAACCCCACCCACTTTGCCAAAGCACAGCCCCCACACCACCAGAGGGATATCAACAGACCACCAAACTACTACCCTGAGACAAGGCTGAGTATAGCCCACAACGATCTCCTCCACTGCACGAGCCTGAGGGTGCGACAAACCGGACAGGAAGATCACCTCAGTGACTCAACCCACTCAAGTGACACACCCCTCCTAGGGAAGTCATGGAAAGCACGAGTAAGCCAGTGACTCAGCCCCCGTAATAGTGTCAGAGGCAGATAATTCCAATGGAGAGACAGGAACCGGCCAGGCAGAGACAGCAAGGGTGGTTTGTCGCTCCAGTGCCTTTCCGTTCACCTTCGCACCCCTGGTCAGACTACACTCAATCATAGGACCTACTGAAGAAATGAGTCTTCAGTAAAGACTTAAAGGTTGAGACCGAGTCTGCGTCTCTCACATAGATAGGCAGACCATTCCATAAAAATTGAGCTCTATAGGAGAAAGCCCTGACTCCGGCTGTTTGCTTAGAAATTCTAGGGACAATAAGGAGGCCTGCGTCTTGTGACCGTAGCATATGTGTAGGTATGTACGGTAGGACCAAATCGGAGAGATAGGTAGGAGCAAGCCCATGTAATGCTTTGTAGGTTATCAGTAAAACCTTGAAATCAGCCCTAGCCTTAACAGGAAGCCAGTGTAGAGAGGCTAACACTGGAGTAATATGATCACATTTTTGGGTTCTAGTCAAGATTCTAGCAGCCGTGTTTAGCACTAACTGAAGTGTATTTAGTGCTTTATCCGGGTAGCCGGAGAGTAGAGAAATGCAGTAGTCTAATCTAGAAGTGACAAAGTGACATTCTGTTCATTTTTGGGACCGAGGGTATGCCGACCTCAGCGGAGGCTGATAACCCAAGGAACACTCAAAGGGCGAAAGACCTGTGGAAGAGCAGGGAAGGGTGTTGCGGGCGTATTCGACCCACACTAGTTGCTGGCTCCAGGTGGTGGGGTTGGCGGAGACCAGGCAGCGCAGACCCAGATGCAGACAGTGTCAAAGTAACAAAAGTGTATTACAAAAACAGGGGGAAGGCAAACGACAGGTCAAGGGCAGGCAGAGGTCAGTAATCCAGATCAGAGTCCAAAAGGTGCAGAATGGCAGGCAGTCTCAGGGTCAGGGCAGGCGGGGGCTGATAACCCAAGGAACACTCAAAGGGCGAAAGACCCGTGGCAGTGCAGGGAAGGGTGTTGCGGGCGTATTCGACCCACACTAGTTGCTGGGGGGGTTGGCAGAGACCAGGCAGCGCAGAGTCGTCTACAGGTCTTGGTTGGCTCGCTCCGACTGGCCGTTGGACTGAGGGTGAAACCAGAGGACAGGATGGCCGATGACCCAATGAGTGTGCAGAACGCCTTCCAGAACTGGGACGAGAACTGAGGACCCCGGTCAGAGACCATGTTCCATGGGAGTCCATGGATCCGGAAGATGTGCTGCACCATGAGCTGGGCCGTCTCTTTGGCGGAGGGTAGCTTTGGGAGAGGAATGAAGTGGGTGGCTTTGGAAAACCGGTCCACAACTGTCAGGATGGCGGTGTTGCCATCAGACGGGGGAAGACCCGTGACAAAGTCCAGGGATATGTGAGACCAGGGACAGTGAGGAACAGGCAGAGGTTGGAGGAGACCAGCCGGAGATTGCCGAGGAGTCTTGTTCTGCACACAGATCGTGCAGGCGGTGACGAACGCGGAGACGTCAGGAACCATAGTAGGCCACCAAAAGCGTTGTCGCACAAAGGCCAGGGTCCGATGGGAGCCCGGGTGGCAGGCAAGCTTGGAGGAGTGGGCCCACTCCAGAACCAAGGCAGGCTGCGCTGACTTCTGGCAATGAGCGTGGCGGAACGGGCTCCAGCCAATGATGGCACCAGTAGACCAGTCAATAAAGGGGCTGTGTTTCTGGAGCCAAGAGAAACCCAATACCAGGACCGGAGTTCGGCTGGGAACGCTGCGCCTCCCGGACCTGCTTCCCTATTCCCCAACTGAGTGCCGTCGCCAAGCACGAGGTGGGAAGGATGGTCTCTGATTCCGGGGGTGTAGCCGTGGGGCTATAGCGGCGTGACAGTGCATCTGGCTTGACATTCTTGGATCCCGGTCGGTATGAGACGGAGAAGTTGAACCGTGTGAAAAGCAGGGCCCACCTAGCTTGCCTGGAATTGAGACGCTTGGCGGTGCGGAGATATTCCAAGTTCTTGTGGTCTGTCCACACATTTACATTTACATAATTTAGCAGACACTCTTATCCAGAGCGACTTACAAATTGGTGCATTCAATTTATGATAGCCAGTGGGACAAACACCTTTTTAAAAAATTTTTATGGAGGGTGGGGGAAGAAGGATTACTTTATACTATTCCAGGTATTCCTTAAAGAGGTAGGGTTTCAAGTGTCTCCGGAAGGTGGTCAGTGACTCCGCTGTCCTGGCGTCGTGGGGGAGCTTGTTCCACCATTGGGGTGCCAGAGCAGCGAATAGCTTTGACTGGGCTGAGCGGGAACTGTGCTTCCGCAGAGGTAGGGGAGCTAGCAGGCCAGAGGTGGATGAACGTAGTGCCCTCGTTTGGGTGTAGGGTATGATCAGAGCCTGAAGGTAAGGAGGTGCCGTTCCCCTCACAGCGCCGTAGGCAAGCACCATGGTCTTGTAGTAGATGCGAGCCTCAACTGGAAGCCAGTGGAGTGTGCGGAGGAGCAGGGTGACATGAGATAACTTGGGAAGGTTGAACACCAGACGGGCTGCAGCGTTCTGGATAAGTTGAAGGGGTTTAATGGCACAGGCAAGGAGCCCAGCCAACAGCGAGTTGCAGTAATCCAGACGGGAGATGACAAGTGCCTGGATTAGGACCTGTGCCGCTTTCTGTGTAAGGTAGGGTCGTACTCTGCGAATGTTGTAGAGCATGAACCTGCAGGATCGGGTCACCGCTTTGATGTTAGCGGAGAACGACAGGGTGTTGTCCAGGGTCACGCCAAGGTTCTTTGCACTCTGGGAGGAGGACACAATGGAGTTGTCAACCGTGATGGCGAGATCATGGAGCGGGCAGTCCTCACTGCAACTCCCCTCCAAGTCTCCGACCACTACTTTTTATCATTTTCTCTCACGCTCTCCTCCAACACTACTCACTCTGCCCCTACTCCGTGGGTAATGTGCCGTCGCAACCTTCGCTACTCTCTCCTCTTCCATCCTATCATCTCTTCCCACGCTTTTTCAGTTCTGCCCACAAATGTTCTATAGGAATGAGGTCAGGGCTTTGTGATGGCCACTCCAATACCTTGACTTTGTTGTCCTTAAGCCATTTTGCCACAACTTTGGAAGTATGCTTGGGGTCATTGTCCATTTGGAAGACCCATTTGCGACCAAGTTTTAACTTCCTGACTGATGTGTTGAGATGTTGCTTCAATATATCCACATAATTTTCCTTCCTCATGATGCCATCTATTTTTTGAAGTGCACCAGTCCCTCCTGCAGTAAAGCACCCCCACCGCATGATGCTGCCACCCCCGTGCTTCACGGTTGGGATGGTGTTCTTCGGCTTGCAAGCTTACCCTCTTTTTCCTCCAAACATAACGATGGTCATAATGGCCAAACAGTTATATTTTTGTTTCATCAGACCAGAGGACATTTTTCCAAAAAGTACGATCTTTGTCCCCATGTGCAGTTGCAAACCGTAGTCAGGCTTTTTTATGGCGGATTTGGAGCAGTGGCTTCTTCCTTGCTGAGTGGCCTTTCAGGTTATGTCGATATAGGACTTGTTTTACTGTGGATATACAGTGGGGAGAACAAGTATTTGATACACTGCCGATTTTGTAGGTTTTCCTACTTACAAAGCATGTAGAGGTCTGTAATTTTTATCATAGGTACACTTCAACTGTGAGAGACAGAATCCAGAAAATCACATTGTATGTTTTTAAGTAATTAATTTGCATTTTATTGCATGACAAGTATTTGATCACCTACCAACCAGTAAGAATTCCAGCTCTCACAGACCTGTTAGTTTTTCTTTAAGAAGCCCTCCTGTTCTCCACTCATTACCTGTATTAACTGCACCTGTTTGAACTCGTTACCTGTATAAAAGACACCTGTCCACACACTCAATCAAACAGACTCCAACCTCTCCACAATGGCCAAGACCAGAGAGCTGTTTAAGGACATCAGGGATAAAATTGTAGACCTGCACAAGGCTGGGATGGGCTACAGGACAATAGGCAAGCAGCTTGGTGAGAAGGCAACAACTGTTGCCGCAATTATTAGAAAATGGAAGAAGTTCAAGATGACGGTCAATCACCCTCGGTCTGGGGCTCCATGCAAGATCTCACCTCGTGGGGCATCAATGATCATGAGGAAGGTGAGGGATCAGCCCAGAACTACACGGCAGGACCTGGTCAATGACCTGAAGAGAGCTGGGACCACAGTCTCAAAGAAAACCATTAGTAACACACTACGCCGTCATGGATTAAAATCCTGCAGCGCACGCAAGGTCCCCCTGCTCAAGCCAGCGCATGCCCAGGCCCGTCTGAAGTTTGCCATTGACCATCTGGATGATCCAGAGGAGGAATGGGAGAAGGTCATGTGGTCTGATGAGACAAAAATAGAGCTTTTTGGTCTAAACTCCACTCGCCGTGTTTGGAGGAAGAAGAAGGGTGAGTACAACCCCAAGAACACCATCCCAACTGTGAAGCATGGAGGTGGAAACATAATTCTTTGGGATGCTTTTCTGGAAAGGGGACAGGACGACTGCACCGTATTGAGGGGAGGATGGATGGGGCCATGTATCGCGAGATCTTGGCCAACAACCTCCTTCCCTCAGTAAGAGCATTGAAGATGGGTCGTGGCTGGGTCTTCCAGCATGACAACGACCCGAAACACACAGCCAGGGCAACTGAGGAGTGGCTCCGTAAAAAGCATCTCAAGGTCCTGGAGTGGCCTAGCCAGTCTCCAGACCTGAACCCAATAGAACATCTTTGGAGGGAGCTGAAAGTCTGTATTGCCCAGCGACAGCCCCGAAACCTGAAGGATCTGGAGAAGGTCTGTATGGAGGAGTGGGCCAAAATCCCTGCTGCAGTGTGTGCAAACCTGGTCAAGACCTACAGGAAACATATGATCTCTGTAATTGCAAACAAAGTTTTCTGTACCAAATATTATGTTCTGCTTTTCTGATGTATCAAATACTTATGTCATGCAATAAAATGCAAATTAATTACTTAAAAATCATACAATGTGATTTCCTGGATTTTTGAAGTGTACCTATGATAATAATTACAGACCTCTACATGCTTTGTAAGTAGGAAAACCTGCAAAATCGCCAGTGTATCAAATACTTGTTCTCCCCACTGTAGATACCTTTGTACCTGTTTCCTCCAGCATCTTCACAAGGTCCTTTGCTGTTGTTCTGGGATTGATTTGCACTTTTCGCACCAAAGTACGTTCATCTCTAGGAGACAGAACGCGTCTCCTTCCTGAGCGGTATGACGGCTGCGTGGTCCCATGGTGTTTATACTTGCTTACTATTGTTTGTACAGATGAACGTGGTACCTTCAGGCGTTTGGAAATTGCTCCCAAGGATGAACCAGACTTGTGGAGGTCTACAATTTTTTTTCTGAGGTCTTGGCTGATTTCTTTTGATTTTCCCATGATGTCAAGCAAAGAGGCACTGAGTTTGAAGGTAGGCCTTGAAATACATCCACAGGTACACCTCCAATTGACTCAAATTATGTCAATTAGCCTGTCAGAAGCTTCTAAAGCCATGACATCATTTTCTGGAATTTTCCAAGCTGTTTAAAGGCACAGTCAACTTAGTGTATGTAAACTTCTGACCCACTGGAATTGTGATACAGTGAATTATAAGTGAAATAATCTGTCTGTAAACAATTGTTGGAAAAAATTACTTGTGTCATGCACAAAGTAGATGTCCTAACCGACTTGCCAAAACTATATTTTGTTAACAAGAAATTTGTGGGGTGGTTGAAAAATGAGTTTTAATGACTCCAACCTAAGTGTATGTAAACTTCCGACTTCAACTGTAGGTCTCCATAGCCTTGGTCTCCGGACCTGACAGCAAGTACAGTCGTCCCCGGGGCGGAGTGGTGCCTGGGAGAAGGTTGATTCCGCAGTCGTAGGGTTGGTGCGGCGGAAGCGAAGTGGCCCAGGCCTTACTGAACACCTCCCGGAGGTCCTGGTACTCCGCGGGAATGGCGGAGAGGTCCAAAGGCAACTTCCGAGCCCCCAGGAAGACATCCTGGGGCAGGCTGTGCTGACTTCTGGCAATGAGCGTGGCAGAACGGAGAAACCCAATACCACGAGAACCTGAGGAGACTTAATTAGCAGGAATTGGATCGTCTCACTGTGGTTCCCTGATACTCGTAGGTTGATGGGGGTGGTATTGTGGGTGACCTGGCCTATAGAGCGCCTGTCCAGTTCTCTAACATCCACAGGAATGGAGACGGGCTGAGTGGGGATGCCCATCTCGGACGCCAGGGTAGCTTCCATAAAGCTCTCATCGGCCCCAGAGTCTATGAGTACCCGGAGAGATTTCGACTGGTTCCCCCACAGCAAGGTGGCATGAAAGGGGGTGCGAGTAAGGGAAGAGCAAAAGTTCTCCATATGGCCCACCAGAGTACTCATTCCTACCGGTGAGCCTGGTCTTTTAGTGGCAGGTGGACACAAAATGACCAGTAGTCCCGCAATACAGGAAACTCTTCGTGTGAAGCCTGTATTGGTGTTCGGCTGGAGACCTAGGAGGCCTAGCTCTGCCTAGTTGCATCGGCTCGGGAAGAGGTGAATCGGTAGACTTCGGAGACTCTCGGGGGAACTCGGGTAGCCTCGGGTTCTCTCGGCAACGGAGCCGTCGGGGACTTCCGGGATGCCTCGGAGGCGAGGTAGAATCCTTGGGCGGGCGAGTGGAATCGGACTTCCTCTCTTATCTTCGTTCCCGTAGTCGCCCGTCAATCCGGATGGTCAAGGCGATGAGCGAGTCGATATCTGTCGGTAGTTCCCTGGCTGCAAGCTCGTCCTTTACTTCCTCCGATACTCCGTGCAGGAACGTGTCAAACAGCGCTTTCGGGTTCCAGGCACACTCAGCTGCCAACGTGCGGAAATCCACTGCATAGTCTGCCACGCTGCGGGATTCTTGCCGAAGCTGGAGTAACTTCTGGGTGTCGTAAACCTTCTTTAACTCCTGCAAGAACTCCTCCAGACTGAAGCATACGGCTGACTGTTGTTCCCACACTGCTGTAGCCCAGGCGAGAGCCCTCCCGGACATCAGCGTGATGAGGTACACTATCTTAGAGCGGTCCGAGTGGAAGAAGGAGGGCTGCAGCTCGATGATGAGCAAACACTGAGCGAGTAATGCCCGACAGGTTCCCGACTCTCCAGCGAAGCTTGCCGGGGGAGGTAAGCGGGGTTCTCGGGAAACCGTGGTGGCCAGGGAGACCGCACTGCTAACAGCCAGGTTACTGAGGGGCTGGGAGATTACCGTTGTGGTAGGCTGCCTAACAGACAACCTGCGGAATTGCTCCAGCAATGTGTTAAACGCTCGGTCATGGCGTTCAGCCAAGGTCTGGAACCCTTCCATGAGACCACGAAGCAACTCCTCGTGCCTTCCAATGGTGGCTCCTTGGGAGGAGATGGCGTTGCGGAGCTGTTCCGAGTCTGCTGGGTCAGTCATGGCCAGTTCGTACTATCACGTTTCAGGAGAAGACCCAGATGCAGACAGTCTCAAAGTAACAAAAGTTTATTACAAAAACAGTGGGCAGGCAAATGACAGGTCAAGGGCAGGCAGAGGTCAGTAATCCAGATCAGAGTCCAAAAGGTACAGAACGGCAGGGAGTCTCAGGGTCAGGGCAGGCAGAATGGTCAAAACTGGGAAAACTAGAAAACAGGAACTTGAGAAAGACAGGAGCAAGGGGGAAAACGCTGGTAGGCTTGACGAAACAAAACGAACTGGCAACAGACGAACAGAGAACACAGGTATAAATACACAAGGGATAAGGGGGAAGATGGGCGACACCTGGAGGGGGGTGGAGACAATCACAAAGACAGGTAAAACAGATCAGGGTGTGACAGGGTGTGCTGTATATGTCTATGTCTATGAGATGAGTCTGCTATACCTTTAAAGGGTTCCAAAAGGGTTCTTCGGCTGTCCATATAGGAGAACCATGTTTGGTTCCAGGTAGAACCCTTTAAAGGTTACAGGTAGAACCCTTTTGGGTTCCATGTAGAAGCCTCTGTGGAAAGGGTTCTACATGGAACCCAAAAGTGTTCTACCTGGAATCCAAAAGGGTTCTACCTGGAACCAAAACGTGTTCTTCAAAGGGTTCTCCTATGGGGACAGCCGAATAACCCTTTTAGGTTCTAGATAGCACCATTTTTTCTAAGAGTGTAGCTAGGTCAGTTACTGTTATACAGAACAGCATTCTGTTTGGATCTGTGGGATGAGTCTATGGGATAAGCTTCAGTAACTAGGACAGTAACTTGTTACATCATAGTGAGTCTGTCTCTTAAGATCAATGGGATGAGTATTTTCTCTGCTAGCTAGGACAGTAACTGGTTACAGCACAGTGGGTCTGTTTCTGTCTCTTAGGATCTGCAGTGATGCAGTTGCCAGCCGGGCTACACAGCTGTACTGTACATAGACATCTCATTGAGTACAATGATGTCAAAATTCCGTTTTGAAAATGTTTTCTGGTGGAAAACTTCCATATTTAATTTTGTACCCTCATTTTGTACCCTAATTCAGATGACAAGTAGATAAATGATGGTACAGTCAGCTATTTAGGCAGAGTGTCAGCTCTTGGTGCAGCTGGGTCTCTCTCTCTCCCTGGAGACCTGTAGTGCACTAGTGCTCTCTGCTGCCTGCTTCTAGAGACCACTGAACATAGGCCATATAATATCTCATGCCTTAAAATACTGTACCTTCACCTTGACTCTCATTCTAAATTATAGGTGTTTTTTATATTATATATATTATTTGTTTGTATACATACACACATTACATGAAGCTTCCCATACTGATGGTATTAGATGAGGCCAGTCCAGTGAAGAAGATGGGCTATCACTATGTGTGAAAGCACATAGAAGGGATGACCCCCCTTCCCCCTTCCCATTACTGAAGCCTCAGGGGTTTACTGCAGAGGTCAGGGGATGTGGAAAGGATGAACCCTCCTCTTCCTCCCCATTATCCTAAAAGGGTGTTGGGTAGGAGAGAGTCAAACCTGTCCTAAAAGGGGGTTGTTTATTTGATTTATTTTACCTTTATTTTAGCAGGGAGTCACCATTGAGACCAGTGTCTCTTTTTCAAGGGAGCCCTGCATTTACAATTTCATAGAGAAGTTTGGAACCACCAAGACTCTTCCTAGAGCTGGACGCCCAGTCAAACTGAGCAATCGGGGGAGAAGGGCCTTGGTCAGGGAGGTGACCAAGAACCCGATGGTCACTCTGACAGAGCTCCAGAGTTCCTCTGTGGAGATGGGAGAACCTTCCAGAAGGACAACCATCTCTGCAGCACTCCACCAATCAGGCCTTTATGGTAGAGTGGCCAGATGGAAGCCACTCCTCAGTAAAAGGCACATGACAGCCCACTTGGAGTTTGCCAAAAGGCACCTAAAGGACTCAGACCATGAGAAACAAGATTATCTGGTCTGATGAAACCAAGATTGAACTCTTTGGCCTGAATGCCAAGCGTCACGTCTGAAGGAAACCTGGCACCATCCTTACGGTGAAGCATGGTGGTGGCAGCATTATGCTGTGGGGATATTTTTCAGTGGCAGGGACTGGGAGACTAGTCAGGAGCGAGGGAAAGATGAACGGAGCAAAGTACAGAGAAAACCTTGATGAAAACCTTCCAACAGGACAACGACCCTAAGCACACAGCCAAGACAATGCAGGAGGGGCTTCGGGACAAGTCTCTGAATGTCCTTGAGTGGCCCAGCCAGAGCCCGGACTTGAACCCGATCTAACATTTCTGGAGAGACCTGAAAATAGCTGTGCAGCTGACAGAGCTTGAGAAGATCTGCAGAGAAGAATGGGAGAAACTCCCCAAATACAGATGTGCCAAACTTGTAGCGTCATACACAAGAAGACTCGATGCTGTAATCGCTGCCAAAGGTGCTTCAACAAAGTACTTAGTAAAGGGTCTGAATACTTATGTAAATGTACTATTTCAGTTTTCTTTTTGTAATACATTTGCACAAATTTCTAAAAACCTGTTTTTGCTTTGTCATTATGGGCTATTGTGTGTAGATTGATGAGGGAAAAACAATTGAATCAATTTTAGAATAAGGCTGTAATGTAACAAAAATAAATAAAAGTAAAGGGGTCAATGGTTACACCCTTTATGTACAATTCCAGTTGAGGTTTAGGTCTTAGAGAATGTTTTTAACCAAATACAATGCTTTTAGTTTTGGATGTATTTAAGACCAGTTTATTATTAATCACCCATTCTGATCCTGACTGTAACTCCTTATTTAGAATTTCAGTGAGCTCACTGGCTTTGGGTGCTGACATGTAGAGTGTGAAATCATCCGCATACATAGTAATTCTAGCTTTGTGTAAGACCAGTGGCAAATCATTTGTACAAATTGAGAACAGTAACGGATCCAAGGCAACTGCCCTGAGGTACACTGCACTGTACATATCTGATGTTTAGTGCTGAGCGATTAGTGCTTTTTGAGGTCAGTTCGGTTTCATTTCGATTATTAAAAAATAATCACAGTTTTCGATTTCGGACATTAATGCACTATGCATCATGTGGGTTGAACACAGAATAAAACAATTAATAAAAGTCCCATGATGGTAGTAACTGGCCATTTCTACTTATAACTTACAGTATTAACCATCATGTATTCACATTACTTGAATAAAATATTTCAATTGTTGTGTATATTACATTTGTTTTATTTGATGACTTTATTATTTAACTCCAAGTCTTCATCTCATCTCTATAGAGCCGCTACCTATGCTGTGTGACAAAATCACTATTTTAGTAGTTCTTCAAAGTAAATAAGGCATACTTTTATGGCTGCTGAATACCAATTGTCAATTGCTTAGATCATGTATTTTCAGGTAGAGATACCTCGCGAAGCAACTGCTTTCTGTCCCTCTCGATCGTGCGTTCGCTCTTCTCTCTGTCTCCGTGTCTGCTCCACAAAGACCGGACAAGTAGGCGAGCGCACTGTTGCGTATGTGTACACGTTCACATGCCTGCTATGCGTTGTTATGGTTTCCGACAGTGTGCTGCGTTACGGATGAATGGGTTGTCAGAATCGTGGCGCATGTCATTAACGACAGAGTGATGTTCAATGTGAAACTGTGCAGATGTCCGTTCTTTTACAACTAGGCTAGATATAACATTGGCGGCGAAGATGGCTGAATTCAGTTTACCACCGCAGCACCATTCCTCGCCGTGCCTGGCCGAACCTCCAGTCCCGTGGAATAACTGGCTTGATAGTTTTAACACTTATTTAGAAGCTATGGACTTTTCTACAATCTCCAACAAGCGGAGGACAGCACTTCTCCGTCACTGCCTTGGTACAGAGGACAGAGGATTTTCAGAGCGCTTGGATCGGCTCCTACATTCACTGCTGCAGTCAGCCTCTTACGGAACCACTTCGCCGGGAAAGGGCGAGTGCTCCTCCGACCTACCGGCCTCACGGAAGAGACACCAACGGCGGGTGAGTCCATTCAAAGCTACGTGGCTAATCTGAGGGATTTGGCTAGCTCTTGTAACTCACGGGACACTTCAGGACTGAGATCATCAGGGATCAGTTGATAGAGGGACGTTATGTGAAAAGACAGGAGAAACTGCTTTTGGAATCGGATAATTTACAACTAGATGGAGCTATTAAAATAGCACTCCAGGTTGAAGCGGTGTTGGAATGCTCTTCTATGCTAACAGACAGCTCTCACATACACTCGGCCCCCAGCCATTCTCACACAGCAGCTTCAGCCCGAGCAGGCGCACTACAACGATCACCCTGCGCTGCGCCTCCGCGTCGATAGCTGCATGGACACAACACCGACATGCCCGTGCAGCAGGCACAGACAAACAAACAGAACTAGCTGTGGCAACTGTGGGGCTAGCTCTCACAATTCAAGGGCTTCAAACTGCCCAGCCCGGTGGGAAAATATGCAAGAACTGTTCAAAATACAATCACTTTGCGAAAGTGTGTTCGTTCTGCCCCTGCTACTAGCTCCACCCAGAACAGGCCCTTCGTTTCATCTCACTCTCAACATGAACACGCGGAAATCGAACCGTCTCCACCAACCATGTGTCATTCAGGACATGCACTGTGCAGCTGGGTGAGGTGGGTTTGCCTTTGCTGCTGGATACTGGCGCTGCGGTGTCGTTGCTCAACCTTGCCACTTACTACAAGTTTTTCAGTCACCTACCACTCCAACAGCCCTCCACTGCCCTGTGTGGGTACGGTAGATCTAAGATAGACATTGTAGCACCCTCCAGGTCCCAGTACCTGCGGCACCAAACATCTGCCATCATTCACATTTCATGTTGCAAAGCGGGCGTGCCAACCTCCTGGGCCTCGACCTCTTCACAGGCTTGGGATTCACACTGAGAGATGAGCAGTGGGTCAGCTATCTACCAGGTTACCTGCACATGGCAACAGAACTGGCCGACTCTGTTTGATGGACTGGGCTGCCTCACAGCCTTTACTCACAGGCCCCTAGTGAATCCGGAAGTGACCCCAGTCATGCAGCCCCTGCGGCGCATTCCCTTTGCACTGCGTGATGATGTCACAAAAGATCTCCAGTCACAGTTGGATGCAGGCATCATTGAGCCAGTCAACGCTGCCCCCTGGATTTCAAACTTGGTCATTGCAACCAAAAAGTCCGGTGGAATCCGGACCTGTGTGAATCTCCGTGCTGTGAACAAGGCCGTTGTCCCGGATAAGTACCCCTTGCCTACAGCTGAGGAGCTGACCGCACAATTCCATGGCTCCACGATCTTCCACGAAGCTTGACCTTCGTCAGGGTTATCTTCAGTACCCCCTCCATGCAGCTAGCAGAGACCTCACGGCCTTTGTCACACACGCTGGCGTGTTCAGATATACTACGCATGCCTTTTTGGACTTAGCTCCGCCCCCCAGCTGCTTCCAGAAGGTGATGAGCACCATCCTCGCTGGAATACCTGGGGTGGCGGTCTATCTGGATGACATCGTGGTCCACGGCCCTGACCTCCACATCCATGATTATCGACTCCACAGAGTATTCAGTGCTCTACTGCGGAACAACCTGACCCTGAACGGTGGAAAGTGCACCTTTGCAGCTCCAGCCGTCGAGTTTGTGGGCTTCCCGCCTGTCGGCCAAAGGCATTGCCCCACTCATGTCGAACATTGAAGCCGTCCACCGGATCCCGGAACCGACCTCAGCCTCTCAGGTGGCCTCATTCTTGGGCATGACAGCTTACTACCTCCGGTTTCTGCCCCACTACTCTCAGACCACAGCGCCCCTTCGCCCAGCTCCTCAAGAAGGATGAGCCATGGGCCTGGACGGCAGCCTGCTCAGGCGCGGTCCCGCTCACTGAAGAGCCCAGCTCACCACAGCCCCAGTCTTGGCTCACTTTGACCCCGTCTGCCACACCATTGTCACATGTGACGCCTCAGCTGGAGCACTAGGAGCTGTCCTCTCACAGCTGCAGAATGGCATTGAGAGGCCCGTCGCCTTCGCCTCAAGGGCCCTGAGCCCCCACAGAACAACGGTACTCTGTGGGCGAACGAGAAGCACTGGCCTGTGTCTGGGCGTGCGAAGGTGGCACCTCTACCTATATGGCCGTCTGTTCACACTCGAACCCGACCACCAGTCCCTCCAACGCTTCTGTCAGCATCAGGAACTGGCCACAAGCCACTTCGGCTGCACAGATGGGCCGACCGCCTCAGACAGTATGACTATCAGCTGAGGTTCACTCCCGGGGGAGGGATAACGTGGTGGCAGACCTCCTCTCACGCTCCTTTGACGCTCCTACTCCAACCGTCTTGCCAGACGACAACGAAACAGAGCTTGTACAAATGCTCTACGCTCCTCTTCAGTCAGTCGTCTCACTGGAGGAGCTGAAGCAAGCATCGGAACAGGATCCCACACTGTCTACCCTGCGCACCTACATACGCACTGGATGGCCAGCACATGTGCCGGAAGAGCTGGCGACTTTCACTAGAGTGAAGCACGAACTTTCTTGCTGGGAAGAAGTCTGTGTCTCTCGAGGTTTTGCACTGTGGTCCCGAGTGGCCCCTGCGTGCGCGTGTTCTATCCATGGCGCACGAGGTCACTTGGGCATAGTCAAGGTCAAACAGCGATGTCGAGACCTTGTGTGGTGGCCAGGCATCGACCCACGACATTGAAGCCCTGGTCAGGGATTGTGCTGCATGCCTCCTCAGTGGGAAAACAGGACAGTCCGCCCCACCCCCCTGCAGCCTCTCGCATGGCCGTCCCACCCCTGGGAGCACATCCAACTGGACATCTGTGCGCGAGATCCATGGACACGCAGTCCCTCACCATCAGCGCTTCCTGGTGGTGGTGTATGACCTCCCACTCTAAGTGGCCAGAAGTGGTTCCTGTCGGAACTGTCACAGCACAGGCCATCGTGGACATCCTAGACAGCCTGTTCACAAGGTGGGGCCTACCCCTCACCCTTACCACGGACAATGGGCCCCAGCTAACCTCTGCCGAGTTCTCCTCATATCTCAGCAACAAGGGAATCAAACACATCCCGGCCTACTACAACCCACAAGCTAACGGAGGGGTGGAACGCTTCAACCAAACGCTGAAGAACGGCATCAGAGCGCACCTGGTCCAGGGTGCACGTTCCAAACTGCTTTGAATCAAACGCTAATGCACTACAGAGCAAGCAAACACACAACAACACAGGTCTCCCCCGGCATCCCTCATGCTAGGTCGTGAGATGGAACTGCCACTGGACAGACTCAGAACACAGAGAGTAGCAGAACCGCGACTAGGCGCACCCAAGAACAGCAGGCAGTGACCAGGCACCAAAGAGCAATGAAACAGCGTTTTGACAAGGCACACAGGGTGAAGAAGTCGATCATTCAAGTGTCAGACTGGGTCCGAGCCCACGGCCTCAGCGGTGCAACAAAATGGCCTCATTCTGGTCGGACCCCTTGCAGGTCAGTCGACAACTGGGGCCCGCCACATTCATGATGAGCAATGGATCACGCTGGCACGCCAGCCCCTCAGAAAAGTCCCTGCCCCTCAAGGAACACGAGGCACACAAAACAGACATGCAGGCCAGAGACGCCACCGGATGGACCTCCTCCACCACTACCACCTGAGCCCCAGCCTCTGTGGGTTCCCCAAGGGCCAGAGCCACAAGCGGTGACGGTGGAAGAAAGGCCCTATGCGGGCACGAACTGCGCCCTGCTTATCTGGGGACTACTTAACCTCTTTTCATTCTTAGGCTCCGTTAGGTGTCTTAGTCAACCTCCAGGTTAATGGACTGAACTGGCTAGTTTGGAGAGTCCATCCGTTTAAGGGGTTAATGTTTATTTCTTACAGGTATCACTCTAGGTTCTTGCCCTATGGACATTTTATATATGGTACCAGTCCCTGGTTTTGGAAAGGGGGAAATGTTATGTATGGTACGACGTGCTGGCCGTCGTACTGTACGTTGTTATGGTTTACGACAGTGTGCTGCGTTACGGATGAATGGGTTGTCAGAATGCGTGGCACATGTCATTAAACGACAGAGTGATGTTCAATGTGAAACTGTGCAGATGTCCGTTCTTTTACAACTAGGCTAGATATAACACGCACAATTTTAGATTTTATTTTATTTGACCATTTAAAATACATAAAGAAGCCACACCAGGCAACCAATACATTTATCAACATTGACGAGGATTATATACACAAAAAGTCAAAGACTTGTTTCCATTGGTAGACATGGACCTTCTGTGCCATACATTCAAGGAGAGAGTCAAACCTGCTGTAAGTCTCTTCATCACTAGAGGCCGATATTGCTCCAGTCTTCTACCATGTCTTTAGAAAGGAGCTCTCTGAGTCCCAACAAATATTTCGCTGTAATTTCCCTTGATTAAATCGAAGGGACACACTTGTTTGAAAATCTATTTTTTTTATCGAAATGGAATCAGAAACTAGAATTATAGAAATATATCATGAATATATCTCCTCATTATAAAATGAAATTATTTGTATGTCTAATTTTACACTGAGTATACAAAACATTAAGAACACCTACTCTTTCCATGACATAAACTGACCAGGTGAATCCAGGTGAAAGCTATGATCCCTTATTGATGTCACTTGTTAAATTAATTTCAATCAATATAGATGAAGGGGAGGAGACAGGTTAAAGAATGATTTTTAAGCCTTGAGACAATTGAGACATGGATTGTGTATGTGTGCCATTCAGAGGGTAAATGGGCAAGACAAAATATTAAAATGCCTTTGAATGAGGTATGGTAGTAGGTGCCAGTCGCAATGGTTTGTGTCAAGAACTGCAACGTTGCTGGGTTTTTCTTGCTCAACAGTTTCCTGTGTGTATCAATAATGGTTCCACCACCCAAAGGACATCCAGCCAACTTGACACAACTGTGGGAAGCAATGTAGTCAACATGGGCCAGCATTATTGTATCATGGTGGAGTGACACTTAAATAAAATGTTTCTCTCACACGCACACACACGCACGCGCACACGCATGCACGCATGCATGCACGCATGCATGCACGCATGCAAGCACGCACGCACACACACACACACACACACACACACACACACACACACACACACACACACACACACACACACACACACACACACACACACACACACACACACACACACACACACACACACACACACACACACACACACACACACACACACACACACACACACACACACACACACACACACACACACACACACACACACACACACACACACACACACACACACACACACACACACACACACCTGCATCCCACTGCTGGCTTGCCTCTGAAGCTAAGCAGGTTCGATACTGGTCGGTCCCTGGATGGGAGAACAGATGCTGCTGGAAGTGATGTTGGAGGGCCAGTAGGAGGCACTCTTTCCTCTGGTCCCCCCCCCAAAAAGATTTCAATGCCCCAGGGCAGTGATTGGGGACTTTGCCCTGTGTAGGGTGCCGTATTTTGGATGGGACGCTAAACAGGTGTCCTGATTCTCTGTGGTCACTAAAGATCCCATGGCACTTAGCGTAAGAGTAGGGGTGTTAACCCGGTGACCTGGCAAAATTTCCAATCTGGCCCTCATACCATCATGGCAACCTAATCATCCCCAGCTTCCAGTTGGCTCATTTATCCCCCCTCTCCCTGTAACTATTTCCCAGGCTGTTGCTGTAAATGAGAATGTGTTCTCAGTCAACTTACCTGGTAAAATAAGGGTTCTAAAAAATAAAAAAACACACACACACATTAGCCTCTTCACCAAGCCACCATATGACAGAGGAAAATAAAAAGAGAAATGGGAGGGAATAGAGGTAAAGAGAGAGAGAGAGAGAGAATACAACAGAGGGTATTAGACACTGGTAGAAAATTACAAGAGACCCCAGTCAGAGATGGAGGGGAAAGGCTGCTGCGCTCAAGCTACAGACCCCCATCTCCTCTCCTCTTCTCTCCCTTATTCACCATCAGTGAGAATGCTCGCTCAAGCTGACTGGAGCATGAAGCAGCCAATCAGCAGCCTGCCTCCCTGCTTTGTCATCAGCCTATGATTGAGGAACAGTTGGCTCTTCGTTTGGAAGGCAGATAAAATGCCAGGTCTGGATCTAGAAAGCAGCCTCTGGGGATAACTGAAGCTCTGCGTTGCCTTATTATGGGTTTAAGGACAACTCTTTAAGCTTGGGGCAAAAACATCAAATTCACTCTCAAGGCTAAGGGAGACAAACAATAAGAAGGGGCTTTTTCACATTTCTGCTTTGGTGTGGTTGTTTTCTATCTAGAGGGAATGTAACCCCCATTAATCCATCTCTGGTGCTGGTGCTTCAATCCATCGTTACTCTTTTTGTCAATTCGTCAAGAGGTGCTTGTTGGAATATTAAACCTCCATGTATGATAATTTGTACCTACATGGATTCGAAGACTCGGAGGCGGTGAGTAAGGGGTTATGGTGGAGGGCTAGACGGTGTAAGCAGTGTTAATTGCCTGTGCCGTGCTGTTATTTTCTCATTGTGTGTGTGTCTGAGAAAGAGAGAGAGGTGCCTGTGTATTGACAACACCATAGAGTTGACACTGGTTGAACATGCAAACACACACAATATGCACTCAGACACACACACACAGGGTCGGAGGAGGGTGGAGACTCAGCGTGAATAAGAGAAGGTGTGTGGATCATGGGGGGAAGGGAATGGAGGAGAGGGATGCATGTGTCTCTGTGTTACTGCACAGTTCTCTGTATGGTTCTCTGTATGGTCCTCTGCATGGTTCTGGTTCTCTGTATGGTCGTCTGCATGGTTCTGGTTCTCTTTATGGTTCTCTGTATGGTCCTCTGCATGGTTCTGGTTCTCTGTATGGTCGTCTGCATGGTTCTGGTTCTCTTTATGGTTCTCTGTATGGTTCTCTGCATGGTTCTGGTTCTCTCTATGGTTCTCTTTATGGTTCTGGTTCTCTGTATGGTTCTCTGTGTGGTTCTCCAAGGCTAATGTTGTTTTCTGATGCCACTGAAGGAGAACAAGCTAGATGAACCCTTCATTCCTTCATTCCATATCATTGAACATCCACTGATCTAGACATACAGGACTCTCTCTATACCATCTACCATGTCTTTGGATGACTGATTAGCCAGTACACGCTGTAACTCTCTGTATGTGTGTGTGTTTAGCCAGCAAAGCCCTAGCCTTCCCTTTAAGGTTGTGATTGCTTAATGTATCATTATGTAGCCCTTTGGAACAGAGAGCTGCAAGCGTTTTGTCTCTCATTTAAAGGGACAGCGTCCCACCATTTTCCTTCTCTCTCTCTGTTGTTTTCTCCTTTCACTCTTTCTCTCAGATGGAAGCATGTATAGTACAGACAACACAGACATAGGAATGCAGATGATCATAGGTCCAAAACACAGAGCAGTACCACAGTCATATCAATGCAAAGAGATGTGTCTGTTTCACTACACAAGGCTAGAATAGGTCTTCATACACACAACCATTATACTCAATTGCTATGGAGCAACCCAACTTTATATTGACGTGTGATGGGCATCAACAAGAGAAAAACGTTTTTGGGCTGGGTAGGGAGTGAAGGGAGGGAGAGAGGAGTGAAGGGAGGGAGAGAGGAGAGAAGGGAGGGAGAGAGGAGAGAGGAATGTAGGGAGGGAGAGAGGAGTGAAGGGAGGGAGAGAGGAGTGAAGGGAGGGAGAGAGGAGAGAAGGGAGGGAGAGAGGAGACAGGAATGTAGGGAGGGAGAGAGGAGTGAAGGGAGGGAGAGAGGAGAGAAGGGAGGGAGGGAGAGAGGAGAGAAGGGAGGGAGAGAGGAGAGAGGAATGTAGGGAGGGAGAGAGGAGTGTAGGGAGGGAGAGAGGAGGGGAGTGAAGGGAGGGAGAGAGAGGAGTGGAGGAAGGGAGAAAGGAGTGTAGGGGGGAGAGAGGAGAGGGGAGTGAAGTGAAGGGAGGGAGAGAGGAGAGAGGAGTGAAGGGAGGGAGAGGGGAGTGAAGGGAGGGAGAGAGGAGTGAAGGGAGGGAGAGGGGAGTGAAGGGAGGGAGGAAAGGGATGGATAGAGGTGAGGGGAGGGAAGGGAGGGAGAGGGGAGTGTATATTCACACTGAGCAGGGATCTAACGTGCCTTTTCACACTCTCTGCCTCCATCTGTTTTCCTGTAGATTTACGAAACAAAACATAATATTATTTACATCACATTGTCAAGAAATTACACTGTAATTGCACTATTATTACACGGTCATAATCTTTTCTATTTCCAATACATTTCTCTTACTGTATGTTCTGGTTAATTTGTTTGTCCTTACTTGGGGACCAGCTCCAATAGGTTCATCAAGACCTGGCCAAATCAGTAACACTTTATTTGGATAGTCCATCTGATGCTCTACAGCAGGGATGGGCAACTTTGATTGGGGTGGGGGCTACAAAAAATCTGAACTCATCATGAGGGGCCGCAGTTCTACACATTTTGCCATGTAGAGAAAATGTTGCTGCTTAAAGCAAGTTTGCTGCAATTCTACACATTTTGCCATGGGGCAGAGAGAAGATTTTTTAATATTATAACTCATTTCATGCAATTCTACTCATTTTGCCAGGGGGCGGAGAGGATAATTAGCTGTTTTACAGCAAATATCGTGCAATTCTAAACATTTTGCCATAGGGTGGAGAGAACTGTTTGCAGTTTTTCATATGATATCTGAGTGAGACTGACTAACAAAATCAATGCGGTAATTCGACCATGATTACTACAAGTTTAAATAGCTGGCCGCTAGATTACCACGGGGGGCCAGTATGAAAAATGTACGCACTCACTAACTGTAAATTGCTCTGGATAAGAGCGTCTGCTAAATGACTAAAATGTAAAAAAATGTTGATTGTATGACCATCTGTAGAGCATCTACAGATGGACTATCTGGACTATCCCAATAAAGTGTGACCGCCAAGTCTTATACATTTGTTTAATCCATCTCTCCTGTAAAAGGATGTCTTGTTGTTACCCAGCAGTACTAAACTTCTTTAAGGCATCTCTGCTCCAGAATAGCTCCTAATGGTCCTGTAGACTGTTATCAGTGCTTATCACTGGCCTGGAAGTGTTAGTGGCTGCCATTTTCAGACAGCATCTTCCTAGGCGTCTCAACAGATAAGGCATGAGTGTGGCCTTATCCTTGATGGACTCAAGCCCAGCTTCCTTGACACTCATAGATCACTCTCTCACTAGTGACCTAGTAGTGTGTGAGTGGCCTGGTGTTGGTAGTGGTGGGAGAGGTGGCGGGTGCCTTGTGCCCACTACAAGTCATTTTAGGAATGTTTTAAAGGTGATACACTTATGATCTTGTTAGAATTTTGGCATTGTAATTTCAGAAAATGTCCATAATATATCTGCAGTAATAGTGTAATGATAGTGTTTCACAGTATTACCCGCCAGTGTTGTGATTGGCTGTGATATTCGCCTATTGATTTCTCCCACCAAAGCAGCATCTGTTGTCAAAATGGGAAAGCTGTTTAGACTTTGTGGATGTGTTATCTACTGGAAATCGTGTCAATCGGCCAATGTAGAAATCGCTCTGTAATTTTCCGGGTTGTTAAAATTCTACACTGTTCGCTCAATTTCAGTTTATGTGAGAAAACAAGTACAGAATACTGTAGGGAATCATTGTACCATCTAAATCGCTGTGAAATATATTTTCAATAACAAAAATATTGTTTTTACAGCTGTTTGAAACTGGTGGTCCAAAACCGAAAGTAAAATGCTCAAGCACGAGTCTCCGCCATATTAACGGGAAATGGGATGCGGAGGAGGGGGGAGATTTGTTTTGAATGCAGCCTAGTGCTGTTGCAATTCACCCAACTTCTACATGGGGGAGACATTCGGAGACATTCTAGATGTAGCACCTTTAAAGTGTGTCATGACGGCATGCCTCCGACAAGCACTTCTCCCCCCCCAGTGTGAAGTGGCGCAAACAGATATCACACTTGTTCTAATCTTTAATTCCTTTGTAGTCTCTCTTGACCCACATTAATGAATCTAGAGTTGGATTGGCTTTAAGAATACTTTGTAGCCACTAGTCAAAGTAATTTCCTTCTGTGTAACTACTGGCTATCTGGTGTTCTCAGTGTAACCTATCTGGTGTTCTCAGTGTAACCTATCTGGTGTTCTCAGTGTAACCTATCTATCTGGTGTTCTCAGTGTAACCTATCTATCTGGTGTTCTCAGTGTAACCTATCTATCTGGTGTTCTCAGTATAACCTATCTATCTGGTGTTCTCAGTGTAACCTATCTATCTGGTGTTCTCAGTGTAACCTATCTATCTGGTGTTATCAGTGTAACCTATCTGGTGTTCTCAGTGTAACCTATCTATCTGGTGTTCTCAGTGTAACCTATCTGGTGTTCTCAGTGTACCCTATCTATCTGGTGTTCTCAGTGTAACCTATCTGGTGTTCTCAGTGTAACGGGAATTATTTGCTAGGATAATAATTGCTTGTCAATTAATTAAATGTAATACAATGGCAATCCGGGTTATATGTTAGAATCCTACGCGTGAACTGCCGACATTATTACGCATATTAATTGATAATGATGGAAAATAGGATATGCATAATTTAAAAAAAATAGTTATATAGATATATATATAGAGAGAGGTGAAAGCATTGGAAATGCTTTTGGCGGTTAATCTGCTTCTGTTTTGTGGGTGGCACTGTGTGCTGTTTTCGATGGATGGGTCCTGGCCTCTCGGGGCCTTAGGGATACGGAGGGACGTGGGTGGGATGCTGATCACTGGGATGACGGCTCAACTTGGGATGGGGAGGGGCTTTAGCGGGGGAATTAGTGGAGAACAATTGAAGGGTTACTCCGTAGCAATGCAAATATCACGGTACAGCTATATTTATTATATGGACACTCAATCATTACGCTATTTTTTATTGGTAAATTTACAAACATATATAATGATAAATAGACTTGAAACTTGTATCTCATTATGGTGTATGGTGAAATAAGTATAGCCAGTTATAATTGTAATGGCTTAGCTGACAATAACAAAATAATAACAATATTTACATGGCTCAAAGAGAAGGAATATAATATCTATTGTATACAGGAAACTCATTCAACAATTCGAGATGAAGTAGCGTGGAAAAAATAATGGGGGAGGGAAATATACTTCTCCCATGGGAAAATAAATTCAAAAGGGGTGATGATATTAATTAATAGTAATTTCGATCCGAATGTGCAAATTGTCCAAATAGATACGCAAGGTAGATGGATTATTTTAAATATGTTATTGGACCATAAACAGATATGGCTCATTAACCTTTACGGACCAAATAATGATGATCCACAATTCTTTGACAATATATATAATCCATTATCAAGCCTGCAAGCAACTCAAGACAATATTATTATGGTGGGGGATTATAATACTGTTTTAAATAGCTCAATGGACCGTAAAGGTAATCACACCACAAACAATCACCCACATGCTCTTAAGGAAATTGTGAATGTCATGGATACATTAGAACTAGTAGATATATGGAGGCTTAAATATACTGATCTAGTGAGATATACATGGCGGAGACTGAATCAAGCTAGTCGTCTTGACTTCTTTCTTATCTCATTCTCGTTGGCACCAAAAGTAAAAAAAAGTGTTGATAGGGGACAGAATGCGGTCGGACCATCATATAATAGGCATATACATTACTCTTACTGAATTTCCACGTGGGCGAGGATATTGGAAATTTAATCAAAGCCTATTGGATGATAATTTATTTATAATTAGAACAAAGGAATTTATAACTGACTTTTTCCAACATAACATAGGTACAGCGAATCCCCTTATTGTATGGGACACCTTTAAATGTGCCTTTAGAGGCCATGCAATTCAGGACTCATCTCGAAAACAAAAGCAATTTAGGTCAAAATAGTTTATACTAAGAAAGGAAATAGAAAGTCTAACAGAACAGATAGATGGCAATAAAAACTGTAACATAGAGGCTCAGAATAAATTAGAGGAAAAACAAAAAGAAATGGAGAAACTTATTCAAGAAAGATCAAGTGTAATATATTATAAAAATAAAGCAAACTGGATGGAATATGGGGAAAAATTGGTTACAATTGACGGAGTCACCCATAATTCACCAAATGATATTTTGAAGGAAGAAACAAAGTACTTTAAGCATATGTTTTCTTTTCAGTCGCCTCCATCTCCTCTAACTGAAGCTAATTGTAGGGATTTTTTTCCTATTGATAATGTCAAATTAACAGCCACACAGAAAGACTCATGTGAAGGTGACGTTACAGAGGAGGAACTTCTGGATGCAATTAAAGACTTTAAGTCCGGGAAAACTCCAGGGTTGGATGGCATACCAGTCGAGGTATACCAAACCTTTTTTGATATACTAAGAGGACCGTTATTAGCATGTTTTAACCACTCCTATGTAAATGGTAGATTATCTGACACTCAAGAAGAAGGTCTGATCTCATTATTACTGAAACAAGATACAAGTGGAAAATATAAAGATCCAGTCCATTTACAAAATTGGAGGCCCCTTACACTTCAGTGTTGTGATGCAAAAATCCTAGCAAAATGTATAGCGCATAGAATTAAAAATGTATTGTCGGATATTATTCATTCTAATCAGACAGGTTTTTTACATGGAAGATACATTGGAGATAATATAAGGCAAGTATTGGAAACAATAGAACACTATGGAAAATATGGGAAACCAGGCCTGCTATTCATAGCAGACTTCGAAAAAGGCATTTGATAAAGTTCGACTGGGGTTTATATATAAATGCCTGGAGCATTTCAATTTAGGAGAATCTCTTATAAAATGGGTCAAAATCATGTATAGTAACCCTAGGTGTAAAATAGTAAATAATGGCTATTTCTCAGAAAGTTTTAAACTGTCAAGAGGAGTGAAACAAGGTTGTCCACTATCGGCATATCTATTTATTGTGGCCATCGAGATTTTAGCTATTAAAATCAGATCCAATAATAACATCAGAGGATTAGAAATACAGGGCTTAAAAACAAAGGTGTCATTGTACGCTGATGATTCATGTTTTCTTTTAAATCCACAACTAGAATCCCTCCACAGCCTCATAGAGGATCTAGATACATTTTCTAACCTCTCTGGATTACAACCAAATTATGACAAATGTACTATATTACGTATTGGATCACAAAAAAATAAAAATTTTACATTACCATGTAGTTTACCAATAAAATGGTCTGATGGTGATGTGGATATACTCGGAATACATAAAAAAATAGATAAGATCTTACTACCATGGAAAGGAAAATACCTGTCAATTTGTGGAAAAATCACCCTGATTAACTTTTTAGTATTATCCCAGTTTACCTATTTGCTTATGGTCTTGCCTACGCCTAGCGAACAGTTTTTTAAATTATATGAGAAAAAAATATTCAATTTTATTTGGAACGGCAAGCCAGACAAAATTAAAAGAGCATATTTATATAATGAATATGAATTCGGAGGACAGAAATTATTAAATATTAAAGCATTAGACCTATCACTAAAAGCTTCAGTCATACAAAAGTTATACTTAAATCCGAACTGGTTCTCAAGCAAATTAGTAAAATTGTCTCACCCAATGTTCACGAAAGGCCTTTTTCACTTTATTCAGATTACAACCTCTCACTTTCAGTCACTATTTCTAAAACAAGCCATAGAAAGTTAGTTGCAATTTCAATTTAATCCTCCAGAAACGACAGAACAAATAATGCAACAAATATTGTGGTTAAATTCAAATATACTAATTGACAAAAAACCTTTATTTTTTGACAGAATGTTTAAAAAAGGTATAATCTTCGTAAATGATATAATCGGTAGGACTGGTGGAGTTATGTCGCACATGCAGCTAACAAAAACATATGGAAATGTCTGCTCTACCCAAAATTACAACCAAATAATTGCAGCCTTACCGCAAAAGTGGGAGAGGAAAGTGGAAGGGGGAGAAAGTAAGGAACTTGTCTGTCGGTCCTTGCATTAAAGAACATAATTGGTTAAGGAAAACTGTGATAAATAAAAAAGTATATCAGTTTCACTTAAGGACCAAAGGATTGACAGCCGTCCCATATAGATTGCAAAATAGTTGGGAAGAGATCTTTGACGTACCGATCCCATGGCATAGTGTTTATGAACTGACACGCAAAACGACACCGGATTCAAAAATTAGAATCTTTCAATTTAAATTATTATATAAAATTCTTGCTACCAATAGAATGTTATTTATATGGGGGATACAATCTTCCCAGCTCTGCAGATTTTGCTGTGAAGAGACAGAATCATTAGATCATTTGTTTTGGTTCTGTCCATTTGTAGCTTGTTTTTGGACACAGGTCCAGGAATGGCTAAAGGATTGCAATATTTACCTGGAACTAACCTTGCAGATAGCATTACTGGGTGATCTGAAAAGTCATAGTCAATCAATCAATAATATAATAATACTTTTAACAATTTTTTTTATTTTTAATTCACAATATGTAGAAGCAATGAGAATAGAAAGGTTCAGAACTTTTGTAAAACATCACAGTACGGTTGAAATATATATGGCAAATAGAAATCCTATATGGATGGTGTTAAGAGATAGATGGTAGGTATTGAATAGAGTTGAAGGATGGGACTAATAACAAATAACAACAAATAATAACAAAGATAGCTAATAATGTAAGCATACTGTGTCCATAATAAGTATAAAGGTTGTATGTTGGGAGCTTTTGGGAAAGAGCACAGTTAGAAAGATATGGCATATAGAAGCAAACCGGATGGACATCATTAAAATGATCGGAGAGGTTGAGAGTAGAAGAAGTTCAGGAGCAAAAAATAAATAAATATATATATATATATATATATATATATATATATATATATATATATACAGTATTGAAGCAACATCTCAAGACATCAGTCAGGAAGTTAAAGCTTGGTTGCAAATTAGTCTTCCAAATTTACAATGACCCCAAGCATACTTCCAAAGTTGTGGCAAAATGGCTTAAGGACAACAAAGTCAAGGTATTGGAGTGGCCATCACAAAGCCCTGACCTCAATCCTATAGAAAATGTGTGGGCAGAACTGAAAAAGTGTGTGCGAGCAAGGAGGCCTAAAAACCTGACTCAGTTACACCAGTTCTGTCAGGAGGAATGGGCCAAAATTCACCCAACTTATTGTGGGAAGCTAGTGGAAGGCTACCCGAAATGTTTGACCCAAGTTAAACAATTTAAAGGCAATGCTAACAAATACAAATTGAGTGTATGTCACGTCCGTTGTATAAAGGATTGGCCCAAGGTGCAGTGTGGTATGCGTACATGTTTTAATTATTTAAATAAACGCTTGATAACGTAACAAAAGCAACTGAACGTAAAGTTCTAAAGGCTAACAGCAACAAGCCTAAACAGAAACAGAAACAAGATCCCACAACTAAAGGTAGGCAAAATGGCTGCCTAAGTATGATCCCCAATCAGAGACAACGATCGACAGCTGCCTCTGATTGGGAACCACACCCGGCCAACATAGAAATAGAATACACTAGATTCTATCCAAATCACACCCTGACCTAACCAAACAGAGAATAAAGGTGATCTCTAAGGTCAGGGCGTGACAGTGTATGTAAACTTCTGACCCACTGGGAATGTGATGAAAGAAATAAAAGCTGAAATAAATCATTCTCTCTACTATTATTCGGACATTTCACATTCTTAAAATAAAGTGGTGATCCTAACTGACCTAAAACAGGGAATTTTTACTAGGATTAAATGTCAGGAATTGTGAAAAACTGAGTTTAAACATATTTGGCTAAGGTGTATGTAAAGGCAGCCTTTGTGAATTATTTACTATATTTAAGATGGGTTTAGTGACCAAGTTATCAGATACTAATTTTATCTTCCAAATGAATCATATCTTTTTTCATATTCTGATACTATCATCAGTTAGATGGCAGTTGAGGAGAGGCATGTGGGTTCCAGTGTGGCACACTTGGCTTGTACCAGAGGATGGGGAGGTTAGGTTGAGAGTGGAGAGGAGATATGGAGGTTAGGTTGAGAGCTATATTGTTTGTTTACTCTTTGTGAGACGAGTATGAGAGAATAGCTGTCAATGTTTACCTGGGACTTAGGCTCATCGCTGATACACAGAGAAACATGATACTCTGCCACGCCAAGCCATCAACAAGCCATTCAATATTGTACAGAGAGCCTTGCAGCCATAGCCCCTATACGGTGGATTCGGAAAGTATTCACGTTTTTTCCCACATTTTGTTAGGTTACAGCCTTATTCTAAAATGGGTAAAATAGTTTTTTCCCCCCTCATCAGTCTACACACAATACCCCAAAAAACAAAGCAAAATAAGGTTTTTAGACATTTTTGCTAATTTATATATACACTACCAGTCAAAAGTTTGGACACACCTACTCATTCAAGGTTTTTCTTTATTCTTACAATTTTTTACATTGTAGAATAATAGTGAAGAGATCAAAACTATTAAATAACACATATGGAATCATGTAGTAACCAAAAAAGTGTTAAACAAATGAAAATATATTTTATATTTGAGATTCTTCAAAGTAGCCACCCTTTGCCTTGATGACAGCTTTGCACACTCTTGGTATTCTCTCAACCAGCTTCATGAGTGCATACAGGAGCAAGCGTAGGTTCTACTTCATACCTTTCAGACCATCAGTAAGGTTCAAAGTATGGATTATATCCCTCGCGCTCCACGCAGGTCGAGTAAAAATAACAACAAGTGTGGGAGGACGTGCCCCGCGGTTCATATAAAACCGTACGTCAGACCACGCACTGTCTCTTATTTCTTCTCGCAAAGTTAGCTTAGCCGTATCGCGCAAGTTGACTGCTCCGCTGCTCCTGTTTTTCGGATTGCATCTTCCCAGGTCCCGGTAGGGTAAACTAAACTCTGTGTGAGTTATGTGTACTGTCAGTCTGTCACCGCAGCCTGTGACCTGTGAGTCAGAGCGCGAAATTCGTCTTCCAAGGCTGTGTGACAGCTCTCCCCTACCTATCCCTTTTATCGGAGGATATCAAGCTTCCTTGTCTTGTGCTGACTTAGCCCACCAGCTAGTGTGTGTGTTGGCCACCGTACTCCGGTGCTAACCTTGTCAAATTATCCTCCACTGCTGTGCTCGTTATCGAAGCCACCGAGCACTAGTCGTCCTTCGACTATTTAAAACTCGAACGGGTCACTTCCCTAGATAACCACAACTAGGAAGATTGTTAGCCTAGCCAGCTATATGACGTGAGATTCGGATTGCCTCCCCTAAGCATCCCTCTCCCCTGGTATTACTAGCATGCTACAAGCTAGCTAGCTACCCAGTTTACTAACTCAACCTATCTGCCGCTGTGTGTCGTCAGCTAGCTTACCAACTCCACATAGCTGCCACTGTGTGTTGTCAGCTAGCTTACCAACTCCACATAGCTGCCACTGTGTGTTGTCAGCTTGGCTCACCAAACGACGGCCATTCGTGCGTGTTTCGCATAAATAAGCCTACGTTTAAACATGTTACCGCTCCTGCTCCAGCCCTGTGTTCATAGCTAGGCTCACCCGAAATTATTTTTGTGGGTGCTGTACAGCTCCCGCCAGATTATTGTAGCTCTCTACCGTTGCTGTGTATTGTGGTAGCTGTTGTATACAGTCTTCGGCTACTATTATATTAGTTAATTTGATGAATCAGTGTATCGCATAAGAATTGCATAAGAAATATTTATATTTGATCGTTTATTTTCTTCACATTCTGAGCTGAGAGAACACCGCATCACCATGATGCTGGGCATGTATGGCTGCTCCTCTTGTGGAGCTGAACTACAAGTAGAAGATGGTCATGACCTGTGCCCCACCTGCCTAGGTGTTGGCCACCTGCGTGAGGCCCTTTCTGACCCCTGTGTTAACTGCGCCATCCTGCCTGTGAAAGTGAGGGAAGCGCGGCTAGCCAGAGTTGAGGGCATGGGTTTTCACAGATAATTTACCAGCGCCTGGCGTTGTTCGCCAGGACCCACCCAGGGCCACCAAAAGAGAGAAAGCCCACGAAACCGATGGCGCTACCCCGGTAAAAATAAATAAAAAATAAGAGCCTCACTCGGAAGGTCGATTCCTTATCCTCTGAGATAGAGCAGCTAAAACGCTTTTGCGTTCCTTCAAGCCCCCTGAGTTGGGGCCCTCTAGCACACCCTTCAGCATGGGGGATGCAACAGAGGACTCAGATAGCCGGGATGATGACCTGCTGTCCACTCGGGCATCCAACCGGTACTTTAGTGACCAGGATGATGACACACCCAACATGGTGAAGGAGGTGCCAACCAGTGTTGTGGACCCATTCAGTCTCAACACTAAAGATGGGTCAGAGGAGTCATTCAGAGGCTCTGATCACACAGAGTCAGAAGGAAGCTCTGCCTCACTACGCGCGGTCCTGTGTGCGGCCTTAGCTAGGCTAGAGCTTGATGACCCTCAAGCCACAGCCCCTGCAGCTAACCCATTCTTTAAGAAGGCCCCGGCAGCTACACCGTTCAGTGTGCCACCTTCACCGGCTTTTCTTACAGAGCTTCAGATATGCTGGGCCGACCCACGGGCCCTTGCCCACCACGGCAAGGACAGTAGGACGCTATCTGCCATGCGCGACGCAAAACAACATGGGCTGGACCATATGCCTAAGGTGGATGAATGCATAGCAGAGCTAATGCTCTCCCCAGATGAAGCCCTGAAAGATGACGCCCAATGCCCCAGACCTCAGTGCAGGGCCACAGATGAGCTACTGTCACGGGCCTATGACACAGCGGCCCGCATTGGGAACTCCTCCTCAGTGCTCATGCTAGCACAGAACAGGATGCTCCAGCCGGAGCACACAGACCTGGATCTCTGCAACCTGAATGACGCATCTCTTCAAGCGTTTGCGTTCATGACCAGAGAACTAGGCGACTGATGTCCACCCTTGTTGTGACTCGTCACCAGGTCTGGCTCGCTCAAGCCCCAATGTCCGATGACTCCAGACGGACGCTGAGAAAGCTCCCAGTGGTCGCCGGACTGCTCTTCGGCCCCGTGGCTGAGTTTGCCATCGAACGTAAAAAACAGCTGAGACAGGCTACACCACTGTGGAACCCACAGCCCAGAAACCAGGCATCATAGTCGTGGCAGAGGGAGGCCTGACACGTGTGAACCTCGCCACTCTCACTCAGCCCAGCCCTACACACGCCCTTGGTCCTACCACCAGCCTAACACAGGTACTCGCCAGCCCCAGACGGCGATGCAGCCACCCCCAAGAAGCCGGGGCATGGTCGTTGTTTTCTACATAAATATGGGTTGTATTTACAATGGTGTTTGTTCTTCACTGGTTGCTCTTTTCTTGTGGCAACAGGTCACAACTCTTGCTGCTGTGATGGCACAGTGTGGTATTTCACCCAGTAGATAAGGGAGTTTATCAAAATTGGGTTTGTTTTTTCGAATTCTTTGTGGATCTGTGTAATCTGAGGGAAATTTGTGTCTCTAATATGGTCATACATTTGGTAGGAGGTTAGGAAGTGCAGCTCAGTTTCCACCACATTTTGTGGGCAGTGTGCACATAGCCTGTCTTCTCTTGAGAGCCTGTACATAGTCAAAGATTTCCTTAAGTTTGGGTCAGTCACAGTGGTCAGGTATTCTGCCACTGTGTATTCTCTGTTTAGGGCCAAATAAAATTCTAGTTTGCTCTATTTTTTGTTAATTCTTCCCATATGTGTCAAGTAATTATCTTTTTGTTTTCTCATGATTTGGTTGGGTCTAATTGTGTTGTTGTCCTGGGGCTCTTTGGGGTCTGTTTGTGTTTGTGAACAGAGCCCCAGGACCAGCTTGCTTATGGGACTCTTCTCCAAGTTCATCTCTCTGTAGGTGATGGCTTTGTTATGGAAGGTTTGGGAATCGCTTCCTTTTAAGTGGTTATAGAATTTAACGGCTCTTTTCTGGATTTTGATAATTAGCGGGTATCGGCCTAATTCTGCTCTGCATGCGTTATTTTGTGTTTTTCGTTGTACACAGAGGATATTTTTGCAGAATTCTGCATGCAGAGTCTCAATTTGGTGTTTGTCCCATTTTGTGAATTCTTGGTTGGTGAGCGGACCCCAGACCTCACAACCATAAAGGGCAATGGGTTCTATAACTGATTCAAGTATTTTTTGCCAGATCCTAATTGGTAGGTCGAATTTTATGTTCCTTTTGATGGCATAGAAGGCCCTTCTTGCCTTGTCTCTCAGATTGTTCACAGCTTTGTGGAATTTACCTGTGGTGCTGATGTTTAGGCCGAGGTATGTATAGTTTTTTGTGTGCTCTAGGGCAACGGTGTCTAGATGGAATTTGTATTTGAGGTCTTGGCAAATTGACCTTTTTTGGAACACCATTATTTTTGTCTTACTGAGATTTACTGTCAGGGCCCAGGTCTGACAGAATCTGTGCAGAAGATCTAGGTGCTGCTGAAGGCCCTCCTTGGTTGGTGACAGAAGCACCAGATCATCAGCAAACATTAGACATTTTACTTCAGATTCTAGTAGGGTGAGGCCGGGTGCTGCAGACTGTTCTAGTGCCCTCACCAATTCGTTAATATATATGTTGAAGAGGTGGGGCTTAAACTGCATCCCTGTCTCACCCCACGGCCCTGTGGAAAGAAATGTGTGTGTTTTTTGCCAATTTTAACCGCACACTTGTTGTTTGTGTACATGGATTTTATAATGTCGTATGTTTTTCCCCCAATCCCACTTTCCATCAATTTGTATAGCAGACCTTCATGCCAAATTGAGTCAAAAGCTTTTCTGAAATCAACAAAGCATGAGAAGACTTTTGCCTTTGTTTTGTTTTGTTTGTATGTCAATTAGGGTGTGCAGGGTGAATACGTGGTCTGTCGTACGGTAATTTGATAAAAAGCCAATTTGACATTTGCCCAGTACATTGTTTTCACTGAGGAAATGTACAAGTCTGCTGTTAATGAGAATGCAGAGGATTTTCCCAAGGTTGCTGTTGACGCATATTCCACGGTAGTTATTGGGGTCAAATTTGTCTCCATTTTTGTGGATTGGGGTGATCAGTCCTTGGTTCCAAATATTGGGGAAGATGCCAGAGCTAAGGATGATGTTAAAGAGTTTAAGTATAGCCAATTGGAATTTGTGGTCTGTATATTTTATCATTTCATTGAGGATACCATCAACACCACAGGCCGTTTTGGGTTGGAAGGTTTGTATTTTGTCCTGTAGTTCATTGAATGTAATTGGAGAATCCAGTGGGTTCTGGTAGTCTTTAATAGTTGATTCTAAGATTTGCATTTGATCATGTATATTTTTCTGCTGTTTGTTCTTTGTTATAGGGACAAAAAGATTGTAGAAGTGGTTTACCCATACATCTCCATTTTGGATAGATAGCTCTTCGTGTTTTTTTAGTGTTGTTTTTAGTGTTTTCCAATTTTCCCAGAAGTGGTTAGAGTCTATGGATTCTTCAATTACATTGAGCTGATTTCTGACATGCTGTTCTTTCTTTTTCCATAGTGTATTTCTGTATTGTTTTAGTGATTCACCATAGTGAAGGCGTAGGCTCAGGTTTTCTGGGTCTCTATATTTTTGGTTGGATAGGTTTCTCAATTTCTTTCTTAGGTTTTTGCAATCTTCATCAAACCATTTGTCATTGTTGTTACTTTTCTTCGGTTTTCTGTTAGAGATTTTTATATTTGATAGGGAAGCTGAGAGGTCAAATATACTGTTAAGGTTTTCTTCTGCCAAGTTTACACCTTCACTATTACAGTGGAACGTTTTGTCCAGGAAGTTGTCTAAAAGGGATTGAATTTGTTGTTGCCTAATTGTTTTTTGGTAGGTTTCGACACTACTTTCCTTCCATCTATAGCATTTCTTAATATTATTCAGTTCCTTTGGCTTTGATGCCTCATGATTGAGTATTGCTCTGTTCAAGTAGACTGTGATTTTGCTGTGGTCTGATAGGGGTATCAGTGGGCTGACTGTAAATGCTCTGAGAGACTTTGGGTTGAGGTCAGGGATAAAGTAGTCTACAGTACTACTGCCAAGAGATGAGCTATAGGTGTACCTACCATAGGAGTCCCCTCGAAGCCTACCATTGACTATGTACATACCCAGCGTGTGACAGAGCTGCAGGAGATGTGACCCGTTTTTGTTGGTTATGTTGTCATAGTTGGGCATAGGGGGAGGCAATGCTGTCACCTCCAGGTAGGTGTTTGTCCCCCTGTGTGCTGAGGGTGTCAGGTTCTTGTCCAGTTCTGGCATTTAGGTCACCACAGACTAGTACTATGTCCCTGGGTCTGGAAATGATTGATTTCCCCCTCCAGGATGGAGAAACTGTCTTCATTAAAGCATGGGAATACTAGTGGGGGGATATAGCTAGCACACAGGAGGACATTTTTCTCTGCTGAGATAATTTCCTTTTGAATTTCTAGCCAAATGTAATATGTTCCTGTTTTGATTAATTTAATAGAGTGAATTAGGTCTGCTCTATACCAAATTAGCATACCCCCTGAGTCCCTTCACTGTTTCACACCTGGTAGTTTGGTGGATGGGACTACCAGCTCTCTGGAACCAGTGGGTCCGTCTCCTCTATACCATGTTTCTTGTAGGATGACAATGTCCTGCTCTTTAGGCCAAAGGCAGATGACCTCAGGCCTTGGATATTCCAGGATGAGATAGTGAAGGCTTTGTGTTCCATAGTGTCTAATGTTGTTGTTCGTGTGGTTTGGCCTCAGGCCAGTAATTGTGAGCAGAGCCTGCTGAGCATCTGGTACATGCCATTGGCTTGGCTAGTGTAAGAGTGGGGGTTGGGCCTGTTTGCCTGCTCACGGCCTGGGCGTATGTGTGACTTTCATGTTGAGGCCCTCTTTGTGGGAGTGGGGGGCATGGGGTGGGTAGGAGGGGCATAGGTCTGATCTGAGGGGGCCTAAATGGGGTGTGGGCATGGTTGACTTGGGCGGGTGTTAATTGGTTGGGGTGTGGGTGTGGATGTGGCTGGTGGTGCTGTGGTCTGGATGTAGGTCCTATCGGCGGGGGTCCTCTATGTGTAGGTCCAGGGGGGGGGGTCCCGCAGGTCTGGGAGAGTCTCTTGCTGGTCTGGGCGGGGTGTCTGTTGATCTGTTGCTCCTGTGTGAGGTGTTGGGTCTGCGGTGAGGGTGATATTCTTTAGGGTATGGGCGAAGGTGGGCACTGCTGCCTTGTATAGGTGGACCTGGTCGTAAAGGCTGTTCAAGTCCAGGATTTGTGGTGGGCCAGGTAGACATTTGGTTTTGAGGCACAGTCACAGGAAATCTGTCTGTCTCTCTTTATCTATCCCTCTTCCTCCTCTCTCAATCTCCCCCTCTCTCTACCTTTCTCCCTCTATCCCCCTTTTTCTGTCCCTCTGCCACTTTCTTCTCATCCCCTACTCTCTCTTTCTTCACGGTCTGTCCCTCTATCTTCCTCTATCTCCTCTTCACACTCTTGTTTCCTCTTTCCCGCTCTGACTGAGTGAGTGGGTGTTGGAGCGGGCTCTCTCCCAGCAACTACTGACTCGTTGCTAATAGAGTGGTGTGTTTGTGTGTGTGTGTGGTATCGGGGTGCAGCTCTTCTGATCGTAATGACATGAGACTGCCTGAGGTTGGGTGGTGGGCTGAGCCACAGTACTCACCTCCACCAAGGGAAGCAACACACAGAGACAGGGACACACTATCTCTCTGTCTCTCTCTCTCCGTCTCTCTCTCTTTCTATCCCCCTCTCCCTTTCTTTCCCTTTCTCTCCCTTTCTCTCCCTTTCTCTCTCTTTATCTCTCTTTATCTCTCTTTATCTATCTTTATCTTTATCTCTCTCTCTCTCTCTCTCTCTCTCTCTCTCTCTCTCTCTCTCTCTCTCTCTCTCTCTCTCTCTCTCTCTCTCTCTCCACTACTGTCTCATTCTAATCAGCTTCCTGTGAAAGGACTATTGAATGCATTAGAAATAGACTACTTTGATCCAGGAATCAAAAGATCCCACACAAAAGGAACAAGGGGCTTGAAGATTGACTAACCTTGTTGCACCGAGCAAAAAAAGATAGCAGATCTTGACCAAGCTTTCTTTGAACCTTTTAGATAAATTAATTACACTGCTGCTTCCAGTGAATGTAGTGGAAGTTTCAATGACCAACCACAGTACCACACAATACTACACATATACTACACATTATGGTGGTCAAACTGGTCATCTACCCTGGCACTCACTGTCAGTTCTAACACTAGTCCACTCTGCTCCATTCAGCCTGAGGGGTATTGATGTAGAAAGGGAGCTGTCTTGCCACTCGTGTGCCAGCCTGCAGTCCTTGTCTCTCTGTTCTCGCTCTCTCTCCTTCCCATATTTGTGACCTGTGTTGCACGGCTCACCGGCTTTAATCAGGGTCCCTTTGATCCCACTTGGAGAGGCATATTCCAAGCCACATGACGTACGGACGCCCCCTCTGTAGCACCTGGTTGTAGGCCTATCACTGCCACCTCTACTCAGTGCTCATTCATTGCATTCTGGCAATATTTAGGACATGTACAGTATGCTAACCATTTAGCCTTACCTTATATCTGTTCAATACAGTATTACAGCTTTCATAGTGATGCAACAGTTCACAAACTTCACTGAACTGTGTAAGCGCGGAATCAATTGGCCCTTAAAGTAATGAGAACTACAGAGGGGTTCAGCTATGTCATAATGTCTTGTTCCTGTCCAGGGTTAGCTGACTCCTATACTAGCTGACCATCTTACTGTTGCCTGACTGTTGTCTGACTGTTATCTTGTCCCGCTACTGGGTTCAGCTGACTCCTACACTAGCTGACCATCTGACTGTTGCCTGACTGTTGTCTGACTGTTATCTTGTCCCGCTACTGGGTTCAGCTGACTCCTACACTAGCTGACCATCTGACTGTTGGCTTATTGTCTGACTGTTGTCTAACTGTTATCTTGTCCCACTACAGGGTTCAGCTGACTCCTACACTAGCCGACCATCGGACTCAGATGTCTCCCTGGAGGAGGAGCCAACAGGCGGCAAGCTGGAGAAGGAGCAGCTGGCTGCTGTACAGCTGGAGAGGGCCAAGGTGAGACAGATTTCTGCTAGGTGTCCTATTGTGGAGCCTTATGCTATGCTACTGTACTATCACAGACATATACCTTCAGAACAAGGCCCCTATCATTGGGAATGTCCCAGCAGGCAAGGCTGGTTGAAATTACGTTATGTAGTCCCCTGTAGCTCAGTTGGTAGAGCATGGCGCTTGCAACGCCAGGGTTGTGGGTTCGTTTCCCACAGGGGGCCTGTATGAAAATGTATGCACTCGCTAACTGTAAGTCGCTCTGGATAAGAGCGTCTGCTAAATGATTACAATGTAATGTACAATGTAATTACAACCACATTAAAACCATCTTTGCTACCAGCAATGCCCACTGGGTTATGGTTAAGCTTATCTAGCTAGTTAGGCACTGTTCTTATACATGGTGTTTCCTGTATCGTCTCAGGCCAAAGCGGTGGCCTTTGCTGTGAAGACTAACGTCAGTTACTGTGGAGCCCTGGATGAGGATGTCCCTGTGGCAGGAACCGCCATCTCCTTCGATGCCAAGGACTTCCTGCACATTAAAGAGGTACAGCATATATAACACACTGTACTGCTAAAGCTATGGCTCCGTCTCAAATGGCATCCTATTCCCTATGTAGTGCATATATAGGGAATAGTGTGCCAGCTCTGGCCAAAAGTAGTGCACTATTTAGGGAATAGGGTGCCATTTCAGACAGCCTATGTTTGCTTCAAGCCACATCTGTTCACGGGCCATTATGGATGAAGCAATATCAATAATGCATGTCCCGCTTTGGAATCAATGGAGTCACATAGAGTGTGTATACAGCCTGGTATGTCTGTGGAGTTTACATACTCTCTTCCGTTCTATTCTAAGACGTTGGTTTTGTGTTGCCTTGCCCATAGTCACATACTTTATAGTGTGTATGTCTGTGGAGTTTACATACTCTCTTCTGTTCTGAGTGATTGTGTTGTTTTGTGTTGTCTTGCCCACTACAGAAGTACAGCAATGAGTGTATATGTCTGTGAATGTAACACTTCAACACACACACACACACACACTGCACACACACTTCAGTCATTGAGTTGTTTTATGTTGTCTTCCCCATTACAGAAGTACAGTAATGACTGGTGGATCGGCCGGCTGGTGAAGGAGGGCTGTGAGATCGGATTCATCCCCAGCCCTCTGAAACTGGATAACATTCGTCTACAGCAGGAGCAGAAGAGGGGCACACGCTCTTACGGGTAAAGCCTGGGTAGAGGGGCTGGGGGTGGTGTATTGAGGTGCTAAGTTGGGCTTGGTTGGGTGGAGGGGCTGTGTTAGAGGGTGGGTTGGGGATTGGAGAGGGGCCAACAATTGATAAGAACTTTCATGAATAAGCATTAATCAACTATTTATAAACAACTTTATTAAGCATTTATAAAAGTTATTATAAAAAGTTACTGAAGTACGATGACAAGCCACCTACTCTCCACTCCAGGCCTGACTCTGCTGTGACTATGTGGTTTACTCATAACAGATCAGAGATTACTCATAATAACAGATCAGACATTACTCATAAGAAGAGATCAGAGATGACTCATAATAACAGATCAGAGATGACTCATAATAACAGATCAGACATTACTCATAAGAAGAGATCAGAGATTACTCATAATAACAGATCAGAGATTACTCATAATAACAGATCAGACATTACTCATAAGAAGAGATCAGAGATTACTCATAATAACAGATCAGAGATTACTCATAATAACAGATCAGACATTACTCATAAGAAGAGATCAGAGATTACTCATAATAACAGATCAGCGGTTACTCATAATAACAGATCAGACATTACTCATAAGAAGAGATCAGAGATTACTCATAATAACAGATCAGAGGTTACTCATAATAACAGATCAGACATTACTCATAAGAAGAGATCAGAGGTTACTCATAATAACAGATTGGTGACGTGTTTCTTAGGTGACATTAATATGATAAGAGATTATATGCGTCATCATATATAATTTTCCTCAGCTATGCTTTAACTATTTGTTGTCTATTTTAAAGGACATTTTGTCTTCCCCGTTGGCCTCATGTTGCAGAGGGTTACATTATGTAACAGTTGTGGTAAAACAGTGGGTATGTCGTCTCACATAGTGCCGTGATAGATATCATCTCCAAGACGATCACGGCTCATTCCAGCCCTGTGTTATCATAATCATTTCTGGAACAACGTATAGTCAATACTTATATAGTCTTCCATGTACTTATAGTATTCATCCAATTACATTCTACTGTTGGATAATTATATTCTACTGTTAAATATTCAACATGGACACAAACTTTATTTTAGAAGTGCATTTAACACTGCAACACACTTTACAGTAAAATAATAAAATTAAAGAGATAAAAACAAGCAAACGGCAATAACTGAGAATAATAAAGTAACATTAAAACACCAAGGATGTCTAAAGTAATAATACAATTACTGATTAAAGTAAGAGAATTGTTAGTGACCCTGTTTCTCCTGGGGATGGGAGTTCTGTTTGACTCTGTGATTAATGTGTTCCACATTAATGATTCTTCTCTCTCTCTCTGTCTGTTATCCTTTGTGCCTTGCAGTAAGTCCAGTGGGAATTCCTCCTCCAGTCTAGGAGACATGGTTTCAGGCGGGTTCAAACCTAACCCTCCCTCTGCAGGTGAGCCTCCAGACAGAAGCCTATTAGGGAAGGGCGTCTCACCAGGTGGAGCGTCTCGTTAGTTGTTTGTCAGAATGAATCATTAACCAACCAGAGCTATGATCTAATTGTCCCTGTCTCTAACATAACATATCATTGTTGCTCAGTGTGTTGTTTATTAACATATCAAATCCAGTGTGAGAACTGTCAGTTACTTCACATTTGTGAACTATGAACTGAATGGTTATCAGAGTATACGTACCCAATGTCATTGTTCTACACTAGCGAAAAAAATGTTGTTACATTTTCGTCTAATATCTTTAAAATGCTGCACCTGCTCAATCCAAACTTGTCGAGTAAGTTAATATGTCAAATGGAAAACAGTGGCTGGAGGTTGGGTGGATGGAATGTGGAGTTGTTAGATCTTTGTGTCTTCCAGAATGTGCCATGTATTGGACTGGAATGAGGTGGGCCATGCACTCTCAGTCCGCTCCTCCTCCTCTTCCTCCAAGAGGATTATGGACAAGCGTTATGTCCTTGCAATGAGTTTGCTTTAAGTCAAGCATAACCATATAGTCCAAACTCTGCGTTATCCAATTATAAGGATTTTCTCCATCTTATAGCGAGGGCCACTAAACATAAATTGAAATAATACTCTCTCTTTATTTCAATTTATTTATAAGACACCAAACACTTTTATATGATAATGCAACTTCAGAGTTAGTTATCAAGTGCAACCAATGTCTGTCACCTACAAAGGAAGGTTTGGAAAATAAGCAACAAATAAATCAAGTGTTTTGACCACTAATATACTGTATACATACTGTATATTTGATACTTCATTTATTTGTGTGATAATAAGTTATTTGCATCCACCATTGTACTATTCAAATATTTCCATCAACTGTTTCAACCCACCCACTGGGTATTAAAGTACTGTAATACTGAAAAGGTATCACTGTAATGTTTTGTACTACAGGCACAAAAGGTCTCTGCTTTGCATTCAAAGGCACTTATCAGTTATTTTCTCTTTTTGACAGGAAAACAGAAGCAGAAGGTGGTGAGTAGTAAACAGACTTTTCATTCATTAATCCACATACAACCCTAACAGGTACCCTCCAAGATCTGTAACTTCACAGAAACTGGTTGCACCCAGAATCATAAGTTCGGTTGGCATGTCATCCTCCATATCAAAGTTTCTATTTCTATTTTAGGCATACAGAATGATACTAACTTATAGGTTTGATTTGCTCTTTATTCACCCCCATGAATCTCTTATGAAAACTATACTATATTTTTTTGATCAGCTTTAATATTGCAAATAGATTGTGGCTTCCATCAATGTAATTGGCTGCATCATTTCCAATCCCCCATATATTTTTGTAAATATATATATAAAATATATATATATTTTTTTTAAATATATATTTTCCTTTATTATTTTCCCCTAACCCTACCACCTCTCCCCTAATTGGAGTAAACTAATCGACAACAACAGATACTATAAAGTATCTTTGCAGACCTGATTGAGCTCACTTTAATACCATTTAGACCTGTCTACTTGTATTTAATTCCAGCCCTGGCAAGGTCCAGGGATTAATGATGCTTTTAAATTCATTGACCAAAAAACTATAGAGGTTGCATTAAATCATGGATGGGCAACTGGTGGCCCCACTTTTGTAGGCCGCAGATCACTCAGTCGTGGTCTCAACTTACTGTTGAGAGTTAGAATAGTAGAATACACAAGGTGCAATTTCAAAATGTGGTTGTGCATCAGCAGTTTTTCTCTTGTTATGTCAGACACTCAATTAGTCCATGTTTGATTGGAAGTTAGTCTAGCCAGCTATCTAGACTTGTAGTAGTCATGGTTGAATTACCGACTGGGGAGCCCCCATTGATATGTTAGTCACTCTCACTCAGATATCATTTTAAAAACTGCAAACAGTTCTCTACACTCTATGGCAAAATGTGTAGAATTGCAGGAAATGAGCTGTAAGACTGACCCCCACCCCCATCAAAGTTGCCCATCCCTGCATTAAATTAATTGGATAGCTCGTCTTTAATCTGATGGCAGTATTTGTAATAACACTTTGTCAGCACATTATCAGGAAGTAAAACAGAACTGTCTAAATGTCGTAATAGCATCACTTAACAGCGGATAGCTGTAATATATCCAGCTACTGTTATACTCATTCTCATTCAACATCCATTGGTAACACGTTGCATAAAGTTGTTATTGCACATAAGTAGTAACACTGTAAATACACAGACAAACTTTCTTGGCATGTAATAAAACCTAATAAAACTACTTAATAATGGTGAATGGCATGTTACATGTTGCTGAGGTGTCTGTCCTCCCTCTAACCCTCTACCTCCACTACAGACTGAACACATCCCTCCCTATGACGTGGTCCCCTCTATGAGACCAGTGGTCCTGGTAGGACCGTCCCTGAAGGGATATGAGGTAGGCCTCATAGCAATAATACTTTCGGTCTCTTGGTGTTGTATTGGTCAAGTGTTTTATTAAGCCTCCAAAATAGCTATTCAGAACGACTGCACTATTTGGTTGTGTGCCATACATTACACCACAGTGACACCAATTCCCAGCTCTCCCTTTTGTAATCAATATTGAGGACTGTCAGGGTGTAGACTAGAGGTTAAGATGCAGCTTCATTGAAGAGGTTTACCAACACATTCGCTGACAGTGAATAACTCCCCCGTTCATTATCAGAGTAGATATTTGGAGGTCTCCAAAAAGAACAGCTACAGTGAGGGAAAAACGTATTTGATCCCCTGCTGATTTTGTACGTTTGCCCACTGACAAAGAAATGATCAGTCTATAATTTCAATGGTAGGTTTATTTGAACAGTGAGAGACAGAATAACAACAAAAAAATCCAGAAAAACGCATGTCAAACATTTTATAAATTGATTTGCATTTTAATGAGGGAAATAAGTATTTGACCCCCTCTCAATCAGAAAGATTTCTGGCTCCCAGGTGTCTTTTATACAGGTAACGAGCTGAGATTAGGAGCACACTCTTAAAGGGAGTGCTCCTAATCTCAGCTTGTTACCTGTATAAAAGACACCTGTCCACAGAAGCAATCAATCAATCAGATTCCAAACTCTCCACCATGGCCAAGACCAAAGAGCTCTCCAAGGATGTCAGGGACAATATTGTAGACCTACACAAGGCTGGAATGGGCTACAAGACCATCGCCAAGCAGCTTGGTGAGAAGGTGACAACAGTTGGTGCGATTATTCGCAAATGGAAGAAACACAAAATAACTGTCAATCTCCCTCGCCTTGGGCTCCATACAAGATCTCACCTCGTGGAGTTGCAATGATCATGAGAACGGTGAGGAATCAGCCCAGAACTACACGGGAGGATCTTGTCAATGATCTCAAGGCAGCTGGGACCATAGTCACCAACAAAACAATTGGTAACACACTACGCCGTGAAGGACTGAAATCCTGCAGCGCCCGCAAGGTCCCCCTGCTCAAGAAAGCACATATACATGCCCGTCTGAAGTTTGCCAATGAACATCTGAATGATTCAGAGGAGAACTGGGTGAAAGTGTTGTGGTCAGATGAGACCAAAATGGAGCTCTTTGGCATCAACTCAACTCGCCGTGTTTGGAGGAGGAGGAATGCTGCCTATGACCCCAAGAACACCATCCCCACCGTCAAACATGGAGGTGGAAACATTATGCTTTGGGGGTGTTTTTCTGCTAAGGGGACAGGACAACTTCACTGCATCAAAAGGACGATGGACGGGGCCATGTACCGCCAAATCTTGGGTGAGAACCTCCTTCCCTCAGCCGGTGCATTGAAAATGGGTCATGGATGGGTATTCCAGCATGACAATGACCCAAAACACACGGCCAAGGCAACAAAGGAGTGGCTCAAGAAGAAGCACATTAAGGTCCTGGAGTGGCCTAGCCAGTCTCCAGACCTTAATCCCATAGAAAATCTGTGGAGGGAGCTGAAGGTTCGAGTTGCCAAACTTCAGCCTCGAAACCTTAATGACTTGGAGAAGATCTGCAAAGAGGAGTGGGACAAAATCCCTCCTGAGATGTGTGCAAACCTGGTGGCCAACTACAAGAAACGTCTGACCTCTGTGATTGCCAACAAGGGTTTTGCCACCAAGTACTAAGTCATGTTTTGCAGAGGGGTCAAAAACGTATTTCCCTCATTAAAATGCAAATACATTTATAACATTTTTGACATGCGTTTTTCTGGATTTCTTTGTTGTTATTCTGTCTCTCACTGTAAAAATAAACCTACCATTAAAATTATAGACTGATCATTTATTTGTCAGTGGGCAAACGTACAAAATCAGCAGGGGATCAAATACTTTTTTCCCTCACTGTATGTCTGACCTATCCATTCATTGCTAACTAACCACCAATGGGGCTTGCAGAAAAAAGAGGGCAGCATCTTTTCCCCGGCATGTATGGGGGGAAGTGGAGAGCCAGGATCATCTTCACACAGAATCACAGTCCTCATCTCCGCTCTACTGTGTTGCCATGGTAACAACCTTCTGGGTAAAACACGTCAGTCTGAAAAATTGGAGCATGGCTTGAAATTAGAAACACAGAGATAAACAGCACCAGAAGATCTGTGTGTGTACAAAAAAACTGTGTTGGTTATGATGATAATACAGCAAAAAATATATTTTGCAGGGACAAGGTTATGCGAATGTGGATGGAATGGGGGCACAATTTGGTCTTCTTAATGTGATTTTTTTGCTCAACTTACAGAGACGTGTGTATAAATATCAAATTACACTACTGTCTTGTGTGAACAGAATGATGATGTTGTCAAGAGAGCTTACACAACACCCGTTTTTCTTCTAAAAATGTCCCTAGTGAAATATAAAAAATTTCAATGTTGCCGTTAACTATAAAGAATATGGTTATTTCTGTGTGCAAAGGACACAAAAAGTTTTTGGATATACCATATAACAATTGCTCCACACTGCTCCTTGCTAGCCTTGTCCTTGAAACTACAGTTCTTCCCAGCTTCAGTGTAATTCAAATACCTTGCAAAAATAGCATTAATGGAGACTGGTCTGGCCTGCTATAGCCCAATTCATCACATCGGCATTGGTCTTTATGACACTTCATTGTAGGCCTTAATCACCTTATTTAATGTAACCAGGATTAATTCTTTAGAAAATGAAGTGGAAAGAAACCAGAGATCCTGCTGCTCCTTTGATGGATGTCTTGGCCAAGTGGGATAAATCTAAGGCAGGGCCAGAGGAGCCTGAATGGACCTTCTGGGTGGATGTCATAATGAGGAATATGGAGAAATCTTTATTGGATGGATAATGGTGGTGGATGGGGAAGATGGGACGATCTTGATTTAGCACTAATACTGAAATCGAAAAGGATTACAACTGTAATTTTGACTTCTTTGGGCACCTTTGACCATAACATGTGCTATTTATAAACATTGCCCATCAGGGTATGTAGCTTCAGCATATGAAAAGGGTCTTGCAAGGGTTCTTCCAGGCTTGCTATAGCTATGAGGAATTGTCAATGATTTTCTACTGGCTTATTTCCTTGCTGTCTGTCTGTCTTAACCCTCTCTCACTTGTCCTGTTACTCACACTCTCTCTTTCCCTCCTTTTTCCTCCCTCTTTTCTTCCCTTTTTTCTGTCTGCCATCCTCTGCTGCTTCCGGGCTCTGTGTGCAGGTGACAGACATGATGCAGAAAGCACTCTTTGATTTCCTGAAGCACAGGTTTGATGGCAGGTGAGGAGTCATCAGCCCTTTTCCTGCATATTGTCGCCAGCCCTTTCCCTTTCCCTGCATACTGTACTAACTCTCTGCAGGCTTACTGTAGCATCATGCTCTCAGCTGCTCCACTTACCCTCATGCAAACTACTATAGCTAGAGCAAAAAATATGTAAAGCAGTTGTAAATGAATTTAATGAGTTGTCAAAGTACCTTATTTGACCACCTGTTTTGACTAGGTCTTTCCTTACATTTTCTAAACATTCTGGTAACCATACATTACTAGTCTGGATTGTGAATAACATGTTGTGCTGTATGTTCTCATATTCTGTCTCTCTTGATTCTATAACTTGTAGGATATCTATTACAAGGGTAACGGCAGACATCGCTCTGGCCAAGAGGTCGGTGCTCAACAACCCCAGCAAGAGGGCCATCATCGAAAGATCCAACACCAGGTCCAACCTAGGTATCATCACAATGGCATTGAATGCTATCATTCTTTACTTTACTGTGTATATATTGTATATGTTAAAAAGGAAGTTACATACATGTATGTATATAATATATTTTTCAAATCTGATAAAGGTTCTGTTTTACTAAGAATTTGTGGAATTGATGTCTTCTGATCTTGGCGATATAAATAGATTCATCCTGTCTGTGATCTATCTCCTTGTTCCTGTACAGCGGAGGTTCAGAGTGAGATTGAGAGGATATTTGAGCTGGCCAGATCCTTACAGTTGGTGGTTCTGGATGCTGACACAATCAACCATCCGGCCCAGCTCATAAAGACGTCTTTAGCACCTATCATCGTCCATGTTAAAGTGTCCTCTCCTAAGGTAATTTTTAGGCTTCCCTTTATACCCAAATGGTTCTAATTTTACTACTGTACCTGGGTTGGAAATGGGAGGGAATCCAGAGGAACCAGGCTCCGGGAGTGAAATGCTTTTGACATCTACAAATACTTTTTTTAAGGTGAATTCGAGGATTTGACATTGGTGGGTTCCCACTGTGACCTTTTTCCATTTCCAACCCTGACCCATGCTGATTTGTGTTGCTGCCCTCTTCTGGCTTGATTTATATATAAACTATCCACAGGTTCTGCAGCGGCTGATCAAGTCGAGAGGGAAATCCCAGAGCAAACACTTGAATGTGCAGCTGGTGGCAGCAGACAAACTAGCACAGTGCCCCCCGGTAGGCATCCAATATTCCCCACAGTACACTCTGTCAACTGCTACATCTTGCTACTGTCTCTGGCCTTCACAAGGACTATTAGCAAATCAGTCAATCAAGTCTAATTCTGCATGTCTCTCTGCCCTCACCCTCTCTCTCTCTCTGTCTGTCTCTCTCTTTCCCCTCCCCTCTCTCTCAGGAAATGTTTGACATCATTCTGGATGAGAATCAGCTGGAGGATGCATGTGAACACCTGGCAGAGTACCTGGAGGCCTACTGGAGGGCCACTCACACCTCCCTGACCACCCCTCTCAACCCTCTGCTGGGCCGCAACCTGGGATCCACCGCTCTCTCTCCGTACCCCACAGCCATAACTGGGCTGGTGAACCAACAGGTGATTCTAATTAAGCAATAAGGCCCGAGGGGGTGTGGTATATGGCTAATATACAGTGGGGGAAAAAAGTATTTAGTCAGCCACCAATTGTGCAAGTTCTCCCACTTAAAAAGATGAGAGAGGCCTGTAATTTTCATCATAGGTACACGTCAACTATGACAGACAAAATGAGAAAAAAAATCCAGAAAATCACATTGTATGATTTTTTATGAATTTATTTGCAAATTATGGTGGAAAATAAGTATTTGGTCAATAACAAAAGTTTCTCAATACTTTGTTATATACCCTTTGTTGGCAATGACACAGGTCAAACGTTTTCTGTAAGTCTTCACAAGGTTTTCACACACTGTTGCTGGTATTTTGGCCCATTCCTCCATGCATATCTCCTCTAGAGCAGTGATGTTTTGGGGCTGTCGCTGGGCAACACGGACTTTCAACTCCCTCCAAAGATTTTCTATGGGGTTGAGATCTGGAGACTGGCTAGGCCACTCCAGGACCTTGAAATGCTTCTTACGAAGCCACTCCTTCGTTGCCCGGGCGGTGTGTTTGGGATCATTGTCATGCTGAAAGACCCAGCCACGTTTCATCTTCAATGCCCTTGCTGATGGAAGGAGGTTTTCACTCAAAATCTCACGATACATGGCCCCATTCATTCTTTCCTTTACACGGATCAGTCGTCCTGGTCCCTTTGCAGAAAAACAGCCCCAAAGCATGATGTTTCCACCCACAGTAGGTATGGTGTTCTTTGGATGCAACTCAGCATTCTTTGTCCTCCAAACACGACGAGTTGAGTTTTTACCAAAAAGTTCTATTTTGGTTTCATCTGACCATATGACATTCTCCCAATCCTCTTCTGGATCATCCAAATGCACTCTAGCAAACTTCAGACCTGGCCTGGACATGTACTGGCTTAAGCAGGGGGACACGTCTTGCACTGCAGAATTTGAGTCCCTGGCGGCGTAGTGTGTTACTGATGGTAGGCTTTGTTACTTTGGTCCCAGCTCTCTGCAGGTCATTCACTAGGTCCCTCCGTGTGGTTCTGGGATTTTTGCTCACCGTTCTTGTGATCATTTTGACCCCACGGGGTGAGATCTTGCGTGGAGCCCCAGATCGAGGGAGATTATCAGTGGTCTTGTATGTCTTCCATTTCCTAATAATTGCTCCCACTGTTGATTTCTTAAAACCAAGCTGCTTACCTATTGCAGATTCAGTCTTCCCAGCCTGGTGCAGGTCTACAATTTTGTTTCTGGTGTCCTTTGACAGCTCTTTGGTCTTGGCCATAGTGGAGTTTGGAGTGTGACTGTTTGAGGTTGTGGACAGGTGTGTAACGATCCCGGCAGTCTGAGTCGGGTCCTGTCTGTGGACTAGTTGTTATGTTCGTGATCTCCAGTTTCCCGAGGGTTCTGGAACGCTCCGGGGAGCTCTCTTGATTTACGCACCTGCATCCCATCAGCAATCTGCACACCTGGTCCTGATCATCACCCTTCTTAGGCTCTGGCCTAACATCCATTCCCTGCCGGATCGTTAGCCATGAACAGTAGGTTTACCAGAGTATCAGTCTTAGAGCCTAGCGTTAGTTTTGTTGTTTTTGCACCTTGTTGGTTTGTTGCTTACTTACCCCGTTTTTGTTCCATCTGCAGTCACCCGTCCGGAACCTTCATCCAACCTCTGCCTGGTGGTCGGCGGCTGCCGACCCAGGATGGGATCAACCACTGCACCCCCAACAACTAATCAACGCCGCCCGCTCTGTTCCCTGGATTATTCAGCATCACTCTTGAACTTGTAAATAAACACTCACCTTCGTTTCAACTTACCTTGTCCTGGTCTGCTTCTGGGTTCTGGCTTAGCAACTCGTGACAGAACGATCCGGCCAGTAATGAACCCAGCGGACCTGGACTCTGTTCGCCATGCCATTACCCAGCAGGAGAAGATGTTGGGCCATCATAGCACGGTACTACAGGAGATCGCGTTGTCAGTTCGGAACCTTTCTACCGGTCTGACGGAGGTCCAGAACCAACGCAAGTGTCCGGTGGAAGATCCACTACCGGTTTCACCCATCTCGCCTGCCGCTTCTGAAGCTGTGTCCTTCCGTGAGCCCAAGGTTCCGACACCGGATAAATATGAGGGGGAGCTGGGAAGATGCCGTTCCTTCCTTATGCAGTGTGGATTAGTGTTCGATCTACAGCCCTACTCTTATGCCACAGACAAGGCTAGGATAGCCTTTGTGATTGAGTTGCTGCGTGGTCGAGCGCTGGAGTGGGCTTCAGCCGTTTGGGAACGACAGGATCCCTGCATGGCTTCATACCAGGGGTTCACGGCCGAGATGAGGAAGCTCTTCGACCATTCCGTCCGAGGGAGGGACGCAGCTAGGCGCCTGTTTTCGCTTCGCCAAGGAACTCGCAGCGTGGCCGACTTCGTGATCGAGTTCAAGACGTTGGCTGTGGAGAGTGGGTGGAATGAGGAGGCTCTGCAAGCGGCCTTTTACCAGGGTCTGTCGGAGCAGCTCAAGGATGAGTTGATCTCCTATCCGGAGTCTAGTGACCTGGACAGCTTGGTAGCCTTGTCTATTCGGGTGGATAATCGAGTCCGAGAGCCGAAGGAGGGAGAAGCAATGGGCTCCGTCCAACCGATCAGCTTCTCAGGTTCCAGTCGGGTCGTCAAACTGCGCGGCTCGCTAAAGTTGGGAGGACTTTTAGCGAGCCAGTTTCGACCTCTCAATACCTCTGTCAGACCCCGTTTCCCGGCTAACCTTATGAACAGGAATCAGAGCTTAGCGATTAACGCTTTTATCGATTCAGGTGCCGATGGAAGCTTTCTAGATGCCGAGTTGGTGGAACAGCTGGGGCTTTCCAAGGAGCAATTGCCGGAAGCCATTGAAGCTACCACTCTGGACGGCAGTAGTCTGGCACGTATCACGATGAGGACTGAACCGGTTAAGATGCGGTTGTCGGGGAATCATTCTGAGATGATTTCATTCTTCATTCTGCCGTCTTCCCAGGTTCCTCTGGTCCTTGGATACCCCTGGCTGAAGGAACACAATCCCACGTTCGATTGGGTGACGGGCAAGGTAACGAGTTGGAGCCTTGATTGTCATGCTAACTGTCTCAAGACTGCCTGCCCCCATTCGGTTCCCAGTCAGGTGATTGAGGCTAAACCCCCCAGATTTGTCCCTGGTTCCCGAGACATATCACGATTTGGGGGAAGTTTTCAGTAAGCAGAAGGCTCTGTCACTCCCTCCCCACCGACCATATGATTGTGCCATCAACCTGTTCCCTGGAGCTGTCTACCCCAAGGGAAGGTTATACAGTATCTCCCGACCTGAACGTGAGGCTTTGGAGACCTACATCAAGGAGTCCCTAGCTGCTGGTCTCGTTCGTTTCTCGTCATCACCCCTGGGGGCAGGATTCTTCTTTGTGGGTAAGAAGGATGGCTCTCTTCGACCGTGTATTGATTATCGGGGGGTTGAATGACATCACGGTCAAGAACAAGTATCCCCTGCCCTTGATGAGTTCTGCCTTCGACTCCTTACAGGGTGCTACGGTGTTCACCAAGCTAGACCTACGCAATGCGTATCACATGGTCCGGATCAGAGAGGGGGACGAGTGGTTGACGGGGTTTCAATACACCGATGGGTCACTTCGGTATCAGGTGATGCCGTTTGGACTGACCAATGCTCCAGCGGTATTCCAGAGTATGGTGAACGACGTCCTGAGAGATATGATCGGTCTCTTTGTGTTTGTTTACCTGGATGACATTCTGATCTTCTCGAAGGAACCTTCCGACCACGTCCAGCATGTCCGGCAGGTTCTGCAGCGATTGTTGGAGAATCGCCTGTTCGTGAAGGCCGAGAAGTGCGAGTTTCACGCCCACACGACATCCTTTCTCGGGTACATCATCTCCAGGGGAGAGATTAGGATGGACCAGGAGAAGGTTAGAGCGGTTCTGGAATGGGCCCAGCCCGGTACGAGATTGCAGCTCCAGAGATTTTTGGGGTTTGCGAATTTCTACCGCAGATTCATCCGGGATTACAGCCGTGTGGCCGCTCCGTTAACTGCCTTGACTTCCAGTATCAGGACCTTCAAGTGGAATCCGGAGGCGGATCGAGCGTTTCTGGATTTGAAGAGGCGATTCACCAACGCACCGATTCTCTCTCAACCGGACACGGCCCGTCAGTTCGCCGTTGAAGTGGACGCGTCTGATGTGGGAGTTGGCGCCATCCTGTCGCAGCGATGCTCCACGGACAGTAAACTCCATCCCTGCGCCTACTACTCTCGTCGCCTTTCGCCTGCGGAGAGGAATTACGATGTGGGTAACCGGGAGCTTCTCGCGGTGAAACTTGCCTTGGAGGAGTGGCGCCACTGGTTGGAGGGGGCGGAGCAACCGTTTATTGTCTGGACTGACCACAAGAATCTTGCTTACGTGCAATCGGCTAAACGTCTCAACTCCCCGTCAGGCCAGGTGGGCGTTGTTTTTCGGACGATTCAAGTTTTCCCTGACGTTCCGACCTGGATCTAAGAACGGCAAGGCGGACGCCTTGTCCCGGATGTTCTCCAAGACGGAGGAGAGTGGGTCCAAGACCGAGACAATTCTCCCCCGGAACTGCGTCGTGGGAGCAGTTATGTGGAAGATTGAGGAGGAGGTGCTGGCGGCCCTTCGGACTCAGCCCGGTCCCGGTAACGGTCCACCCGGTCGGTTGTTTGTGCCTGAGTCGGTTCGCCCTGCTGTCCTCAAATGGTCCCACGCCAGCAAGATGGCTTGTCACCCTGGCGTGGCTCGGACAATGGCGTTTCTTCGCAGACGTTTTTGGTGGCCTGCCATGGCCGAGGATACTCGGGTATGTTGCTGCCTGTCCAGTGTGTGCGCAGAATAAGAGTACCAATCGGCCCAGCTCTGGACTACTTCACCCCCCTTCCTATTCCCCGGCGACCATGGTCGATCTGGCCCTGGACTTTGTCACTGGGTTGCCCGCTTCTGAGGGGAACACGGTCGTTCTGACTATCGTGGACAGATTCAGCAAGTTCGCCCACTTTGTGCCTATTGCCAAGCTTCCCTCTGCCTCGGAGACGTCCCGAGATCCTGGTTAGGGAGGTTTTCAGGGTCCACGGGTTGCCCAGTGATATCGCTTTCCGACCGTGGTCCTCAGTTTACCTCTGCTGTCTGGAAGTCCTTCTGTTTGGCCATTGGAGCTACAGTCAGTCTCACATCTGGTTTTCACCCCCAATCTAATGGTCAGGCGGAGAGAGCCAACCAGAAGATGGAATCCACGCTACGCTGTCTGGCCTCTTCCAACCCCACCTCCTGGGTCTCTCAGTTGCCTTGGGTTGAGTATGCCCACAATACTCTCCCTACATCTGCCACTGGGATGTCTCCCTTCCAGTGCCTGTATGGCTACCAACCTCCCCTTGTTCCCTTCTCAGGAGAAGGAGCTCTCAGTGCCTTCTGTTCAGGTCCATATTCGCCGTTGCCACCGGACCTGGCATCGGGCCAGAAAAGCACTCCTTAGAGTTTCGGACCGGTATCAGCTCCAGGCGAATCGTCGCCGGATCCCCGCTCCCACCTACACCATCGGAGATAGGGTCTGGTTGTCCACACGGGATCTTCCTTTACGGACTGAGTCTAGGAAGTTGTTACCGAAGTTCATTGGTCCGTTTGTGGTGGAGAAGGTGATCAATCCGGTGGCAGTTCGACTCAAACTCCCGAGGACGCTCAGAGTCCATCCCACCTTTCATGTCTCCTGCCTCAAGCCTGTTTTCCTCAGTCCTCTGTTGCCTCCTCCGCCTCCTCCTCCTCCTCCTCGGATGATCGGAGGTGGTCCTGCCACATGGTGCGTCGCATCATGGATTCCAGACGGCGGGGCCGGGGTTTCCAGTATCTCGTGGACTGGGAGGGGTATGGTCCTGAAGAGAGGAGTTGGATTCCGCGGCGACAGGTCCTAGATGCTGACCTCATCAGTGACTTCTACCGCCTCCATCCTGGCGCTCCGGGAGTCCGCCCGGTGGCGTTTGGCCGGAGGGGGGGTACTGTAACGATCCCGGCAGTCTGAGTCGGGTCCTGTCTGTGGACTAGTTGTTATGTTCGTGATCTCCAGTTTCCCGAGGGTTCTGGAACGCTCCGGGGAGCTCTCTTGATTTCCGCACCTGCATCCCATCAGCAATCTGCACACCTGGTCCTGATCATCACCCTTCTTAGGCTCTGGCCTAACATCCATTCCCTGCCGGATCGTTAGCCATGAACAGTAGGTTTACCAGAGTATCAGTCTTAGAGCCTAGCGTTAGTTTTGTTGTTTTTGCACCTTGTTGGTTTGTTGCTTACTTACCCCCGCTTTTGTTCCATCTGCAGTCACCCGTCCGGAACCTTCATCCAACCTCTGCCTGGTGGTCGGCGGCTGCCGACCCAGGATGGGATCAACCACTGCACCCCCAACAACTAATCAACGCCGCCCGCTCTGTTCCCTGGATTATTCAGCATCACTCTTGAACTTGTAAATAAACACTCACCTTCGTTTCAACTTACCTTGTCCTGGTCTGCTTCTGGGTTCTGGCTTAGCAACTCGTGACAAGGTGTCTTTTATACTGATAACAAGTTCAAACAGGTGCCATTAATACAGGTAACTAATGGAGGACAGAGGAGCCTCTTAAAGAAGAAGTTACAGGTCTGTGAGAGCCAGAAGTCTTGCTTGTTTGTAGGTGACCAAATACTTATTTTCCACCATAATTTGCAAATAAATTAATTAAAAATCGTACAATGTGATTTTCTGGATATTTTTTTCTCAATTTGTCTGTCATAGTTGACGTGTACCTATGATGAAAATTACAGGCCTCTCTCATCTTTTTAAGTGGGAGAACTTGCACAATTGGTGGCTGACTAAATAATTTTTTTCCCCACTGTACCACGACTAAGAACTGTTCTGGATACAGCCCTTAGCCGTGGTATATTGGCCATATACCACAAACCCCAGAGGTGCCTTATTGCTATTATAAACTAGTTACCAACGTAATTAGAGCAGTAAAAATACATGTTTTGTCATACCCGTGGTATACAGTGTGTTCTGATATACCACAGCTGTCAGCCAATCAGCATTCAGGGCTTGAACCACCCAGTTTATAATTGACCTTATTTAGTCAGATAGGGGGTTAAAGTACAATAGATGTGGTGGCAATAGCTATAATGACTGTTTATTTTGCTGAATTATCGTTGGGCAAATTGGTTTCAAATAATTAATTGGAAAAGGTATCAGTCAGTAGTGAAATAATACAGGATAGTTGCCTATTTATGGAGTCTTACAATCATTGAGGTTTTTCTCACTATATTAATAAAATATTGTCACAGTAATGAAAATGCTGATGCTATAGTCAACGGCTGAATGACCAGATTCATACAATATGTCCCCTCCTTCTCCCTGGATAGGGCCAAAGAAATACAAACAGGAACAGCAATCACACGGCAGGAGACCACTCGCCCATCGAGCGACACAGCCTGATGCTCTCAGACGAGAACTACCACAATGAGCGGCAGAGGAAGAGCCGTAACCGTCTATCCTCCGGCTCGCAGCACAGCCGGGACCAGGTCCACTACCCCCTGGTGGAGGAGGACTATCATGACCCCTACCAGGACACGTACAAGCCCCACCGCAACCGAAACGGCTCCCCCGGAGGCTACAGCCATGACTCCAGGCACAGGCTTTGAGATGAAGACCCTTATATCACATAGGCCTCTCTTCCCTTCACATTGAGTATGACAGAGCCACAAGACAGCTTTCTAGTTTAATTGTACTGTAACAACCTTTTTATAAAGCGTTAGTAACTCGCTTTACCTCTGGCACTGGTTCACGCTGGAAACGTGAACATTGACCAACTGAAAATCAAATCTCGATGCCTCTAAAAATAGGATGAGGAGCAGATTTTCACCATGTTTTTTTTTAAAGGGAAGGCCCAACTCTGGGCTCATCTTCTTCTTTTCAACATGGCAGAGACTTGACATGGCTGGATGAAAGGGGTGACCATGTGGTCCTCGACTCCCTGTTGTCTCAGTGTTAGCATGGGTAGCTGTCGTGGTAGTCATGGTGACCCATTATCACCTGCCTTGAACCAGTGCCAGACAGCGCCAAGCGTCCCTCGATCAGCAGAGAACCTCTTTGCACGTTTCCAGGAGCCAATAGCAGCAGAGTCAGTGCACTGTATCTTTAATTAATGTCACTAAGTTGTTTGAAATTGTCTTGGATGTTAGTGTTTCCAGTCCTGTAGCCTATAACCTGCTTCTCAGAGCAGGCAAAGTTTCTGTTTTGCAAAATGTTGAGTGATTATTTAGGGGGGTTCTGAATCGGACTGAATTTCCTGGACTTCTATCCCCTTCTTCTTCTCAATGATACTTAGTGCCATTTGTGACATGCCGCATCAGGACAGAAAATCACACTTTTCTAAGTAGAATTTGCTGAGCTGCAAGTTTCATATTGTGTACTCTTTCAGGAAAGGGTACATCCCTTCTTTATATACAGTACCTTAACACTCTAGTGTGAGGACTTTGCCTATCAGTTTAGAATGCTGCATCCAAGAGGAAATAGCCTAATTCAAGTTAGTAGATCTCAAGACTAGGCATCCAATGTAGAGAGGGGCAATATGCCCCTGTGTTCTTAGTTTCAATTGTTCAAATGGGTTTCAGAGGATAGGCTCAGTGAAGATGGTTATACTTCCAATCAGGGGAATATTGATCATTTGATTGGTTTACCACATCCCATTTTCTGTACAAGCAGCCTCTGATAGTGATTTCATTTGCATCATATTTTATTCTCTTCAAATAAATACCTGCTGTCCATTCAGCAAAGCTTCATTGGTTTAGAATTATCAATGCCATCATGTATTTTTGTCAATATACAGTATGTCATGGAATAATGATCCAGTGCTGTTATGTATGTGTTGCTGCGATTGAAAAACCAGTAGGACACTGTAGTTGAGTAAGTGACTGTTGATTATGGCACTCACATTTCAACAATGAAATTAGTCAACACATTAGAGGAAGAGAAGGCTTCAGTCTGCTGTGAAGTTATATTGTCAGAAAGGTTTGTGATTCTGACATCAAACACTTGGTCAATATTATTTGCTTTCCAACCATCGGCTATTCTATGTTAATGCCCCATTTTAAAGTCTTCCATATACTGGCCGTTAAAAGAAAATTGTTGTCTTTTAAAGAACAATTTTACTTTCCCAAGAATTTGCGTATCATAACACAAATTACTTGTTCACAGCCTTATTGCTTAACCCAGGCCTTGCGTTAAACTTCGTTCTCTTTTCATACTTCCTTTCTTTTTTAACACTGTAGCAATGGAGTGGTTTCTCTCCTAATCATATACATATCCTCAAAATGTAGCATTTTAGTTAAGAGTTTTCAAGGTCTATATGGTTAGCTAATTATAGAAGATAAGTCGTGTAGAGACTGTGAAGGGACAGACTGGGGAGGTGGTGGATAGAAGTTTATGTCAGATAATGTCTCTCTATATACTATGAGTTGTGTGTTGTGCACCAATACCGGTGTGCATCATTATTATATTTTCTTCTTCTTCTTCGAATGCCTTCTTCTATTGCCAAGAAAGCTTGATTTCTGTTTATGCTGTATTCTATATAGGCATGCTGGTAAAGAGAAAAACAAAGAAGACAAACTAATCTAGTGAAAAAATATAATTTACTATGCAAATGTCTACAGTGCTGCATGCTGATGTTTTTCCTTCCTCGGCTACTTAGCGGCTTCATTGCAGTTCAATGATTGTGTTATTGTTATTTTTGTGAAAGATGACATTCAAAAGGGAAATGCATAACTGCATGACTAATACATTTTAATTCATCAAGAAGAAAGAGAAATGTTTTATGGAAAATTGATGTATAATGAGAACCAACTCTAGCTGCATTAAAAATGTACTTATTTTATAAAATAAATTCGGAGCTCTGTTACAATGATGGTCCCGATTACTACTTTCTTTATTGCCTCCCTTCTTAGGACAGATATGTTATCTGAAGATGTAGGCTTTGAGTTGGCCCTTCTTATCAAAAAAGAATGTCCTCTTCACTAAAACAGAACACAAAGCAGTGTACAACCAGTGGATACTCACCGGATGACAGTGAATCATTATTTATTCATTGTGATCTCTTTGCTGTCATTCCTTTGTTGTGCAATTTATGTTTGTTTGTCCCACAGGTTCCCTGCATGGACTGAACTGAAGACACTGTGGCATTTTGTGAATGGAAGCAATTGCCTCACTTCAAATTATGGCCTAAAGTGCCTATTGATGCAGTACTACTGTGGGTAATAATTTTCTCTGATTCTCTCTGGAATCCATCCTCACTGGACGGATTGTGGAGAGATTGCAGCTTGGAGTAGGCGTGCGTCGGTGTTGACGACCGCACTCCAGCGGACCAAGCAAGCCAGCTATCGTTGTATTCTCTAGAAATACAATATATACCGCGTCCTGTAATTATATTTCAACCATAAAGGAAAGGCCTTCGTGCACAGATGAAAATGTTATCAAGAAGCGTTGACATTACAGGTTTATTTTTCACCGTCAAATATTGCAAAGTGCAAGTGTGACACTGACAGCAGCATTGCCTGGCTAGCGCGTTAGTAACATCTTCAGGAATTCGCTAGCTAGCAGCTAAATTAATTGGCCGTAGCTAGTTGCGTCGAAAGGCTCTGCAACAGCCATGGGAATACTTTTCACCAAGCTATGGAGGCTTTTCAATCATCAAGGTAAGTCGGTCCATCTATCGTTAACGTCGAGTGTGTAGTTCAATGGATAGTTAGCTAGCTAGTCCAGCTGTTAGCCAACACTACACAGCCAAGCCTGTTCCACTGGTTACAAAGTTGATAACGTTAGCTAGGTACGTTAGGTTACTTGCTAATGCATCATAGCTTTAGTTTTTACCGGGCCTATATCAGTCTAACGTTATTGCCTGTAAAGCTGCCTTTTCTTTACCCAGTTACTGTAGCTAGCCGTTTTGCTGTAATGTACAGTAATACATACATTAGCTAGGTAGTTGAACGATAGATCATCATGTGTTTTGTATATCATCATTGCTAGCTAGCTATATAGCTATCGTCAACACTGCAATGTTCAGAGGGCCTATGTTGTACTAATTAGCTAACGTTATGTCTTTAGCTATTCTGCTTTTCAAGGCCTAACATTGCTAGCTGACGTTACATTGTCATTGTTTGAAGTAGACCGACTCCGTTTTGGCTTAGTAGGCAGAGAAACAGGCACTACAGTACAATGTATAGTAGAATGTTGCATTTTCCTGAGTTCTTTCCCTGGGAAGTGTACTAGTAACGTTAGGTCCCATAAAATGCAGTAGGCTTGTGGTGGGTGTTCATGTGATCTAGGTGTTGTGCCCATATTTAACTAATTTAATGAGAGGTATATTATCAGTTAGGTTAGTTTAGGATCACCGGAGAGTAAAATGGAACTTGAAGTATCACATTTGAGCATGAGCCCAGCTACATTCGTCCCTTTCCCCTCACAGATTGTAGGCTAAAGATGTGCTGATGTCCTCTTTTGTGCAATGTGCATGTGTCTGAATTAGCTGAAAATGTAATCAATTCCTCCCCGCTGAATCCTGAGTTAACTCAATCTGTAAACAGATCTGTGCGAACCCCTGTAACATGAGGCCTGAGGGCAGCAGAGTATTTCTATGGAAAGTTCTGTCTACTCTGGACCGTTCGGTTTTATGTTGAAGGCCTATTCTCAGGGGGTCACTGACTGCGGTAAACAATCACGGATATGGGAACTAAAGTGGTTCACTCGCATGCAGTCAGTAGCAAATTAAGACCCTCGATTTTATTGGGAAGTAGCATCAAGCTCATCACCGTGCACTTTCACCGCCCTGGACCACACATATAACTGCCTTAATTTTGCTGGACCTCAGGAAGAGTAGCTGCTGCCTTGCACCTAATGGGGATACATAATAAATACAGCATAGCATCGCGTGACTGCAAATTTATTATTATTTTTGCACTAGTTGGCTCTACCTGCACCAAAACGCCAATTTGTTTTTAGCACTTTTATTTCTATGACTGATCAAAACTCGTTTTCTCACGGCTCTCTCTTGTCCCTCTGCAGCATACATATTGTGAGCAATATGCTTCGAACATCGAATCGCAATAAAATCACAGTATTAAATAGCAATACATATATAATCGCAATAAATATCCTATAGGCACCTATGTATCGTGATAATATCGTATTGTCAGGTACCTGGCAATTCCCAGCCCTAATAAAAACTGTGGATGGAAACGTGGCTACTGCCACATCAGAATGTGTTTACCCAAGGATGAAAATGAAGGAATGACTCATTCTGAATGACGGCGACTCTTGTCTGTTGTCCTAGCCTGGTCCCAGATATGCTTGTGCTTTCTCTAACTCCATTGCTGTCATTGTCAAGCCAAACATTTATGGCATGGCAATTCCATAAGGAGTTTACAATAGAGATACTGTTGTCCCAGCCTGGACGGCTTGCCTCTAACAAAATACAACACCATCTTTTTTTTACCTGTTACTACCAGAGACAGGCATACCTCCAACCCAAACCATGTCCTATCATGCATTGCTTTTTATGCTTTTCAAGGCTGCCGAAAAGGGAAATGATCAGTGTTGTCAACTTTTTACCCAGTTTCTTCAGTCAGGCGAACTATTGTTACAGGCTTACAGCACCCCTCCTATCTGCTCTACATGAGATTATTTTTTGCGTATATAGCCTAAAATTGTACACTGTCTGGTGTCTTTTAAAATATACATGACCCATTTCTGAGCGGCTCCATATTGGTTCAGTTAGAGCGATACTGTAGCTGAATTGTCTTATAAAAACGTAGGCTAGTTTCATTGGACTCTCCTCTCACAATGTCATTATTTTCTAATATAATGACCTTGTCCTCTCACATATAGGTTTATTGTAATTGGCTATGTCCTGTGTCTGAGGAAGGCTTTAATTGGTAGTCGTCTACCAGCAACAGTGTTCCACATGTCATAAAGCCCATGGGGCGAGAGGCGTTCCGTTTGTGCTGCGGTTTCAGTAGTAGGTCAAACAGGAATTCCAAAGACTCTTCTCACTGTGGGGGTTTAAATGGAACAAAGGCAGCTCATTCACAAGGTGAAGGACAAATACAATAGACTAGCACAGAACCAGTTACAGTGGTTATTTACAGTAAATAGGGACGGTAGTAGAGTGTGGATGGAACTGTATGCATACATTTTAACTGCTCACACAGCCTAAAGCAACTGAGCGACCTTTGCAACTGAGACAAGATTTTATGCATTTGCTTACACAAGACTAACTGATGGTGATCTCAAACTATGGTGACTCAGCTGTGTGCTCTGTGCAATCTGCATTTTGCATTGGCTGCAAAAAAAAGCTCATAGTAAGGTTTGTATCAGGTTCAAAACAAGTCAGTGTCTACATTACCTAATGGCATAGATAATGCCCCCCCCATGGAATGTTGGCTTCCAATGCTACTATTGTGTCATCTCTAGCTAGGAATATACAGTTTTTTCAGAAAGCAAAAATAGGAATTTCACTTTCCTTAAACATTTACCAAAGTGGTCTTCTACTATTTGTTCAGTTGTAATAAAATTAGACTACTCCATTGACTGACAGACTGTGAAGACAGTCCAGAGTAGTTCAAGTAGGTGAAGTGGATTAACCTGGGATAACAGTAACAGAATGACATCATGGGTGAATGGCACAATCTGTACTATACAGAAATGCATAGTTATGGATATGTGATGTATTCATTGTTATGTATCATTAATATGTACACAAAGGTAGAAAAATGCAGTATTTGGGTATTATTCTACAACTTGGCTATTATTCTAATGGGAGAGGTGACATTGCTAAGCTACAGGACTGTTTTGCTAGCACAGACTGGAATATGTTCCGGGATTCTTCAGATAGCATTGAGGAGTACACCACATCAGTCACTGGCTTCATCAATAAGTGCATCGATGACGTCGTCCCCGCAGTGACTGTACGTACATACTCCAACCAGAAGCCATGGATTACAGGTAACATCTGCACTGAGCTAAAGGGTAGAGCTGCCGCTTTCAAGGAGCGGGACTCTAACCCGGACACTTATAAGAAGTCCCGCTATGCCCTCCGACGTACCATCCAAACAGGCAAAGAGTCAATACCGGACTTAGATTGAATCGTACTACACCGGCTCTGACGCTCGTCGGATGTGGCAGGGCTTGAAAACTATTCCAGACTACAAAGGGAAGCACAGCCACGAGCTGCCCAGTGACACAAGCCTACCAGACGAGCTAAATCACTTCTATGCTCGCTTCGAGGCAAGCAACACTGAAGCATGCATGAGAGCACCAGCTGTTCCGGATGACTATGTGATCACGCTCTCCGTAGCCGATGTGAGTAAGACTTTTAAGCAGGTCAACATTCACAAGGCCGCAGGGCCAGATTTGCATACCACCTCAACAGATCCACAGATGATGCAATCTCTATTGCACTCCACACTGCCCTTTCCCACCTAGACAAGAGGAACACTTACGTGAGAATGCTATTCATTGACTACAGCTCAGCGTTCAACACCATAATGCCCTCAAAGCTCATCACTAAGCTAAGGATCCTGGGGCTAAACACCTCCCTCTGCAACTGGATCCTGGACTTCCTGACGGGCCGCCCCCAGGTGGTAAGGGTAGGTAACAACACATCGTTGTACCTCAACACGGGGGCCCCTCAGGGGTGCGTGCTCAGTCCCCTCCTGTACTCCCTGTTCACCCATGACTGCATGGCCAGGCACGATTCCAACACCATCATTAAGTTTGCTGACGACACAACAGTGGTAGGCCTGATCACCGACAATGATGAGACAGCCTATAGGGAGGAGGTCAGAGACCTGGCCGTGTGGTGCCAGGATAACAACCTCTCCCTCAACGTGATCAAGACAAAGGAGATGATTGTGGACTACAGGAAAAAAATAAAGAGGACTGAGCACGCCCCCATTCTCATCGACGGGGCTGTAAAGGAACCGGTTGAGAGCTTCAAGTTCCTTGGTGTCCACATCACCAATTAACTATCATGGTCCAAACACACCAAGACAGTCGTGAAGAGGGCACGACAAATCCTATTACCCCTCAGGAGACTGAAAAGATTTGGCATGGGTCCTCAGATCCTCAAAAAGTTCTACAGCTGCACCATCGAGAGCATCCTGACTGGTTGCATCACCGCCTGGTATGGCAACTGCTCGGCCTCCGACCGCAAGGCACTACAGAGGGTAGTGCGTACGGCCCAGTACATCACTGGGGCCAAGCTTCCTGCCATCCAGGACCTCTATACCAGGCGGTGTCAGAGGAAGGCCCTCAAAATTGTCAAAGACTACAGCCACCCTAGTCATAGACTGTTCTCTCTGCTACCGCACGGCAAGCGGTACCGGAGCGCCAAGTCTAGGTCCAAAAGGCTTCTCAACAGCTTCTACCCCCAAGCCATAAGACTCCTGAACATGGAGTCCCCACCCCATCCCCCTCTTTTACGCTGCTGCTACTCTGTTTTATTATTTATGCATAGTCACTTTAACTCTACCCACATGTACATATTACCTCAATTACCTCGACTAGCCGGTGCCCCCGCACATTGACTCTGCACCGGTAACCCCCCCCATGTACAGTGAAGGGAAAAAAGTATTTGATCCCCTGCTGATTTTGTACGTTTGCCCACTGACAAAGACATGATCAGTCTATAATTTTAATGGTAGGTTTATTTGAACAGTGAGAGACAGAATAACAACAAAAAAAATCCAGAAAAACGCATGTCAAAAATGTTATAAATGTATTTGCATTTTATAGAGGGAAAGTACGTTTTGTGTTGGTTATGATGATAATACAGCATTCCTCCTCCTCCAAACACGGCGAGTTGAGTTGATGCCAAAGAGCTCGATTTTGGTCTCATCTGACCACAACACTTTCACCTAGTTCTCCTCTGAATCATTCAGATGTTCATTGGCAAACTTCAGACGGGCCTGTACAGTGGGGAAAAAAAGTATTTAGTCAGCCACCAATTGTGCAAGTTCTCCCACTTAAAAAGATGAGAGAGGCCTGTAATTTTCATCATAGGTACACGTCAACTATGACAGACAAAATGAGAAAAAAATCCAGAAAAAATCACATTGTAGGATTTTTTAATGAATGTATTTGCAAATTATGGTGGAAAATAAGTATTTGGTCAATAACAAAAGTTTCTCAATACTTTGTTATATACCCTTTGTTTGCAATGACACAGGTCAAACGTTTTCTGTAAGTCTTCACAAGGTTTTCACACACTGTTGCTGGTATTTTGGCCCATTCCTCCATGCAGATCTCCTCTAGAGCAGTGATGTTTTGGGGCTGTCGCTGGGCAACACAGACTTTCAACTCCCTCCAAAGATTTTCTATGGGGTTGAGATCTGGAGACTGGCTAGGCCACTCCAGGACCTTGAAATGCTTCTTACGAAGCCACTCCTTCGTTGCCCGGGCGGTGTGTTTGGGATCATTGTCATGCTGAAAGACCCAGCCACGTTTCATCTTCAATGCCCTTGCTGATGGAAGGAGGTTTTCACTCAAAATCTCACGATACATGGCCCCATTCATTCTTTCCTTTACACGGATCAGTCATCCTGGTCCCTTTGCAGAAAAACAGCCCCAAAGCATGATGTTTCCACCCCCATGCTTCACAGTAGGTATGGTGTTCTTTGGATGCAACTCAGCATTCTTTGTCCTCCAAACACGACGAGTTGAGTTTTTACCAAAAAGTTCTATTTTGGTTTCATCTGACATTCTCCCAATCCTCTTCTGGATCATCCAAATGCATTTTAGCAAACTTCAGATGGGCCTGGACATGTACTGGCTTAAGCAGGGGGACACGTCTGTCACTGCAGGATTTGAGTCCCTGGCGGCGTAGTGTGTTACTGATGGTAGGCTTTGTTACTTTGGTCCCAGCTCTCTGCAGGTCATTCACTAGGTCCCCCCGTGTGGTTCTGGGATTTTTGCTCACCATTCTTGTGATCATTTTGACCCCACGGGGTGAGATCTTGCGTGGAGCCCCAGATCGGGGGAGATTATCAGTGGTCTTGTATGTCTTCCATTTCCTAATAATTGCTCCCACAGTTGATTTCTTCAAACCAAGCTGCTTACCTATTGCAGATTCAGTCTTCCCAGCCTGGTGCAGGTCTACAATTTTGTTTCTGGTGTCCTTTGACAGCTCTTTGGTCTTGGCCATAGTGGAGTTTGGAGTGTGACTGTTTGAGGTTGTGGACAGGTGTCTTTTATACTGATAACAACTTCAAACAGGTGCCATTAATACAGGTAACGAGTGGAGGACAGAGGAGCCTCTTAAAGAAAAAGTTACAGGTCTGTGAGAGCCAGAAATCTTGCTTGTTTGTAGGTGACCAAATACATATTTTCCACCATAATTTGCAAATAAATTAATAAAAAATCCTACAATGTGATTTTCTGGATTATTTTTTCTCAATTTGTCTGTCATAGTTGACGTGTACCTATGATGAAAATTACAGGCCTCTCTCATCTTTTTAAGTGGGAGAACTTGCACAATTGGTGGCTGACTAAATACTTTTTTTCCCCACTGTATATGTGCTTTCTTGAGCAGGGGGACCTTACGGGCGCTGCAGGATTTCAGTCCTTTACGGCGTAGTGTGTTACCAATAGTTTTCTTGGTGACTATGGTCCCAGCTGCCTTGAGATCATTGACAAGATCCTCCCGTGTAGTTCTGGGCTGATTCCTCACCGTTCTCATGATCATTGCAACTCCACAAGGTGAGATCTTGCATGGAACCCCAGGCCGAGGGAGATTGACAGTTCTTTTGTGTTTCTTCCATTTGCGAATAATCGCACCAACTGTTGTCACCTTCTCACCAAGCTGCTTGGCGATGGTCTTGTAGCCCATTCCAGCCGTGTGTAGGTCTACAATCTTGTCCCTGACATCCTTGGAGAGCTCTTTGGTCTTGGCCATGGTGGAGAGTTTGGAATCTGATTGATTGCTTCTGTGGACAGGTGTCTTTTATACAGGTAACAAGCTGAGATTAGGAGCACTCCCTTTAGAGTGTGCTCCTAATCTCAGCTCGTTACCTGTATAAAAGACACCTGGGAGCCAGAAATCTTTCTGATTGAGAGGGGGTCAAATACTTATTTCCCTAATTAAAATCCAATCCAACTTTTTTTACATGCGTTTTTCTGGATTTTGTTGTTATTCTTTCTCTCACTGTTCAAATAAACCTACCATTTAAAATTATAGACTGACCATTTCTTTGTCAGTGGGCAAACGTACAAAATCAGCAGGGGATCAAATACTTTTTTCCCTCATAGCCTCCCTACTGTTATTTTACTGCTGCTCTTTAGTTATTTGCTTTTATTCTTTAAATAAAAAAAAATAAAAATAAAAAGACATTGTTGGTTAAGGGCTTGTAAGTAAGCATTTCACTGTAATGTCTACACCTGTTGTATTCGGCGCATATAACATTTGATTAACAGGAGAGGTAGACGGGGAGAGCGAGAGGAAGGGGTTGTCCAGAGTTATGAGCTGAACATAACAGTTTGCCAGTGGAAGGGAGGACAGTAGCAGGTGACCCAACTGTGGTTTGACTACTATTATCATTTCCCATTTTAGGCTATTCAATTGCAGTCATTCTGTTACAGATTTTTCGGTCATTCTGTTACAAATTTCATTTTAATCACTTAATAAATCATAAACAAAATGATCAGTAAAAACACTAACTGGTAGGTCTACCTTTTACTTGTTACTTCGTGAACTTTCATTATCCTCCTTCCTCATGAGGGAGAGAAATTAGAAAATATCTTAAAGATATCAGAATCACCTTTATTCGCCAAGTATATTTGCACATACTCAGAATATTACTTGGTGATATGGTGCTGATAGTGATAGACAACATTCAGAGACAAAATACAGGCAGCAAAGCTTAAACAAAGTTTGCATACATTACATACAGATATGTGTTGTTGTAACAGAATTACAACACACTAGGCAATATTTCTTAACCCTTTACACTAGTAACTAGTAAAAATCGATACAGTCACATATCGGGATATTGTTTTTGACTATGTATAATTTTGACAATACCGCAATATATTTTTGAGCTAGTTTGCTGTAACTGCAGCAAAACTCCAGTATTTTTCCTTCATAGCTTGTAGATCCATCTTCTTTTTAAATAGGGAGCCCATTTGTTTTCAGCACTTATTTCCATGACCTGATCAAACTCGTTTTGTCATGGTCCTCTTTTGTCCCTCTGCAGCAGACATATTGTGAGCAATATGTTAGGAACATTGAATCGCAATACATATAGAATCGTGAGAATCTCAATACATATTGTATCACCACCTAAGTATTGTGATATTGTATCGCTATTCCCAGCCCTACTTTACACTTGTATACGGGTTGAAAATGGCAGATTTGGACACTGATAAGTGCCTAAATTGGAACGCCGACAGTAGCTGTATAGTAACATGCTATACATGACATCCGAGCTCAGGATCTCCACTTCACAGCACTGTATCGGTTATGACTGACAGCCGTTCTGAACTTGAGCACCGCGCGCAACAAGAAGTTGCTCCCCATCCCGCTAATTGGCAATTTTTGCAAATGTTTTGATGTCTGAATGAGGGAAATGCTGTAAATTAAGAGGACTCTATGTATTTTTTTAAAAAGATGAGTCATGGAGGATTATAATAAATACCGCTTTGATGTCATGCAAGCCAAACACCCATGAGTCCAAGTGTGCACTTCACATCATAAAATGCATGTACTGTAATATACACTGAGCGTACAAAACATTAAGAACACCTTCCTAATATTGAGTTGCACCCCTGAGTTTGTACACTCAGTGCACGGTGTCAACGTTTATGATCACTGTTTTATGTATCCTGGGTTTCCCTGAACAGAATTAGTTTGTTTGTTGGATTGTCAAGACAATTTGCCGTGGACCACGCATCTGAAGGCACTCATGACTCCATTCTGTGCACACCAAAATTAGTCTGCTTCTCTGAATTGCCTTGTGAAAGCCTAATACTGTAAGATCGTATTTTATAATTTAGCTAGTCATGTGGGCAATAGATCAAGCTTTCAAATAATGCCCACTTGACCCAGATTGCGATTTAATCAGGCTGTTTTTGATTGTGTAAACAACAGTAATTGTGTGATGGCAGGGATGCACGGCTGAGTTCCAAACAAAGGTGTGTTTGCTCTAGTTCCTTAACGGCACAGCTAGGAGAGCTAGTCGAAGTCTCTTCTTTCAGTCATAAGTGCATTGAAATTACTTAAGAACTGTGCACACTTTGACTTCTCAAATTTTTTGTCTTATGTTTCACCTTCCCCAAATGTCCCAAGGATATTCTTATCATGTTACTGAATTTATCCAGAGTATTTTCAGATCAACAAATGCGGCGAAAAGAACAGTAAATCGCACATAAAATCAACAGTGTAATGTTTGGATTCAGTCTTGTCATGTGAACTGTTGTCCTCACCTTTTAATCTAATCATTTTCCCATTATCTCCTAACTGTTCCCTTTTAATTGCTACCACGGTTATGCATAATTTCAGCAAAATTAAATATAAATGTTGATATTAGTTGGTAAGGGTCATAATATTATTGTGTTTCGATGTACAGTACCAGTCAAAAGTTTGGTCACACCTACTCATTCCAGGGTTTTTCTTAATTTTTTACTATTTTCTACATTGTAGAATAATAGTGAAGACATCAAAACTATGAAATAACACATGGAATCATGTAGTAACCAAAAAAGTATTAAACAAATCAAAATATATTTGAGATTCTTCAAAGTAGCAACCCTTTGCCTTGATGACAGCTTTGCACACTTGGTATTCTCTCAACCAGCTTCATGAGGTAGTCACCTGGAGTGCATTTCAATTAACAGGTGTGCCTTGTTAAAAGTAAAGTTGTGGAATTTCTTTCCTTAATGCGTTTGAGCCAATCAGTTGTGTTGTGACACGGTAGGGGTGGTATACAGAAGATAGTCCTATTTGGCAGAAGACCAAGTTCATATTATGGCAAGAACAGCTCAAATAAGCGAAGAGAAACAACAGTCCATCATTACTTTAAGACTTGAAGGTCAGTCAATCGGGAAAATTTAAAAAACGTAGAAAATGTCTTCAAGTGCATTTGCAAAAACTATCAAGCGCTATGATGAAACTGGCTCTCATGAAGACCGCCACAGGAAAGGAAGACCCAGTGTTACCTCTGCTGCAGAGGATAAGTTCATTAGAGTTACCAGCCTCAGAAATCGGCAATTAACTGCACCTCAGATTGCACCTCATGGTCGAATTGCTGCAAAGAAACCACTACTAAATGACACCAATAAGAAGAAGAGACTAACTTGGGACAAGAAACACGGGCAATGGACATGTAAATAGACTGGTGTAAATCTGTCCTTTGGTCTGATGAGTCCAAATTTGAGATTTTTGGTTCCAACCGCCGTGTCTTTGTGAGACGCAGAGTAGGTGAACAGATGATCTCCGCATGTGTGGTTCCCACCGTGAAGCATGGAGGAGGAGGTGTGATGGTGTGGGGGTACTTTGCTGGTGACACTGCCTGTGCTTTATTTAGAATTCAAGGCACACTTAACCAGCATGGCTACCACAGCATTCTACAGAGATATGCCATCCCATCTGGTTTGAGATGGTTTGGGATGAGTTGAACCGCAGAGTGAAGGAAAAGCAGCCAACAAGTACTCAGCATATGTGGGACCTGTTGGAAAAGCATTCCAGGTGACTACCTCGTGAAGCTGGTTGAGAGAATGCAAAGCTGTCATCAAGGCAAAGGGTGGCTACTTTGAAGAATATAAAATATATAACACTTTTTTGGTTACTGCATGATTCCATATGTGTTATTTCATAGTTTTGATGTCTTCACTATTATTCTACAATGTAGAAAATAGTAAAAATAAAGAAAAACCCTTGAATAAATATGTGTACAGACTTTTGACTTGTGGTATAGTAGATGTTTTCTAAGACCCCTTTTCCATCTGTTTGACCAGAAATCAAAGCCTTTGATTATTCAAATTTTACGATGGAAATGTTTGGGGTGGAAAAAAAAATATATATATATATAAATATATATATATATATATATATATATATATATATATATATATATACCTTTATTAAAAAAAATATACACTCTTAGCTTCCATTTGATGCCAAATTTGTTGTGCTCCTATGAACTTCACGTTGGTGCACATGGGTCCTTTTACATGGAAATGACCGGAGGACATAAGGAGATGCTGGTGATAATGACTGAGGAGCAGTGTTGGCGGGGTGTAGGCTACTGTTCCTTATCTGCAGTACTGGATCAGTCAAACTATAAGTGAGTCCCAGTGCCTTAGACTAAACATGGGATATTGTCCTGCAGGAATGCCAAAAAACATGTAGAGACGGAAACTGACTCTCTCCCCTCTTGAGCCTTATGGCCCAGAAACTAACAAGGCTCTAGTTGGTCTTGAGGTTCCCTCTCATTTCTGGTTTTCTTGGGTTGTGAAGACAAAAGATTCACTTCTGTAATTTCTGTCCTGCTCAACCAGCATTTCCTTGTCAGTCACATGATTAGTCTACATAAGTTTGTCAAATGGGCATGAGTAAGGAGATGGGAGTGATGTGAAAAGGAGAGAGTATTGAGTAGGCCTATCTCTAGATCCAATCCAAACACACTATACTCCTGTCTGCAGCTTTCAAAAGGGGAGTGGTTAGGCTATTTGTTCAGCGTTGTTAGTAATAATTTTGCTCAGCCTGGGCTATGCCCATATCTGGCTGGATTTTCTTTGGTAATACTGTACATTTCTCAAATTCCAGTCAAGGTGTTTATTTATTTCACCTTTATTTAGGTGTGGTTACGTATAGGCGACAGTATTTACATGGAGCTGTTTGAGTCCAGATGGCTTTGGCTTTGCTGGATGACCAGGTGGTGGCTCAGTATCCGTCCATCCATTCCCAACAGCTGCTGCTTTCAGCTTGAGCAAGCACAACACTGAGACCACTCACCCTAGTGTAGGCCTATCTGTGCGGGTGCGTTCCCCTCCCCCCTCTTCTCTGGCACTGCTATGTCTCAGAGAGTGAGAGAGCAGTGTGAAAATGTGTAAAACATAGCAGTTTTTCACTGTCAAATCTCGAAGTCTGCTCCAATAAAGAATGGATTGTTTATTGGAGTAGTTCATGGCTGTGCTTTGGAGATCTGAGGTCCTTTGTTTGAACAATATCAACAGTGTTTTAGAAGAAAATGAAGAATGGTGCTGCTCCCTATTGGGTGCATAGGTCAGCCACTGGGCATTGAAGTCAGACTTATTTTTTAAGTTTATAGCCTGAGTCTTGTGATTATTTGTACGTGTTTTAAAACGTATTTCTTCTCACTCTTTTTCTTTCAGAGCACAAGGTTATTATTGTGGGCCTGGACAATGCGGGGAAGACCACCATACTTTACCAGTTGTAAGTATTTTGCCTACTGTTAGTAGATACAGATAGGTCTATAGAAGGGGAAAACCGTGGTACAACAAGAACAGTAGACACATTTCCTCTCACAACTAGGGGGGATTTCATAATGTTTATTTTTCTGCTAAATGAGAAATAGTGACCTTAGCTTAAATACCTTTTGGCTAACCCACTTATGGAAGAATGTGATACAATAGGGAATAGATTTACAAAATTACCTGTTGACAACCTCATTGTTCTCATGCCTACCAACATTCTCACTGACTTGATTGTTGTTTTGCATTGAAATTGATAACCTCCTTTTGTGCTTGTGTTTGCAGTTCTATGAACGAGGTGGTCCACACATCTCCTACAATAGGCAGCAACGTGGAGGAGATAGTGGTGAACAACACGCACTTCCTGATGTGGGACATCGGAGGACAGGAGTCACTGAGATCCTCCTGGAACACGTACTACACTAACACAGAGGTCAGACCACGTACTGTGGATGGATGGCAGTTGTTTGTTGAACTGTTAGCTTGTGTGTGTCTTGAATTAAATTAGGCAGTCTGGTAACATGTAACAAAAACTGCTCAACTATATTGCTATGTAATTACATTGTTATTACCTAGATATAAGAGCAACTTAATGTAAACTGTTACGACTGTCTTTTTAATGTCCTTTCTTATGTCTCTCCCAATCTTTCTCTCCAGTTTGTGATCGTAGTGGTGGACAGCACAGACAGAGAGAGAATCTCTGTCACCAAAGAGGAGCTCTACAGAATGCTTGCACATGAAGTGAGTTTTGGTGTTCTTGGCCATGTTTTATAGTGCACACTGCACACAATATTTGTGTCAACGTAGAATGAGTTCAATATAACAAAATATTTTTATAACTAAGATAGACCACAGCCTGTTGTTTCCAGTGGGAACAAATTAGTAATAGTGGGCAGAACAAGCAAGGAAGTGGGCAGAGCCAAGCACGAGCTAGCGAGATCCTATTGGCGTGTTCTAGCAAACATTTGCATATTTCCGTTCCGGAACGCCTACTCTGTGAAGTGCGCGTGTGCAATAACTCAATTTGCCTTTGCACTCCTTATAAACACACCATTTTTTTTAAAACTTTGGCAAAGGGTAAAGTCTACAAAACTTTGTCCATTCTGTTTGAAAAATATTCTAGTTTTGGGAACAGAAAACTGTATTGAGATCAAATGGTTTATTAATGAGAAAATTTGCAGAATGTCGGCCAAAATCCATCTTGTTCCATCTTCTCCCGCTGCCGGCCACTGGGCTTCCTCTCACTACCATATTTGGTAGTGAATGGAAACGCCAAGCGGATGCTTGACATTTATACGTCCAGTGAAATATCTGTCTCATTGTTCTATCTGTGATATAACCCTCAGCCTAGCAGACATGGCAGCAGCCTATGTTCTATGATGGTCAATGAGCATATGGCCACCTCTCAATTTCTTTCTCCTCATCCTCCTCCCTCCTTGTATTTACTCTTTAATTGAAAATACATGAGTTCTTCTCACTTTCCTTCTCCTCCCTCCCAGTAATCATGCCTTAGAACTCAAACTCAAATCACATTTTACTGGTCGCATATACATATTTAGCAGATGCTATTGCGGGTGTAGCGAAATGCTTGTAACAAAGTTGCTTAGGAGCTGGAGACAGAGCGGCCATGTCTATCGGCGCCATCTTGTCATCCACCCTCCTCTCTCGTCAGGACCTGAAGAAGGCGGGCCTGCTGATTTTTGCTAACAAACAGGATGTGAAGGGCTGTATGTCTGTGGCTGAGATCTCCCAGAGCCTGCAGCTCACCTCAGTCAAAGACCACCAGTGGCACATCCAGGCCTGCTGCGCCCTCACCGGGGAGGGGTAAGAGAATGGAGGCCTTTTTATTTCTTTTAATTTAACCATTATTTATGCTGGTTATTCTCGTTGAGATGAAAGCTCTTTTGCAAGAGACCTGGTCCAACATTCATACAGTAGGGCAGTGTTGCTCATCTTTTTTTAGTGCCAGGGACCGGCAAGCTATGGTCTTTCCTCCTTGGAGGGTCGCTTACATTAAAACTAGCATTTGTCTTATTCCCACTTATATGCTGAAAATGACATTCTCTCTCTCTTGCCATCCTGTCTCCCTACCTCCAGGTTGTGCCAGGGCCTGGAGTGGATGATGTCACGACTGCGGGTCAGATGACCTTTGACCTTGATCAACAACAACAGCGTGCTGTTCCTCTCTTCTCTCCACACCTTCAGTCCTGAGGGATGTGGTGGGTGGTTGACAGGCGACCCTTTTCCTCTCCATGAGACTCTGACTTAACCTGGTCGGCCAGACAACTTTCCTACCAGGATGTTGTTTTTCTGCTGCGTGTTTATTTATTTCTACAGAACACTGATCTGCTCTGACTGAGAACTGTGAACAACCAGAACTTTACCACTCTACCATTTCAGGATCCATTCTGGAAAGAAAAACTAAACAAAAGACTCATATGAAATCCAGTGTATTTAATTTCTGAATCTGCACGCTTGGTTTTCATGCTATAAGAAATAGGGAATACTTGGGACAGCTCAGACTTAAGAGGAGTCGTCTTTAGTTGTGTGTGAGTGGGCCTGCCTGCCCAGAGTGGCCTTGTTGCAGTATTGTCGGACTGCCTGAGGTGGTGGTATTGCCCTGTGTGTACAGTCCAGTATTTACATTACATCTGCATCCCAAATGGAATATATATATGGATATAGGGTGTCATTTGGAATGCACATTACATTACCTTGTGCCTGCTGCGTCCGAATCCTCACATGATGGCGGCTGAAGACACTGAATCAAAGAACACAAGAGGGAGAAACCCAACTCTCTCAGCTCATATGAAATACAGTGAATAAAATGTGTGTTTTTAAGTTTTGGGTGATTACATATGTCATAAATGTGTTTTCATTTTACAGGTAAGTATTATTCCTCTGTGTATGGTTTCTAAACAGTGGGTTGTCTTCATATAACCTTGTAATTGTTGGTTTTATGTATTGCCATTCTTCAACCAACCTCTGGGGGCAGTATGTTCTGCTGTGGACCATTGGACTCATGTTCAACATTCTTTCAGAGTGGCCGCTGACTGACTGACGGACAGGCGGGAGCAGTGAGGGAGTGACACCAGACAGCCCATGTAGAAGTCTGTGGGACAGCCAGAGACAGAGTGAGGAGAGAGTAGACCAAAGTCAAGTATCCTTTATTATCCCAAGCTTGGGAAATCACTTGCCTAGTTTCACACAGAAAGGGTGAGCAGTCAGTCAGTCAGGCAGGGTTGAGATGAGCATCTCCAGCACCCCCATAGTGCTGTTGTACATGGTGAGGTGGACCTAAGTACTGGTCCAGGTTATGTCCTTTCGTAATGGTTCAGATTTCAATATTTCTATAGATATTTGCGTACCGTAGTATGGGTGTACAGGAGCCTAAGTACTTTATTACCCTTTATTTACACACTTTCAGTTTTACAATGAGATTACAGTTTTAGTTGGTATAGCCGGACAGATTTATTTATTTCAGAACTGACATATGTTTGTCAGTCATTAGTCATCAGATGTGAATAAAATGACTAATAGTAAGCAAATAATAATGACAGTAAGCAAATAACCTACGAGTATAAGTAACGTCTGTTGCCTCCATGGTTGCCTTGGATGAGTCAGTAGTATAACACTATTCCATTGGTCACCTGTCCAGAGTGGAGGAGATGGCCTGTCTTCAACAAGGATGTCTGTCATTGGTTGTGAGTGTGTCAAACACCATAAACATAAGAATGATGTGATCTGAAAGGTGAGTACCAAATCCCAGCAATGGTGTTCTCATGTGTGATGCTCAAGTGTCACATGCTGCAAAATAGTTTTTTATCTCAATGAGAAAAATTTGAATAAATTAAGGATAAATGAAAAATGCACACATGTTCACCCCACATACATTATAAAGATAGCAAAATAAAAACATGCCATCATCACTTGCAGTACTCAGCATGCAGTATAAAAACAAGACCTCAGTCAGAAAGCATTCAAACCATAGTCATAGTTCAAACTTTATGGGCTACATGACTCCTAAATGTCAGTTACCCTTACCCATTAGAACATACAGACTGTCTGGGCTGTGATCAGGGTGTCCAGACTCAAGTGGGATGGTATTGGTAAACAACCCAGGATCCTTTGCACAGTCATGCCATGATGACCTATGACACCACCATCGCCACATCTATCCTCTTACCTCAGTGTTGATGGGGACAATTGTTTTCCAAGGAGTTAGCGGTTGGATTATTGAGAGCGCAGTACCATTGGCATAATGCTGAAGCTATCAATGTGCAGCTGCTACTGTCCTCTATGTCCACCACGTAATTTTTTCCAGTGACTAAGCGGCATCATTTGGCTTCTCCCCTGGTGTCCCTCCTGGGTAGTTGTCACCTCGCTACTGTCTGCTAGAATCATATCTATAGCCCCCTCCAAATCCCCAAACAAAACAGCAAAATAAACCATTATATTCTATCCCCAACCCTCATACATTCACAAACCATAAAGAGTTAAAGAGCTGGGTTGTTTTTTCAATATACATTTAACCTTGGCCCATAGTGAAGATACTGTAAACACTTTCCTACTTCACTGAAACACTGGCTGTGTGCACTGACTTAGTCTGTCCCCAATGCAGATAAATTACAACATTATAGACAGATTCAACATGTTGAGGTATTGAGCTTTCTCAATTAAGACGTGCCTCCATATTAGCCCTATTTCTCCATGAAGGCCAATTTATCTGTCGTTCTGTTTTCATAGACTTGACAAACTGCAGCGATGTTGCTAACGAGGGCTAGACATCATTGATCCAGTGTATCACAGACCAGAGTGCTGAGACTACTGCTTTCGGACGAGAGAGAGAGCGAGAGATGTGGTGTGAGGTGAAAAGAAACTCAGCTGTGCCTGTTAATCAAAGCCCTGTGACTCCCTTCTCCTGTGGGGGATGTCACATACCTCAGCCAGAGTCGCAGGCAGAGCCATAGGATGAAAAGAGGGGTAACAGAAAGTTAGATGTATGCTACTGAGGTAATAATACATGTACAACACTTTTTCTATGAACTTATATAGTCGCCCATACCAACTTGGGTAAAGGGATATTTTGTATTTTCTCAGGGAAAGCTGTAACATCACCCCTCCCCCCACTGAACATGTACTTCCACTGTAGCTGAAAATAGTCCACTGTTGTATTTTTAATTTACATTGAGGTCCATAATTATTGGCACCCATGATAAAGATGAGCAAAAAAGACTATAAAATATATAATACAAATACTGAGCTATATTGTCTGCTCAAAAACATTTGGAAATGTTATTATTTTATACTAATACAATTGCTCAGAGAAAGAGATTTTGTTTAACAAGTAATAAATAAATAAAATATTGGCACCCCTGTTTTCAGTACTCCAGCACTCTACCGAGGATAACGACACTGAGCCTTTCTCTAAAATGTTTTTTGAGATTGGAGAACACGTTGGGAGAGATCTTAGACCAATCCTCCATACAGACTCTTTCCAAATCCTTGATATCCTTCATCTGCCTTCTTCAATTCAAACCACAGGTTTTCTATGGGGTTCAAGTCCGTAGACTTGATTTAGTGGTCAATTAACCATTTCTTTGTGGATTTTGTTGTGTGCTTGGGGTTATTGTCTTGCTGGAAGATCCACTTGCGGCCAAATTTCAGCCTCCTGGCCGAGGCAACCAGGTTTTTGGCTGAAGTGTCCTGGTTCTTGGTAAAGTTCATGATGCCATTGACCTTAACAAGGGCCCCAGGACCAGTGGAAGCAAAATAGCCCCATAACATCAAAGATGCACCACCATATTTTACAGCAAGTGTGAGGTACGCTTCTGCTTATGCTTCCGTTTTTTGTGTGGCCAAAAAGCCCTATTTTTATGTAATCTGACCATAGCACTGCCTGGAGTTTGATAAATGGCATTGGCACTTGGATTGAAACCGTTTCTATGGTCAGATGACATGAAAATAGAGCTCTATTGCCACGCACACCAGTGGTTGGTTTAACTAGGATACCACACCTGGGATAATTATAGTTTTAACTATGCTTTGTGTAAAGTTACTATTTTGGGGGTAGTTACTTTGGAGGTGACTACAGCTATTTGAATATAAATCCCCCAAAATGATAACTTTTTTTAAACCATTTGAATTCAGATCTCAGGAAGTAATTACTTTTTTTAAAACTATTTGAATACAGATCTGAGAAAGCAACTGCTTAAAAAAATATTTGAATACAGATCTCATGAAGTGATTTCTTTTCAATAACTATTAGATTGGCTGCCTTCAACTAATGGCAGGGTTGTATCTGGAACTGCATGTTGAAGATAGAAATAGAATGAATAGAACACAATCTCCTATACTATTTAAATCTATCTGACAGTCATATTTGATCTACACAATACATTTCTATCTGAACATTCTGTAAATGTCCATTCTCCTGAATGTCCATTGCCTCAGGTGTACATAATCATAATCAGGTGTACAAAACCAGTGATATTTTGTACATATACTGTATGTATAGATAGTATGGACAGTATATGAATAGAACATGTGTGTACAGCAGTCCCAGCTTTGATGCACCTGTACTGTCTCCGCCTTCTAGATGGTATCGGGGTGAACAGGCCGTGGCTCGGGCGGTTGAGGTCCTTGATGATGATCTTCTTGGCCTTCCTGTGACACCGGGTGCTGTAGAACTTGATGTAAAGTGTTACCTTATGTACAGTACATTTGGAAAGTATTCAGACCCCTTCACTTTTTCCACATTTTGTTACTTTACAGCCTTATTCTAAAATGGATTAAATAAATAAAAATCCTCACCAATCTACACACAATACCCCATAATAAAAACAGAAATACCTTATTTATAGAAGTATTACATAAGGTTAGAGCGTTGGGCCAGTAACCAAAAGGTCAACTCCCCGCACCGATAAGGTGCAAAATCTGTCAATGTGCCCTTGTGCAAGGCACTTAACCCTAACTGCTACAGGGTTGCTGTTGATCATGTCTGACCCTGGCCATAACTCTCAGGGGGAGTTGGGATATGCAAAAAAACACATTTCCATTTCACACGTATATAATACACACTTGTACATGTGTGAAACAGGACAAAAATATATGTACCCACCAAATTATTATAAAGTGTCTTGGACTGTACAAGTGAAACCAGATACAGTGGGGAAAAAAAGTATTTAGTCAGCCACCAATGTGCAAGTTCTCCCACTTAAAAAGATGAGAGAGGCCTGTAATTTTCATCATAGGTACACGTCAACTATGACAGACAAATTGAGGAAAGAAAATCCAGAAAATCACATTGCAGGATTTTTAATGAATTTATTTGCAAATTATGGTGGAAAATAAGTATTTGGTCACCTACAAACAAGCAAGATTTCTGGCTCTCACAGACCTGTAACTTCTTCTTTAAGAGGCTCCTCTGTCCTCCACTCGTTACCTGTATTAATGGCACCTGTTTGAACTTGTTATCAGTATAAAAGACACCTGTCCACAACCTCAAACAGTCACACTCCAAACTCCACTATGGCCAAGACCAAAGAGCTGTCAAAGGACACCAGAAACAAAATTGTAGACCTGCACCAGGCTGGGAAGACTGAATCTGATTTTTTTTCTCCAGAAAATCACATTGTAGGATTTTTAATGAATTTATTTGCAAATTAAAAACAGCCCCAAAGCATGATGTTTCCACACCCATGCTTCACTGTAGGTATGGTGTTCTTTGGATGCAACTCAGCATTCTTTGTCCTCCAAACACGACGAGTTGAGTTTTACCAAAAAGTTCTATTTTGGTTTCATCTGACCATATGATATTCTCCCAATCCTCTTCTGGATCATCCAAATGCACTCTAGCAAACTTCAGACGGGCCTGGACATGTACTGGCTTAAGCAGGGGGACACGTCTGGCACTGCAGGATTTGAGTCCCTGGCGGCGTAGTGTGTCACTGATGGTAGGCTTTGTTACTTTGGTCCCAGCTCTCTGCAGGTCATTCACTAGGTCCCCCTGTGTGGTACTGGGATTTTTGCTCACCGTTCTTGTGATCATTTTGACACCACGGGGTGAGATCTTGCGTGGAGCCCCAGATCGAGGGAGATTATCAGTGGTCTTGTATGTCTTCCATTTCCTAATAATTGCTCCCACAGTTGATTTCTTAAAACCAAGCTGCTTACCTATTGCAGATTCAGTCTTCCCAGCCTGGTGCAGGTCTACAATTTTGTTTCTGGTGTCCTTTGACAGCTCTTTGGTCTTGGCCATAGTGGAGTTTGGAGTGTGACTGTTTGAGGTTGTGGACAGGTGTCTTTTATACTGATAACAAGTTCAAACAGGTGCCATTAATACAGATAACGAGTGGAGGACAGAGGAGCCTCTTAAAGAAGAAGTTACAGGTCTGTGAGAGCCAGAAATCTTGCTTGTTTGTAGGTGACCAAATACTTATTTTCCACCATAATTTGCAAATAAATTCATAAAAAATCCTACAATGTGATTTTCTGGATTTTTTTTCCTCAATTTGTCTGTCATAGTTGACGTGTACCTATGATGAAAATTACAGGCCTCTCTCATCTTTTTAAGTGGGAGAACTTGCACAATTGGTGGCTGACTAAATACTTTTTTCCCCCACTGTACCTAATAGGCATCCACCATATTGCTTTCACCTGTCCTGTGTTTTCAGATCAGTGCAGATGAATGAAAGGAGGGGAGAGACTAGGAGAGAGAGACCAGGAGAGGGAGACATGCAAGACTTCAGAGACACAACTTGAAGGGAGGGAAACTGCTGGGAAAATGGAGATGGTTTGACACTACAAACCATAACAGGGTAATGTCATAGCAGCTTGACTGGTGCCTGATCTAACCTTTAATTCACTGGCTGAGCTCAATCTAGAAGTATGGCATGAGTAACTTGTAATACATCTTCTGCAGCATACAGTCACATCGGGAGCTCAGTATCATACTGAGTTGCTATTTATTTATTTATGGTGCATATTTATTTATTAATGGTGGTGGGACAGCAGGTCAATGGTTTGATTCCCTTTCCTTCAAATCCAGTGGCCCATAATGGCTTTGACCCTGCTCCAGACACCACACAGGACTTCGATCAGAGAGTCTCCTGCATAGTCAGTCAGTACAGTCAGTACCCCCACCTGAACTACAGTACCAGTCTCTCCAGAGGCGGTATCAAGCATCTCAGGGTGCTAATCTAGGAGCAGCTCCCTCCTGTCCATGTAATCCTATTCATTATGATCAAAGAGGCAAAACGGATTCTAGGTCAGCACTCCTGCTCTGAGATGCTTGATACATACAACCCCAGACTCAGAGCCCATGTCCACTCAAGGAATCCCCGGCAACACACTGACATCACCCCCAAACCAGTCAACATTCGTGATCACCTCCCATCGCAGGTAGTTGGGTTTTCTCTTGTTTTCTTTCCCCTCTCTGCCCCTTCCTACCCCTTCCTGCTCTTTCTATGACATACACTGACCAGCTTTGATTTGATTAGATTTTTATTAGGATCTCTTTTAGTCCTCATTTGGACTAATCTTCCAAGAGTCCTTAAACATTCAAATACAATTTATAATACAATCACATTTTCACATATAACACACTGTTACAAACAACAGCCATATTGACCAGATAAATACTCTAACAGTCTGAAAAGATAGATTGGTTCCTTCATCTACCATTGTCCTGCACAACCTTCCAATTTATTATATTTAAATGGTTCTAAAGTATTGTTTGAATTTATATAATGAAAGGTGACTGGTTTGCTCAGATAAACTATTCAATTTCTTTATTGCTCTAAATCGAAATGTTATTTTGCCTGTTTTACTTTTCTGCCGGGATAACACATAGATGGTGGACAATCTATTCCTAGATTGACTGAATGTCTGTCTCTTACCAACAATACTGTTGTGAATGGAGTTTGGCCGTTTTAAATGGTATACATTGTGAAATAAAATAAGCATGTTTTTTTTCAATTATCTTGTTGATTGATGACCACCCAAGAGCATTGTGCATGACTACAACTGAAGAATCACATCTCCACCTTAAAACAATCCTTGCTGCTTTGTTGAATGCTATGATCCCATTTTGATGTCACTTGCTAAATCCACATGAATCAGTGTAGATGAAGGGGAGGAGAGAGGTTAAAGAAGGATTTTTAAGCCTTGAGACAATTGAGGCATTTTACGTTTTCGTCATGTTGCAGACATTCTTATCCAGCAGTGAGTGCATACAGTTCGTTATGGTCCCCCGTGAGAATCGTATCCACAACCCTGGCTTTGCAAGCTCTACCAACTGAGCCACATGGGACCACATGGATTGTGTATGTGTGCCATTCAGAGGGTGAATGGGCAAGACAAAAAATGTAACTGCCTTTGAACAGGATATGGTAGTAGGTGCCAGGCGCACTGTTTTTTGTCAAGAACTGCAACGCTGCTGGGTTTTTCACACTCAACAGTTTCCCATGTGTATCAAGAATGGTCCACCACCCGAAGGACATCCATCCAACTTGTCACAACTGTGGGAAGCATTGGAGTCAACATGGGCCAGTATCCCTGTGGAATGCTTTCGACACCTTGTAGAGTCCATGCGCCGATGAATTAAGGCTGTTCTGAGGGCAAAGAAGGGGGGGGGTGCAACTCAATATCAGGAAGGTTTTTTAAATGTTTGGTATACTTAGTGTATATTGCACTCAGATAAATTTACTGAACAGGTGCTATTTTCTGAAGGGATCACTTAGGTATATTTAGATTTTGAAACATGAGAGCGCCAGCCTCTGATTGGCTGTTTGGACCTCATGATAACCACGGTGCCGCTGCAGCTGTGAGCTGTCGCCCATCGTTTCTGTGGAGGGAAGTTGGGGAGGCTCTTTGGCGGCTTGGGAAACGATTAAACTCTAAAGTAAACTGGTAAGCTAAAAGAAACAATAAACTGAACATATTCCTTCCTTTCATCTTACCGCTCCAGCATTGCTTTCGTTTGGGACTTTTTTGTCTTCTGTACAGTTTTGTCTTCTGCTGCCTTTGGATTGCTTAGGGATAGTTAATGAAGGAATAATCCCAGTTAACGGGCTGTGTCCTCGTTAAAGGAGTCTCAGAGCAGTGGACCTCCAGAGACCAACAGGCCGCCAATGGGACACCTTTGAAAACACACCACGAGTTTGTTGCATTTTCCCCAACCTCTTCTGCTTCTGTTTTCAAGTCAATTTTGGTGGATAAAGTACTTTTGTGAATGGAGTGCTAAAAAAAGGTAGTTAGTACAGCTGTCCTAAATTTAACCTGCGGCCTCAGAAGGCATTGGAGCTCTGTTAGCTAAACAAAGCCCGCCAATCAAGCCGTGGTATTAACTTACATGACAAATAGTTGGAGTGCTATGCGGCCAGCTGTCCCAACCCTTCAGCCAGGAGACGAAAGACTGCTCTAGGGGGGTTTTAGGTGTCAAACTCTCATCAAAGCCTACCGGCCTGCAAAAGGCATTCCAGCACAACTTGGCCCGTGATCACACCTTTTAGCTGTACCTGAGATTTATCTTATCTAGTGTGGAATTGGAGTTTATCACAGTGAGAGTGACTGATAATTCTGTCACTTATTTTTTTACTTGTCTAGGCTTTAGGGCAAAACACAAAGTGGAATATCAGTTTTGGACCCTAGTGAACGGCAAGTCAGCAGCTTCCTTTACTGTAAGGTTGCTGGAAATACTACAGGAATCTTTCTCGGGTACGACATGTTGGACTGTTTGGCATTTCACCATCATTGTGTGTGCATGTTACATACTTTATGTGTGAACGACTTTGTTAGAAGGTTTTGTCCACATCCTGCCTTTGACTTTGGTGGTTTGGGTTCACCAGAGACTGCAAGGCAGGTTCTTAAAATATCTCTGTTAATGTTGGCCTTCAGCCTCTGGTAAAGACACATTGCTCTATGGAGGGCACTAGTACTGCTTTTTGCTTATAAAGAGGAAATGTATTATAACACAGAGTTTACGTTGATGTTGACTGTTATGTCCCAATTATGGCTACTAGATGATTGTCAATTGTGCTTGTAAAGTTTCAACCATATTTTACTGGGAGGTGCATCATTGAGAAATTAAATGCCTGAGGATGTTATGTGTTTTAGGTAGAAACCCCTAAAACTGCATCATCATGGATGAGAATGAAGAAATTGAGGAGGAGTTTGAGGAGGAAGAGGAGATTTTTGAGGAAGAGGTAAGTAAATATTATATTGCGAGATCAACACAACACACCATCGTTGTCTTAGGTACTCAGACTATTGCTGGTTTTGACAGTTGAATAATTTACACACATTCCAATCGGTTAGGCCTTGTGGGCCCTCCAAACTGGTTTTGGGGTCAATTCAAGGAAAATTGGAATAGGAGTCAGAATTTCAGTTTACTTCCTGAATTGACTGAATTGAAATGGAATTGGAACCCCAAACCCATTCCAAACCCACTACCAATGTTCTTAGGTCTGAGTTCTACGGCCCCAGTGGGCTTCCCTGGCCCTGGTACTGGTAGGTCTGCAGGTTAACTAGCTAGCTTTACTCAGTCCCTATGAATAGGCAACTTAGTTTTGATACCACCCCAGTCAGCAGTTCAGGAGTCCAGTTGTCTCTGAGCTGTGAGCAGGGTTAGATTCTGTTTCCGAAGAACACCCATCTTCCTATATGCTAGCTATAGACATGGCCCTGGCCAGCCCTGTACAGCCCAGAGAACTGTAAATCAGACCAGGGACCAGCCATTCAAATCAAAACCCCTGCCACTTTCCTCTTTTCTTTGACATTTTAAAGCCCAGTTATGAACATAAAAAGAAATCACACCCTTTTGTTTACAATGACCATCGCACTTAATCAGTGCAAAGTTCAAAATGGGAAAACTCCTTTAACTTGATAGTCGATAGAAGTAGTATAAGTACACTTTACCTGACCAACCACCTTATACTACTGACAACTATAGGAGCTGATGTAATAGGCCTAGTTATTACACAACAGACAGTGTGTTTATTTGTCTAAACTTTATGTTGTTGATAACTTATAGGGGAATCCGAATAATTTCTTCCTAATTGAGGATGTGGAAGGAACTTCTGATTTGTTATTGTTAAATATTCAAAACATTTAGAAAAATGGGTCAAAACCTCTAACTACAGTATTTGGAAAGTTATTGTTTGGTTCCCATATAACATATCAACTTTTTCAAAGAGATTTATCTATCTTTAATGCAAAAATGTAAATCCTTTGTAATGCAGAAAAAAAAGAATATCCTCAAAATCGAAACACTCTGATTTCACTACTACTTTCATCTACACTTTGGAGGACATTTTTAAAGAGATTACTTTGATCTTAATAGTAAGATGGCTTCTTTCATCTGATCTACAGGCTGGGGAGAAACGTACAGCTGTGCATGTTATAGGATATACAGTACTCTACATTGCAGATAATAACTGGGTGGATTGTACAGTCATTCAGGACAACAGTTTTTTAAGTGGTTATTGATATGGATTATACTGTACTAAGTATTTAATATTCAGCATTTAACGATTTGAACAAAAGTACTTTCTCGAGATAGTACATCGTTTTATGTTATGCTACTTTACCCTCTTAATGTTAATCAAGTTTAAGATCATTTCAACTTCCAATTTCACAGTATATTTTTCTCCCAGTAAGGGAAATATTGACTTTGAGCTCTGAGATGTGGCTGTTAAAACTCTTAGGACGGGACAGCACAGGACATACACATTTAGCAGTGGACATAGTGAGAAGTGCTGCCTGCTGTAAATCACCCGGAGGAAGCTCCAGCAGCCCGGCCGAGGGTCTGCTAACATCACTCATAGGATGTGCTTAGGAGGTTGATGCGTGTATAGAGAAACCAACAGGCAACTTGCAGCTAGCTAGAGGAGGAAGGCAGATCTAAGCTCTGTAGCAGCAGAATCTTAGCCTGATCCCAGATCTGTTTGTGATGTTTTGCCAACTCCTGACTAGAAGATTCTACCTGTTCTCTGTCCTCCATTGTTTATTGTCATTACTAAAACCTGTTGGGGAACAACAAGGCGGGTGGGGGGTAGTTCATGTACCTGTATGATTCTCCTCCTGACTTGTAGAGTCAGAAAACAGCCTCTTACAACTGTTGTTTAAAGTGTTTGCGATTTTTCCCCAGCTCTGGTCTCTCAGTGGTTCAATAGGCTGTTTGGCATATGAATCGCAGACCTATGTTGTGTCGTGACGATAATGATGATGATTCTGACCATTAGTTCAAGGGTTTTCTATACCGTTCCATCAGTAGGGTTAAACGTGTTCATGGGCTGTCCCCTATTAATGGTATGGCAATGAGTACCTTCCTGAGTTAGAGAACAATGTAGTCTCACTCTCAGGTCACTCACTGGTTATAATTTTGGCTTAGTTCAAGTTAGACACAGGCTATTCAGGGAACATGTGTGAGAATGTTTCTAGTTTAGTAGAGTATGTTGCTCCGATTTAAGCTAATAACAAGGAGATTTATTAGAATAATCACTAAGGATTAAAACAGTTTTAGCTGTCTTGTTGATATTTGGATTCATAGCGACTATTTACAACAAGGACAATGTACATGTAAATGGCATAACCAACAAGAATAGCCAGTGAGGTCATGTGAGGGTGTATATATTCCCAGGGATGGTTGGACAGAGGGTTCTGTCTGTCAGACCTGGGATCAAATACTAGAATCTTTCACATACTTTTAGCGTTTGCTTTAACCTGGAGTGACAGGTGGGCAGGGTTTGCCTTTTTGCAAATATTCTATTGTTTCCATTGTCCCAGACAAACTCACTCAGTCAAGACCACCTAAAGTATTTGAAATTATTGTAAGATGTATTTGAACCCATGTCTGGTCAGAGGGCTCTGCCAGATGTAGGCAGGCAACCAGCAGGCAGTCAGTCAGGCAGACAGAGCCGTCAGTCAGGCAGACAGAGCCGTCAGTCAGGCAGTCAGTCAGGCAGACAGAGCCGGCAGGTCAGTCAGGCAGTCATTCAGGCAGACAGAGCCGTCAGTCAGGCAGTCATTCAGGGCTATTATAGGCTCCTACTCCTCTTTCCCCCTGGAATAGAGGCTTCATTACACTCTTCAGTAATCACAGCATATTCCAGGATCCAAAAGGACACCTTCAAAGTCACTGGAGGGATCAGGGATATATGGAACCTTTTATTACTTTATAGTGAATGTAATTATTATATCATTATGCTAATTGCAGAATATTTGACTTAGCTACTACAACCAGATAATTGTGGTGACAGTGCAGATGAGTATTAAGTGAGTATAAGTATGAGTATTACTGTTTATCAATGTTGTTTACAGTATAACAATTATTGCACCAGAGAATTATTGCACCAGAGCTGGGGGGAAAACTCAATCCAATACATTTGTGATATGTCTTCCTTTTACTTGTAATGGTGATTTTGAAACCAGCGAGTTGTTCCTATATTTATAGTATTTTGAGGAGACGGTGACTTCGACCACCTCTCACCAGACCACAACTCAGGTGGGAGCAGAGGTAAAGCAACAGGTAGAAGACAACAGTGAAATAAACAGCACAAGCAGCTCATGATGCTTCGGTTGTGCTTGCATGTCATGGGGGTTATTCCATAGACGTAGGCCTAACGAAGGAGAGAAATTCTAGAAAGGATACTGTTTAAAAAAGCGATATGTGTGACCCCGTGGATTATTAAACAAACTACCTTGTTTAACAATTCACAATTTACTCAAGTCGAGGAAGACATTTTTTTTGCCATTCCAAAAGTGAGTTCCCAAACAAAAAGGCGATTGTTTGGGTAATTCACAAATCACGACTTCATGTAAAATGTTCTCAGTTAGCCACAAGGCTAGTGAGTGATTGATGAAATAGCCCTCATATAGGCAGATGTTGCTAAATGATGCATGCAGTCAATTGTGTCTTACTCACCCCTGCTTTTGTCCACTGGCTCATTCATGGCCAGTCTCTCCTTTCCTTCCCTTCAGTCTCCTTTCCTTTTCATTTCCTTCGTTCATTCCCTTTCCCTCAGTCCCTTTCATTTCCTTCATTCATTCCCTTTCCCTCAGTCCCTTTCCTTTCCTTCGTTCATTCCCTTTCTCTCAGTCCCTTTCATTTCCTTCATTCATTCCCTTTCCCTCAGTCCCTTTCCTTTCCTTCGTTCATTCCCTTTCCCTCAGTCCCTTTCCTTTCCTTCGTTGAGTCCCTTTCCCTCAGTCCCTTTCCTTTCCTTCGTTCAGTCCCTTTCCCTCAGTCCCTTTCTTTTCCTGTAGCCCTGATAATAAGTCTTATCCTCTGTCCCTACTAGACCTTAACCTAGCCAATACCATGTTATCTCCCATCCCATTACCTCCATGTAGAATGACATAGTTTTCTAATCATTCCATGTAATGCCTTGATGATAGAGTCAAATACCACAATTAGTAGCCTAAGGTAATATTTTTTTTTATCAGCCATTGCATTGAATTCTTGCAGGTAAGTGAACTTGGTTGCAGAGTAGCATGAACTAGCCTAAGTCATTGTTGCTTTCACATACATGTCCCTTTTGTAAGAGACTTAGGATAGTCAAAATGTAATTCACTTTTTTACCCGTTTATTTATATTACACTTAGTATAATATTACAATTCTGTCATTGTTATAGGAGCATTGATTCCGTCTTGTTTCTGGTTTCTCCGTATTGTCTCGCTAGCCTCTTTGTTGTAAGTGGATGTGTACCTCTGGTCTGGTTTCCTGTCATAAAGGACCAACAGCCATAGTTTGTCACATGACTAACAGCCTTACCACTGTTCCCCAGTCTGGTGTTCCTGTGAGAAGAGTCGTCAGGAAGAAGGCTAAGGTGGACACCTCCAAGTTCATGACTCCTTACCTGGCCCACAGCCAGAAGATGCTGGACTTGTTCTCCTACGTAAGCAAGCCCATTACAACCAGGTCATGTTCATTAGGGTACATCGTAGCAAAATGTTTTGAAAAGTCCAGGTAGTCCCTTTTCTGTTTCCGTCAGTATTCATCCGTATATTGCCTAATGAAGAGAACCCAGGTCAAATGGTTTTTTCACCCCCCCCCTTTGGTTCATGCTCACCAGAGTTTGATTATGATGTTATATTGTTCCGATGTGTCCCTAACAGAACAAGTACCGTCATGCCTATGACAAGGCTAAGGGGAAACCCTATGCCATCTCGGCTGACACCCCTGAGATGGTGAGGATCAAGAAGGCTCAGGAACAGCTGTCTGAGGTATGGAGGCCTCTGTTCTATTCTGTCAAGTTCTCTGATAGATATCATATATCACAGTCTCAGTCAATGTTGCAATGTCACTAATAATAATATAAAAATAAAACTTTGGTCAAATTGACACTTGACTCATTGACCCTACCAGGTGAAGTACCGGATGGAGGGCAATAAGGTCAGGTGTACCAGTTTGTACGATGGGGAGGCCAGAGAGATCGCCCATGTCAAGCATGTCTCGGAGCTGATCAGCAAGGTTCTGTACAGGGCGAAGTGGGATGAGACTAAGGACAGGTACTTGCTGCCCCCTGATGCCCCTGAGCTTGTCCTGGCTGTGAAGAACGCTGCAAACTATAGCAAGGTAACTTCATACTGAACAATACTCAGCCTTCACTGTAGTGGTGCTGTTACAACACTTGTCCCAGGCTGATTTATTGAGTTTGTCACGATCGTCATAATGAGCGGACCAAGGCGCAGCGTGATACGAGTACATACTTTTATTTTAGTACTTTCAAATACACAAAACAACAAAACGATACGTGAAGTCCTCGGTTATACAATACAAACCAACACGGAACAAGATCCCACGAATAACAAGTGCACAAAAGGCTGCCTAAGTATGGTTCCCAATCAGAGACAACAAGCAACAGCTGATTCTCGTTGCCTCTGATTGAGAACCACCCCGGCCAACATAGAAACACATAACCTAGAACAGAACATAGAAAACGAAACATAGACACTACACAAAGAAACTAACACCCTGGCTCAACATACACGAGTCCCCAGAGCCAGGGCGTGACAGAGTCGTATGAGGTTATAGTAATATTTTATATGTAGATTACTCAATTCACATTAATCTAGATTGATCTAAGTAATTCATTCTTACTCAAAACAGATAGATTGCTTTTCTATATTTGAGCCGATGCAGCTTCTCTTTTTGTTTTTCTGTGTGATCAGAAACTGTACACGGAGGCCTGGGATGAGGACAAGACCATGTGCTACCCTTACAGTGACTCGCCTGAGCTGCGCAGGGTGGCAAAGGCACAGGAGGTCCTCAGTGATGTGAGTACTGCAACTATCAAAACTATTCTGTTGTATTCTATTCTACACTTAACTACACGTTTACTTGTGATTACAGCAAGTTGATATCAGTGTTATTAGGTCAGTTTTATAGTACTGTTTTATAGTTACTGTAAGTTATATTCGAACAGCATTAATTTCTTACACTGAGTGATTGTTATAACCGTTTGTTCCATGATGTAAATGTTTTAAGTCATAAATATCCTTCTCAACAACACTATTCCTAGAATGCAGTGATTGCGTCAGTCAGTCAGCTGAACCACGTCCACGAGTGTGGTGGTTCACTTTGTGCAATTCATTGCTCACATCACATTACTTGGCAGTAAAACATCCTACATCAATCACACTTCATGAAAACACTGTTTACCTCCTTCATTTAAAAACTCTATTTTTGCTTCCTGAGCTTTTGGGTTTCTGCTGACTCAGATGTTCCATATGGAACCATTTCCTCTCAGCAACTATTTCTACATGTAGGATGCAATTAAAATGGTCACTGCTGTCGCTCTTTTATTGAAGTGAACTTCAGATTTCCGCTGATCCAATTTATTGGCTTATCCAATTAGATATCATCAAGCAGAACATTACCACATGTAGCTAACAGGCATGTGGCATAGTGGCATAGCTAACAGGCATGTGGCATAGTTGACCGTGTCAAAGGTCAACTATTGATTAAAGATACATCTCATCGTGGCCTGGGGTGTCTAGCGATCATTGCTGCTGCCTTCAGAGCAGATAAGCTGGTGTTAATTTGGGTTTGAATCTTCTAACACACTGTCCTCCTTACTTTCCTGTCTCTCTTCCGGATCTCTGTGTCTCTTCTGTTCCTCTCACCATTCTGTTCTGTTTCTCCCCTATGCTGCAGATCCTGTACAAGAAGGGTCATGCTGAACGCACAGCAAAGTACACCTCGCTGGCTGTCCCTAATGATATGGAGTTGGCCAAGAAAAATTTCGAACAGCGCAGTGACGTAAGTGGTGTGACACAAACACACAAAAACACACACACACACACACACACACACACACACACACACACACACACACACATACACACACACACTGATTGATCGACAATTGCTTCTCTGTCATTGCATCAAGCAATCACTCATCATCCTTGACAACGTTGTAATGTAGACATTTGAGAGAATCATTATCATAGCCCTCAGCTATCGAGTCCTGACGGAGAGGACAGGGTGGACCAGTGGGTGCTGTCAGTCACTGCCTGACATGTGTGAAGTCCCCAGCCCTGCTGTCCTTGTCCCTGGGAGACAGAGGGGGTATGACTGCCACCTGCTCCATGATATTATTGGAAGGCAGCAGCCCTATTCTGGCAGACAGACGTGGAGCAACGACAATAGCCTGAGATTATTTGAAATCCCCACCGCTCCCAACATGTTTTATACTCCCCCTGTAGTTGCAGAGGCCTCTACAATTCCAGCATCCATCTATAATGTTCATATTATTCTGTTTTGAATGACTTTTAAGGCAACACTTTGACAGATAATATTTGAAGTATTTCTTGATTGTGTCATGCCTCGATTTTGCAATCTTAGTTCAGTATCTATAGAAGCAAAGCTTTAGTTCTTCTTATTTTAAATGACCCAATGTCTGACTTTTCCTTGCTTTTCTCTTGCAGCTCAAGTATCATGAGGACTACAACAAGAACGTCAAGGGCCACTGGTGCGAGACGCCCTACATTGATGTGGCCGTTGCCAGGGTGGCTATGGACAACATCAGCAATGTAAGAGCCCACTATTGTATAGCATATAGTTATTGGCATAATTTACATTACAGTATGTGTTCATCAAATCATAACACGTCATATCTATATTTGTCTTTTCTCATTTTAGAAAAAGTACACGGCTGCGTATGAGGACATAAAAGACCAAATAAATTTTATGCAAACAGAGACGCCAGAATACAAACAGAACAAGAAGGCTGGTCACGCTGCCAGCTCGGTGAGTCTATGAGCCCTCAAAGAGAGGGACATGAAGGAGCACACACAACACACACAACACACACCAAACCAACCAGCTAACCAACCAGCTAACCAACCAGCTAACCAACCAACCAGCTGTCTACTGCTTCTCTCAGAGAGAAGAAGCAGGGAAAGTGGGTGCTGGCTGAGTATATTTTTATAGATCCATCTCATGCGGCAGTAAGCAGAGAGACACACGACACTGCTTTGACCTCCAGCTCTAAACAGAGCGTGAGTCAACACTGTGACTCTTTTGTCACGCAGACATCAAGATGTGCCCACACATGTTCTGTACCCAGAATCAGAACACTAGATAAAGAATAAATCACTGTCGTCAAACAGTAGTTTAAATACATTTAGGCTATACCGTAGGTGGTAACAAAACTGTAGCTTTTTGCCTATAAGCATTTTTCAATCAAATGTTTCAAAACACGGCTTCATCCACATACCAACGCAGACGGACATGTAAATCCAAAATGTGCAATGATGAGTAATTGTATTAACCTTGACATGAATCACTGTATCACAGCAAACCATATATATAATGTATTGACGGACCCATTCTTCTCTCCTCAGATCAAATACAAGAAGGACTATGAGAAGAGCAAAGCGGTGGCTGACTACAACGTTCTCCCAGCCTCCGACAACCCTCTGCTTAGGCAGCTGAGATACGCTGGCACCATCTTGAGTGACGTAAGTGTCTAAGTCGGGGAGACTGAACCATTGGTCCGAACAGGTGTCATACTCAAATAGACAAAAGTTACAGGAAGCTAAACAATCACATCTCTTCTATGAGAGGCAGTCATTAGTTACAGAAAATCATTCAGTATCCCATCCCATGTTCTGGCAGACAACAACAGTTATCTTTCATCTCCGTTCTCAAAAGTCACTACTCGTGTTTCAAATGAACTTGTATAGTGTTTACTTGTACACTTTTAGCTAGACAGTTGGCAGTATGCTAGTTCGACAGTTTGCTATTTGGCTGCTAACAGGGTATACGTTTTCACAGCAGATTCTTGCTAGTTAAATCATGACAGTGAGTAAGGGTGCACCCCCCTCTTACTGAATTATTAAATGAGTGGTGATAATCAAGACATTCAAGAGCCACTTATTCTGTAGTTAACCCACTGAAGGTGTAACATGACCCCAAGCACTACTTTGATGAGTCTAGTTAGTTACTAGTCACTCACTGTCCATTTGTTAATAATTAGTGTAGCCATTCACAGAGCCTTATATTTGGAAATAATGGTTTTACTCATTTTGCCGAATTTCATAAATTGAAAGCCAAATACTAACTTTGATATGAATTTGAGGCATATAACTACTTTTGTTTGCCATTGTTTTCTGCTCAACATTTCTCCTCTGATCACTCCCTTTGCAGAAAGTGTACAAGGCCAGCTATGAGAAATCCAGGGGGTCCAGTATCAACTACTGTGACACGCCCAAATTCAAGATGGACTCTGTTGTACAGAAGTTCAGTGACGTGAGTATTCCTTTCATTGTCTTCACTGATGAGGTTAATGATGTTCATGTTTTTTTTATTGTTCAACAAATCATTGTACAGTACATTTTACATTTACATTTCACATTTTAGTCATTGAGCAGACACTCTTATGCAGAGCGACTTACAGTTACTGCATTCATCTTAAGATAGCTAGGTGAGACAACCACATATCACAGTCATAGTAAGTACATTTCTTCTCAATAAAGTAGCGATCAGCAAAGTCAGAGCTAGTAAGAAAAGACAAGTGTGCGTGTTAGTTCAAGAAAGACATTACGAATGGCAGCAACAACCCGACTGATCATTTAAATTGGATCTCCTTTATTGTATGTAAGAGGCAAATGGATCTTACATGGATTCATCTTTACTCCCTCTATCTCCCCTCACAGGTGCATTATAAAGACAAGTATAAGAACGAGGTGAAGGGACGCTATATTGGCAGCTATGAGGATATCTACATGCTTCACTGCAAGAAAATGGAGGAGATCAAGAGCGAAGTAATTAATGTTGCATTGTTTTTGTTTTGTTCTCTCCTCTAATGCATTGTTAAGAGTAAGACATTGATTGTCTCTCAAATGGCACCTTACTCCCTATATAGATTACTACTTTTATCCAGGGCCCACTGTACGACAGGCAAGTTCACTCTCAATGATTAGAAAGGAATCATCTGTTCTTCTGTCTTTTCAGCAAAATTACAAAGCGGATTATGAGGATATCAAGACGAGATGTTTCTATCCCCAAACCATGACGGCAGAATACGAAGCTCATAAGAAAGTTGCACAGTGTCAAGATGTAAGTATGCCTCTTGAAGAAATATTGCAAATTACAACCAGTCAGTTGCACTATGATTAGCATGGATAAGGCCTTTCATTGAAAATTAGATTGACATAATTCTTTGTCTTTTTTATTCTTGATATTGATATGTATAATTTACATCTTTTTTTGCAGAAAGTTTACCGGCAACATCCGGACACAGTGAAATTTACGCAAGTGACAGACTCGCCTGTTCAAGTGCAATCCGCCATCAACGCCAAACAGCTGAGTGATGTATGTATTCAACCTTTACGACAGACCTTATACGAGTGTTAAGTTCAATATTAAATAGTTACAGTATGAAATTACAATTAGGTCTGTCTGTCTCCCTTGAAAAATAGGTATTTTGACCTCAATGGAACAACCTGCTAAAAAATATATGATATAGAATTTTGTTAGAATTTTGGAACAAATACCAAAAAAGAGACCTCAAGGTTGAGCCGTTGCCATGACACTAAAGGTTCTTGATGTCTGTTGCCTGAAAATGTGCTCATTCATCCACTTAGCACATAGCTCAGCTGTCTTCCTGCGGACGCCATGGAAACCAGAGAGAGCTATCTCTCTCTCTCTCTCTGTAGTATTAATAGCAACATGCGTTCAGTTTGCTGAAAATAACCCCTAGTCTCAGATGAGAGGAGGGGGGCTGACAGTTATGAGAGACAACTCTGAAAAGGAGAGGCTTCACACTCCTCAGAGATGGGCAGCACTGCCCTCTAGTGGTATGGAATGATCTGTGTAGTATTCATATTCTATAGCTCTCCTCTGCTGTACATAGTGCCAACCGTACACGTTCATGTACCTGACTGTACTGTATTTTCATGTGGTTCTTCCTGTCTTTTCCAGCTTAACTACCACGCAGCGTATGAGTTGGATAAGTTTAAGTGTGCCCTGCCCCCAGATTACCCCTTCTTCATCCAGTCCAGAGTTAATGCATTTAACCTTAGTGATGTAAGTCAAATTCTGTTGATGATACTGTAGGTAATGTTTTTATAATTTATAATTTCATTTGTTATAATATGATTTGAAAATAATGTGCTTGTATTGACATAATTTCACAATCATTGTATTTGGTTATTGTTGACCCTCAATGGATAAACCCTCTGGTTTTTTACTTGCATGATACTGATATCCTAAATGTATTTTTAACTCTGCGCAGAATTGTTACAAGTATGATTGGGAGAAAGTAAAAGCCAAGCAGTTCGAGGTCAAGGGTGATGCTATCTCGATCCTTGCAGCCCGTGCCCACACAAACATAGCCAGTGATGTGAGTATGCACTGAAATAAACATCTACACTTCCATGTAAATGATTATTCATATTGATAATGCTGACTATTTCCTTTGGTGTACTGTGTAGTATAGGCATTCACCTAACTTTTGCTCTTTGCCCTCAGGTCAAATACAAGAAGGATTTTGAAAAGAACAAGGGAAAGATGGTGGGAGCCCTCAGTATCCGTGACGACCCCAAGATGCTGCACTCCATACATGTGGCCAAAATACAGAGTGATGTAAGTCATTTTCCTGCCAGGGAATACAGATTAGACTACAAATTAGCCGGCAAGCTTAATCTGGCACATTTGAAATGTTGGTTGATGTGTATTGTCTTTGACAAACCTTGTTTTAGTATGAAACAGAAATATGAGGACAGTGGCTGTCAGTGTGGCAGGGGTATAAGCGCTCACTGTGACTCGTCCCAACTTTATATTAAATAAACACTTTTTTATCATAGAGAGAATATGGTGCCTCACCTTCTAATTCTCTCAAACTCTCTCCGCAGCGTGAGTACAAGAAGGACTACGAGAAGACAAAGACCAAGTACATCACCACGCTGGACATGATGTCTAACACCCTGGCCAAGAAGTCCCAGGGTATCGCCAGCATGGCCGGCTACAGAACCATCCACAACCGCTACCTCCTGCCCTACGACGCCATGTCCCTGGACCTGGCCAAGAAGGCCAACATCATCCAGAGTGACGTAAGAACACCATCACCCAGATTGATAGATAGATAGATAGATAGATTCATTACTCTGGTTGATTTATCTAATTGATTGATTGATTGATTTGGTTTGCTTTCATCCTATTAAACGTCTGGGGAAAAGGTTATAATAATGTTGGAGCATTTCAAAACCGGTAGAAGTATACTGAAAGTAATACTCCCACTACTTTATTTTCCCTCTCTACAGAATGAATACCATTCAGACTACAACAACTTCACCAAGGGATCTGGTTGGGTCACCTTCGGCTCCATGGAAGTGGAGAAGGCCAAGAAAGCCGGAGAGATCCTCAATGAGGTAGCTACTACAACATGATCTAGTTGAAAGTTTAAATTAAAACACAACAAGATTGGTTTCATCTGCTTTGACATAGGATGTGTTCCCTTTTCTCCTCTACTTCAGAGAAAGTACCGTCAGCACCCAGACACCATCCCCTTCACCGCCATCGCTGACCACCCTGTCATGATGCAGGCCCAGGTCAACCAGCTAATGAGGAGTGATGTGAGTATTATTATATTATTATTATTGGATGATAGAATCGTGTTATTCAGATAATTTAGACATCATGGGGCGGTTTCCTGAACACAGATTCATGTTAGTCCTGGACTAAAAAGCAATTTCAATGGAGATCCTGTGTCGAGGAAACTGTGTACTTCATAGAGGTTACATATTCAACTTAGTACAAATATGATTTAAAAAAATATAAATAAAGATGAAACAATCAGTAATTAATGTATTACTATTTTATATCTATAAATATGTGTTTGTGTACTCATTTGTATTTGTATTCTTCTTCCCCTGCAGCTTCACTACAAGAAGGGTCTTGAGGAGATCCACCAGAAGTACTCACTACCCCATAATGACCCCCAGTTCCTTCAGGCCAAATGCAACGCCTACAACATCAGCAAGGTACTGTTGACCAAGACTAATAAATTATGCCTCATATTCATATTTAATTAAATGAATTGTCAAATGTTTTATCATATTATCACCGCCTGCCCTTTATATAAAGAGCACACTGCTCTGCACTGTGTAGACATCTTTCCTCCAAATACAACTGTGCCTTCTTGGGTGTGCACTGCATGTATATACTGTGTTATATTCGTGTCTCATGGAAACAGTGTATTTATATACCATATTGGTTTATTTCAGAACTACTACAAGCAAAGCTGGGAGGAAACCATTGCAAAGGGCTACGACATGAGGTCAGATGCTATCTCTGTCATCCATGCTAAGCACGGCAGACATATTGCCAGTGATGTAAGTACACAATAAATCCCCAGGACAACATAAAGAGCTATACTGTATGTAGTCTGTATAGTCAACAACAATGTTCCTACGTTGAATAGTGTCAGATGATCAGATTATTATTTTACTTCTTCCTTTTAGATCCAGTACAAGAAAGACCATGTGAAGGGAAGAGGCAAACAAGTCGGCTGCCGTAATCTTCAGGATGACCCCTTGCTAGTGCACTACATGCAGGTGGCCAAGATGCAGAGTGAGAGGAACTACAAGAAGGACTACCACAAGTCCAAGCTGAAGTACTGCTCCCCAGTTGACATGATGAGTGTTGCACATGCTAAGCAAGCCTCTGCAGTGCAAACCTATACTGGCTACAGGAAGATCCAACACCATTACAGTCTTCTACCAGGGGCCATGAACCTTGAGCTGGCTCGCACCATGGACACCAACGCCAGTAATGTAAGTACTCTGACTCCTACCCAGGGATAGAGCAAAATAATTTTCCGCACTGGCTAGAAGGGCGATTTCTACCCAGGTGACATTCTACTAGTGAAGGGTCCAAAATCTGTGCCATGTGGTATTTGAAAAGATAACATTTCACTGGCCTGGTGGGCTAGTTTGAAACATTTTCTACTAGCCTGGTTTAAAAGGTACTAGCCTCAGGCCTTTGGAAACTCTAGCTTCAACTTGTAAGTTGCGATGCTGCATCTTAGATTTTTACTGTAGTGGTTATTTGCAGCATTTCTCACATTGTCTCCTCTCCTTGCCGGATGCAGTTGAACTACAAAGCGGATTGGGAGAACTTTGTGAAGGGAACTGGCTGGATCCCCATCGGCTCCATTCCTGTGGAGCTAGCCAAGCAGGCCGGGGCCGCTCTGGATGAGCACAAGTACAGGCAGCACCCTGAAAACTTTAAATTCACCAGCAAGATGGACGGCATGAATATGGAGCTGTGCAAGCAGAACCAAAAGATTATGAATGTTGTGAGTAGTATTTACTTACTAGAAAGGCCTAAATCAAATCTCTAGTTGTCCATTGAATTGAAGTTTTCTATTGAATACATTTTGTTGAAATACATTTTGTATTTAATTCATTTTGTTGGATGGAATTTAATTGAACTGAATAGAACTGTTGATTTAAATATGTTGTTGTTATGATGTGTTTTTTTGCAGCATGACTATAAAGCCAGCGGAGAGAAGTTCCTGCACACCTACAATCTCCCTGCAGATGCACCAGAGTTTATGCAAGCCAAATACAATGCTGTCAACATCAGCAAGGTTGGTTACATGTTGATCACAGTCCATACTATTATATACCTTTGCTATCATACACAATCAAAACACATATATATTCATCTTCCATGCATTCATTGAAATGTGCCTTCATTTATACTGTATAGTTGGTTATATGTTGACTGATCACAGTCCTATTTTACACATATATATTCATTGAATGCTTTTAAACACAGTTAATATACACATATTCATTGACCATGATGCATTAATTGAAATGTGTCTGTAAGTAATGTGTTTATTTCTCTTTCTCTTCATCACAGAACTATTACACGTACGCTCACCGTCAAGACATTCTGAAAGGACACCAGATGAAGGCAGACGCCATCCCCATCACTGCTGCCAGGGCCTGCACTAATATTGCCAGCGATGTACGTATGGATTGGAAGAAATTGGAAATCTGTATTTGGGTTTATTGATGAACCATAATTGACCATAATCATGACATGCTATTCGTGGTATTTACATTCATCATTGTATTTCCTGTACAGTACAAGTACAAGCTGGCGTACGAGAAGGGAAGAGGCAAACATGTCGGCTTCCGCAATGTTAAGGATGACCCCTTGCTAGTGCACTACATGCAGGTGGCCAAGATGCAGAGTGAGCAGAACTACAAGAAGGACTACCACAAGTCCAAGCTGAAGTACCACTCTCCAGTTGATATGATGAGTCTTGTACATGCTAAGCAAGCCTCCGCAGCGCAAACCTATGCTGGCTACAAGAAGAGCCTCCACAACTACACTCTTCTCCCTGAGGCTATGCCTGTTCAGCTGGCTCGCACCATGATGGAGATCCAGAGCAACGTGAGTTCATTTCGATATCCTTGCCATTCAATACCATAATGATGGTACGAAACTGGGCTTGGCTGTGTAACTGTACTATCGACAATAGTAGTAATGGTTTTTGTGAACAATAGTATATTTTGAGTGAGAGAAAGGGTACCTGTCTGATACCTGTCCTGTCCTGATACGTGACCTGTTCTGATACCTGTCCTGTCCTGATACCTGCCCTCTCCTGATACCTGTCCTGATACCTGACCTGATACCTGTCCTGATTCCTGTCCGGATACCTGCCCTGATAACTGTCCTGATACCTTCCCTGATACCTGTCCTGTCCTGATACCTGTTCTATCCTGATACCTGTCCTGTCCCGATACCTGCCCTGATACCTGCCCTGATACCTGTCCTGTCCTGATATAGGTCCTGATACCTATCCTGTTCTGATACCTGTCCTGACACCTGTCCTGACACCTGTCCTGATACCTGTCCTGATACCTGCCCTGATCCCTTTCCTGATACCTGTCCTGTCCTGATACCTGCCCTGATACCTGTCCTGATACCTGCCCTGATACCTGCCCTGATACCTGCCCTGTTACCTGTCCTGATACCTCTCCTGTACTGATACCTGTCCTGTCCTGATACCTGTCCTGGTACCTGTCCTGACACCTGTCCTTATACCTGTCCTGATACCTGTCCGTATACCTGTCCTTATACCTGTCCTTATACATGTCCTGATACCTGTCCTGGTACCTGTCCTTATACATGTCCTTATACCTGTCCTGGTACCTGTCCTTATACATGTCCTTATACCTGTCATGATACATGTCCTTACACCTGTCCTGATACCTGTCCTTATACCTGTCCTGATACCTGTTCTAAAACCTGTTTTAATACCTTTACTGAAACCTGTCCTGATACCTGTCCTGTCCTTATACCTGTCCTTATACCTTTCCTGATACCTGTCCTAATACCTGTTGTGATACCTTTCCTATTTCGCTGTGTGTCTCTACAGAACGCCTACAAGTCTGACTACAACAACGTGTACAGGGGTTCTGGCTGGGTTCCTATTGGCTCTATGGGGGTGGAGTTGGCTAAGACAGCCATGGCTGCCCTAAATGAGCACGGCTACCGTGTGCACCCCAGCACCCTGAAGTTCACCAGTCTGACTGACCAGATGAACATGGCCCTTGCCATGACCAACACCAAGTTACTTGATGACGTAAGAACTAAAACTAACTTTGATTATTGTTTATTGTTTTTTTTAGGATCTATTTTAGCTCACCAAGGCTAGTCTTTCAGGAGTCATACATTTATTGAGTTTACATAAAAGATATGAGGAAATGAATGGTTTTCATGTATTTATTCCATGTATTTTATTCCCTACTATGGATGTTGAATGTGATTACCTGGTTCTTTCTCTCTGTGCAGGCTTCATACAGAGCGTCTGGCGAGAAGTTCAAGCATACCTACAACCTGCCTGCAGACAGCCCTCAGTTCCTCCAGGCCAAGTACAACGCCCAGACCATGAGCGAGGTCAGTACACACCCACAAACACACACAGACTCAATTTCTCTGACATTTTAAAGATGTGCAAGTACAAGTATTGCCTACAGATAGGCGATGTTTGACTGTGTTTGACTGTGTTTGACTGTGTTTGACTGTGTTTGACTGTGTTTGACTGTGGTTGACTGTGGTTGACTGTGGTTGACTGTGGTTGACTGTGTTTGACTGTGTTTGACTGTGGTTTCTTTGATTTCTCCTAGTCTCACTACAAGCACAAGTGGGTGGAAGATGTCGCCAAAGGATACGACATGAGGTCAGATGCTATCTCTGTCATCCATGCTAAGCACGGCAGACATATTGCCAGTGATGTAAGTACACAATAAATCCCCAGGACAACATAAAGAGCTATACTGTATGTAGTCTGTATAGTCAACAACAATGTTCCTACGTTGAATAGTGTCAGATGATCAGATTATTATTTTACTTCTTCCTTTTAGATCCAGTACAAGAAAGACCATGTGAAGGGAAGAGGCAAACAAGTCGGCTGCCGTAATCTTCAGGATGACCCCTTGCTAGTGCACTACATGCAGGTGGCCAAGATGCAGAGTGAGAGGAACTACAAGAAGGACTACCACAAGTCCAAGCTGAAGTACTGCTCCCCAGTTGACATGATGAGTGTTGCACATGCTAAGCAAGCCTCTGCAGTGCAAACCTATGCTGGCTACAGGAAGGTCCAACACCACTACACTCTTCTCCCTGACTCCATGAACTTTGCGTTGGCTCGCACCATGAATGCCAGTTCCAGTGATGTGAGTTTTTGTGACTTCATCCTAGTACTAGGGGTGTACGTTTTCTGTTAAATAGCTTTCGGGTATCAAATACTTCATTCATTTGCCTTTGTTTTTTTCTCCAGCACGAGTACAAGTCTGACTGGAACAACTTTGTGAGAGGAACTGGATGGATTCCCATTGGCTCACTGCCGGTAGAGCTTGCAAAGGTTGGCTCGGACATCCAGAGTGAACATAAGTACCGTACACACCCCTCCAAATTCCAGTTCAAGAAGCTGATGGACTCCATGGACATGGTCCTGGCCACTGACAACAACAAGATCATGAACAAGGTACACTATAAACTGTAACGCCATATTGGAAATTAAAAAATGTGATGTTTTCTTGTTAGTCCTAATGTTATTATTAATCTATGTTTGTGTCAATTACATTGCAGCAAGAATACACCAAACAATGGCACACGGATAAGCTCAAAATCCATGTGATGCCAGATGCCCCTGAGATTGTCCTGGCCAAGGCTAATGCTATCAACATGAGTCAGGTATGATCATCAAGTCACATCTTCCAATATCACTACTAACTAATAATGTACATGACGGTATACTCGTTGCCCCTTTCTAACTAGTTATTATCATTTTAATGATAATCTATAGAATCTAAACTACTTTCAAAAGTCTTTGAAAATCACAGACATTCAAACTGTAATTTAAAAGTGAGAACCCTGTATTTAATGGTCATTTTTTGGCTCTGTTTCTAAGCTCCGTCTATATACATTTTCAGAAACTCTACAAATCCGGTCTGGAGGACATGTATAAAAAGGGCTACGACCTCAAACCTGATGCCATCGCCATTCTGGCTGCCAAGAAAGGCACTACCATTGCCAGTGACGTAAGTGGAAAATAATTTCATTTCTGCGTTTGCTTGCTGCATAGACCCTGTTTCCTTGCCAGCTATATATTGTATAACTATTAAGTTAACTATCTAAGATGTGCCAAATAAATTCTCTCCAGCTGGGTTTTGCTAATGTTGCTCACTACTAATGTTAGCTAAGCTTCCAAGACCAAGCTTCTTGGTGACAGCAGCAGAGACAATCCCCTCCTCTATTAAGATGCCTGCTGTCTAATATTTGTTTGTGCGTGCTGCAAACTGCGTTTTGAGGTACTTGCATAATTTTATAAGCTGGGTTGTCTGTCCTAGTAGGAAATGTTGACAAACAAAAAGGTGTAATCGCATAGAGCTAACTGCATTATTCGATTAAAAAAATTAATAATAATCACTGCATTAGGGATAGCGTGCACAGACGTTTCGGCTTTACTGCCTTCTTCAGTGAGAGGATACCTGGCTTGATGAAGCCCCAAAACAAGTTAAAAGCTTGAACAGAAGCCAGTTACTTAATAAATCCCATCAAAAACGGTTTTCCTCTCTAGGTTTCTTCCTATTTCTGCCTTTCTAGGGAGTTTTTCCTAGCCACCGTGCTTCTACATCTGCATTGCTTGCTGTTTGGGGTTTTAGGCGGGGTTTCTGTATAGCGCTTTGTGACATCTGCTGATGTAAAAAGGGCTTTATAAATACAATTTGATTGATTTTCTGTAAACTATAAACAGTGGCTTGCGAAAGCGTTCACCCCCCTTGGCATTTTTCTTATTTTGTTGCCTTACAACCTGGAATTAAAATTTATTTTTGGGGGGGTTGTATCATTTGATTTACACAACATGCCTACCACTTTGAAGATACAAAATCTTTTTTATTGTTAAACAAACAAGAAATAAGACAAAAAAAACAGAACATGAGCGTGCATAACTATTCACCCCCCCCCAAAGTCAATACTTTGTAGAGCCACCGTTGGCAGCAATTACAGCTGCAAGTCTCTTGGGGTATGTCTCTATAAGCTTGGCACATCTAGCCACTGGGATTTTTGCCCATTCTTCAAGGCAAAACTGCTCCAGCTCCTTCAAGTTGGATGTGTTCCGCTGGTGGACAGCAATCTTTAAGTCATACCACAGAATCTCAATTGGATTGAGGTCTGTGCTTTGACTAGGCCATTCCAATACATTTAAATGTTTCCCCTTAAACCACTCAAGTGTTGCTTTAGCAGTATGCTTAGGGTCATTGTCCTGCTGGAAGGTGAACCTCTGTCCCAGTCTCAAATCTCTGGAAGACTGAAACAGGTTTCCCTCAAGAATTTCTCTGTATTTAGCGCCATCCATCATTCCGTCAATTTTGACCAGTTTCCCAGTCCCTGTCGATGAAAAACATCCCCACAGCATGATGCTGACTCCACCATGCTTCACTGTGGGGATGGTGTTCTCGGGGTGATGTGAGGTGTTGGGTTTGTGCCAGACATAGCGTTTTCCTTGATGGCCAAAAAAGCTCCATTTTAGTCTCATCTGACCAGAGTACCTTCTTCCAAATGTTTGGGGAGTCTCCCACATGCCTTTTTGCGAACACCAAACGTGTTTGCTTATTTTTTTCTTTAAGCAATGGCTTTTTTCTGGCCACTCTTCCGTAAAGGCCAGCTCTGTGGCGTGTACGGCTTAAAGTGGTCCTATGGACAAATACTCCAATCTCCGCTGTGGAGCTTTGCAGCTCCTTCAGGGTTATCTTTGGTCTCTTTGTTGCCTCTCTAATTAATGCCCTCCTTGCCTGGTCTGTGAGTTTTGGTGGGCGGCCCTCTCTTGGCTGGTTTGTTGTGGTGCCATATTCTTTCAATTTTTTAAATAATGGATTTAATGGTGCTCCGTGGGATGTTCAAAGTTTCTGATATTTTTTTTATAACCCAACCCTGATCTGTACTTCTCCACAACTTTGTCCCTGACCTGTTTGGAGAGCTCCTTGGTCTTCAAGGTGCCGCCTGCTTGGTGGTGCCCCTTGCTTAGTGGTGTTGCAGACTCTGGGGCCTTTCAGAACAGGTGTATTTATACTGAGATCATGTGACACTTAGATTGCACGCAGGTGGACTTTATTTAACTAATTATGTGACTTCTGACGGTAATTGGTTGCACCATATCTTATTTAGGGGCTTCATATTAAAGGGGGTGAATACATATGCACGCACCACTTTTCCGTTATTTATTTTTGGTTTTCTTTGAAACAAGTTATTTTTTTTCATTTCACTTCACCAATTTGGGCTATTTTGTATATGTCCATTACATGAAATCCAAATAAAAATCAATTTGAATTGCGGTTTGTGGTGCAACAAAATAGGAGAAATGCCAAGGGGGATGAATACTTTTGCAAGGCACTGTACTTACTTCGATAGCCGAAATGGCATCAAGTCTATTGTCAATAAACACTGGCGTATATAATCATCAGACTCCTCTTTAGATTCTGGCTACTCACCTATAAACCATGAAGAAATGTATCAAACATATTGGTTAAATCAGATGTGGTCAGAGAGAAAAAAAAGGCATTCATAAAGGATGTAGATCATGTACATCTCCTGAGTGGCGCAGTGGTCTAAGGCTGTGCCACTAGAGATCCTGGTTCGTATCCAGGCTCTGTCGTAGACGGCCGCGACCGGGAGACCCATGGGGTGGCGCACAATTGGCCCAGCGTCGTCCAGGGTAGGGGAGGGAATGGCCGGGTGTAGCTCAGTTGGTAGAGCATGGCGTTTGCAATGCCAGGGTTGTGGGTTCGTTTCCCACGGGGGGCCAGTATGAAAAAAAAATAATAATAATAATAATGTATGCACTCACTAACTGTAAGTCGCTCTGGATAAGCGCGTCTGCTAAATGACGTAAATGTACATGTAAAGCTATCAACTGCTATCAATTGTGTAGAGAATTCATGTGTTGATCAGATGCAGCTTCTGTGGGCCTCCCGAGTGGCACAGTGGTCTAAGGCACTGCGTCGCAGTGCTAGAGGCGTCACTACAGACCCGGGTTCGATCCCGAGCTGTATCACAACTGGCCGTGAGTCCCATAGGGCGGCGCACAATTGGCCCAGCGTCGTGAGGGTTTGGCTCGGTACTTGGTACTTGGCTCGTCGCGCTCTAGCGACTCCTTAAGCGGGTGGTTTGGCGGGTCATGTTTTGGAGGACACATGACTCGACATTCGGCTCCTGAGCCAGTTGGGGAGTTGCAGCGATGAGACAAGATCAAAATTGGGGAGAAAAAGGGGGTAAAATACAAATAAATAAAATAAAAAATAGATCCTGCTGCTTCTGGAATTGACTAAACACCTGTATATTTTTACAGTACAAGTACAAGCTGGAGTACGAGAAGGGAAGAGGCAAACAAGTCGGCTGCCGTAATCTTCAGGATGACCCCTTGCTAGTGCACTACATGCAGGTGGCCAAGATGCAGAGTGAGAGGAACTACAAGAAGGACTACCACAAGTCCAAGCTGAAGTACTGCTCCCCAGTTGACATGATGAGTCTTGCACATGCTAAGCAAGCCTCTGCAGTGCAAACCTATGCTGGCTACAGGAAGGTCCAACACCACTACACTCTTCTCCCTGACTCCATGAACCTTGCGTTGGCTCGCACCATGAATGTCAGTTCCAGTGATGTGAGTTAAGCAGTGTGACAGCAGTTACATAGTAACATAGTTCCAACTAAACATAGTAAACATTGGTGATCAATTATACATTGTTGCCACTCATATTATTGTTTTGCTAATCACCCTTTTTTCAACCCTAATGTCTTTCTCCAGCACGAGTACAAGTCTGACTGGAACAACTTTGTGAGAGGAACTGGATGGATTCCCATTGGCTCACTGCCGGTAGAGCTTGCAAAGGTTGGCTCGGACATCCAGAGTGAACATAAGTACCGTACACACCCCTCCAAATTCCAGTTCAAGAAGCTGATGGACTCCATGGACATGGTCCTGGCCACTGACAACAACAAGATCATGAACAAGGTATGCTCAGACCGGACGTGTACATTTGTGAAAAATAAAGCTGTTATCACAGTTTGTTTCTAATGTTGCGTCTCGTAATGATAGTTAATTGATAATAATGGTTAATTGATTGGTGAATCATTTTGATTGCAGCAAGAATACACTAAACAATGGCACAAGGACAAGCTCACAATCCATGTGATGCCAGATGCCCCTGAGATTATCCTGGCCAAGGCTAATGCTATCAACATGAGTCAGGTAAGGCTACCTTTTTCGAACATGTATGTTACCATCTATCATCAAAATATTCCTCTTTCTATGCATCATGCTTTTACAATATAACTTGAAATATGTCTTGGAACTTGAAGTATTTAGCAATTGTTATTTTGGTCATATTTTTATAAATAGTTTCTCCTCCATTCCAGAAAAGCTACAAAGCAGGTCTGGAGGCGATGTATAATAAGGGTTACGACCTGAAGGTTGATGCCATCGCCATCCAGGCTGCCAAGCAGGGCACCAAAATCGCCAGCGACGTGAGTGACTCAGACTAACAATAAACAATAAAAGGCTTTAAAACCATTTTACAATCTGCTCCAACCTCTCCAACATCTGTATGTGTATGTGAGTCTATCAGAGGGGTTGGGATAAAACAGAAGTAGAATTTCCATTGGAACTTGTATACAATAAATTATTCTTCTTCGAAATATTAACTTTCGTCCTGGGAATAATACATTGTTTATTTACACAGTACAAGTACAAGCTGAATCACCAGAAGAATAGGGGAAAACAAGTCGGCTGCCGTAATCTTCAGGACGACCCCTTACTGGTGCACTACATGGAGGTGGCCAGGTTGCAGAGTGACAAGAACTACAAGAAGGACTACCACAAGTCCAAGCTGAAGTACTGCTCCCCAGTAGACATGATGAGTGTTGCACATGCCAAACATGCCTCCACAGTGCAGACGTATGCTGGCTACAGGAAGATCCAACACCACTACACTGTGCTTGCTGATGCCATGAACGTGGAGTTGGCTAAGCAGATGCAGACGATCGCCAGTGATGTGAGTAGTATTTTATTTTTCACTGACCATGATTTATCCACTCCCCTATTCTGAGCTGTTAAACCACATCCAAATCTGTTATAATTTAAAATTTAAAATTAAATTTGTATTTTTTGCAGAATTTGTACAAAAGTGACTATGAGACTAGCATCAAAGGCACAGGATGGATTCCCATTGGTTCTCTGGATGTAGAGAAAGCCAAAACAGCTGGCCTGATTGGCAGTGAGAAACTTTACCGCCAACACCCCAGTGGCTTCAAGTTTACCAAAGACATGCACTCCATGGACCTCGTCCTGGCCAGTGCTAACAATGCCATCATGAACAAGGTCATTCTTTGTATCTATGTCTATGCATACTGTATATGTATACAGTATATTATATACAATACAAATACATGGTGATATATCAAAACACTAACAAATATATCTGTCTTATAGCAAACATACATTGACGCCTGGAATAAGGATAAGACCGCTGTCCACATGATGACAGACTCAATGGAGGTGGTTTTGGCCAGAGCCAACATGATCAACTGCAGTGATGTAAGTCATCCCTTCCGCACCTCATTGTAGTGTTCATTTAGGCAGTATTTTCATAATTCAGTCATTCAAAACATGTTTTGTCTTCTCCTGTACAGACACTGTATAAGCTTGCCAATGAACAGGACAAGAAGAAGGGTTATGACCTGCGCAACGATGCTATTGCAATCCAGGCAGCCAAACAGGGCACATCCATTGCTAGTGATGTAAGTAAAACACAGTTTTTTTAATGAAACCTTTTTTTTATGAAACCTAATTATCAAATTTTTATGTATTAAGTACAAATACAGGGCTGGCTACCGTAAGCAGATTGGCCACCACATTGGAGCCCGCTGCATTGAGGATGACCCTCTGCTCATGCTGGCTCTGAACTCAGCCAAGATTGCCAGTGATGCTCTGTACAAGAAAGACTTCCACAAGTCCAAGACGAGGTTCCATCTCCCATTGGACATGATGGCCTTCGAGTTGGCCAAGAAGAACCAGATTCAGGTCAACCATGCCAAATATGTAACTCGCCTGCACAACTGGACCTGTCTACCAGACTCCAGTGATGTCGTCCATGCCAGACATGTCTATGACATAGCGAGTGATGTAAGTATGAATTAAGTAGATCATGTTTTTCCAGTGTAATTGTCTTTATTCCGTCCATTTTGACCATTGTGGTATTGTTGTGTCTAGGCTGTGTACAAGGCTGATCTCAAGAATCTGCAAGGTATCGGATGGGTTCCCATCGGCTCACTTGATGTTGAGAAGGCAAAGAAAGCCGGGGAGGTCCTGAGTGAGAAGCTGTATCGTCAGCACCCAAGCAACTTCAAGTTCACCAGCTCAGTTCAAGACATGGGAATGGTTTTGGCTAAACAAAATAATGATAATGCCAACAAGGTATTTGGCTAACTTGTATATCTTTATTAATAATTTGCCCTTGAATGTATCCCCTAGTTGATTATATTCAAATAATGATTCCATCATTTAAACCTGCTTTAAGGTAATCTGATCTCCCCTACTTTGCATTATATTTGAGCCAATGATATGAAGAGGCACTTCATGTTGTTAGTTTGAACTTGAAACTCGTTATTGCAGCAAGCTTACACTGAGGCATGGGAGAAGGACAAGACCAAGAACCATATTATGCCAGATGCGATGGAAGTGGTTTTGGCCAATGCAAACAAATCCAACTACAGTTGGGTAAGTAAATGATAGCACAAAGGTAACCCTCCTGATGAATGTATACATTCAAAAAGAATACTTATTGTTTTTTTGTTTTGTTTTCTGTAAAGTGTGTTGTAACTTTGTTAAATGCACTTTAAATAAATTGTGATTTGATTTGAAATACCCATATATATGGATGTTTTTTTCTTGTTCTTCATACAGAACCAGTACAGAAAAGCAATGGAAGAGGATAAGAAGAAGGGCTATGATTTGCGCAATGATGCCATTGCTATCATCGCAGCCAAGCATGGCAGGGAAATTATCAGTGATGTAAGTTCATTGAACATCTATCCATCATAACCGATTATAGTTCTTTACTGTTTCATGACACAATACAAAAAATGTACTTCTGGGAAATAAAGACAATCCTCAAGACTGCCATTTCATATTTGCTTTCTATAGCACAAGTACAAGACTGGCTACCGTAAGCAGGTTGGCCACCACATTGGAGCCCGCTGCGTTGAGGATGACCCTCTGCTCATGCTGGCTATTAACTCAGCCAAGATTGCCAGTGATGCCCTGTACAAGAAGGACTTCCACCAGTCTAAGACCAAGTTCCACCTCCCATTGGACATGATGGCCTTTGAGTTGGCCAAAAAGAACCAGATTCAGGTCAACCATGCCAAATATGTAACTCGCCTGCACAACTGGACCTGTCTGCCAGACTCCAGTGATGTCGTCCATGCCAGACATGTCTATGACATAGCGAGTGATGTAAGTATGAATTAAGTAGATCATGTTTTTCCAGTGTAATTGTCTTTATTCCGTCCATTTTGACCATTGTGGTATTGTTGTGTCTAGGCTGTGTACAAGGCTGATCTCAAGAATCTGCAAGGTATCGGATGGGTTCCCATCGGCTCACTTGATGTTGAGAAGGCAAAGAAAGCCGGGGAGGTCCTGAGTGAGAAGCTGTATCGTCAGCACCCAAGCAACTTCAAGTTCACCAGCTCAGTTCAAGACATGGGAATGGTTTTGGCTAAACAAAATAATGATAATGCCAACAAGGTATTTGGCTAACTTGTATATATTTATTAATAATTTGCCTTTGAATGTTTCCCCTGGTAGATTATATTCAAATAATGATTCCATCATTTAAACCTGCTTTAAGATTATCTGATCTCCCCTACTTTGCATTATATTTGAGCCAATGCTATGAATAGGTATTTCATGTTGTTAGTTTGAACTTGAAACTCGTTATTGCAGCAAGCTTACACTGAGGCATGGGAGAAGGACAAGACCAAGAACCATATTATGCCAGATGCGATGGAAGTGGTTTTGGCCAATGCAAACAAATCCAACTACAGTTGGGTAAGTAAATGATAGCACAAAGGTAACCCTCCTGATGAATGTATACATTCAAAAATAATACTTATTGTTTTTTTGTTTTGTTTTCTGTAAAGTGTGTTGTAACTTTGTTAAATGCACTTTAAATAAATTGTGATTTGATTTGAAATACCCATATATATGGATGTTTTTTTCTTGTTCTTCATACAGAACCAGTACAGAAAAGCAATGGAAGAGGATAAGAAGAAGGGCTATGATTTGCGCAATGATGCCATTGCTATCATCGCAGCCAAGCATGGCAGGGAAATTATCAGTGATGTAAGTTCATTGAACATCTATCCATCATAACCGATTATATTTTTTACTGTTTCATGACACAATATATAAAATGTACTTCTGGGAAATAAAGACAATCCTCAAGACTGCCATTTTCATATTTGCTTTCTATAGCACAAGTACAAGACTGGCTACCGTAAGCAGGTTGGCCACCACATTGGAGCCCGCTGCGTCGAGGATGACCCTCTGCTCATGCTGGCTATTAACTCAGCTAAGATTGCCAGTGATGCCCTGTACAAGAAGGACTTTCACCAGTCTAAGACCAAGTTCCACCTCCCATTGGACATGATGGCCTTTGAGTTGGCCAAGAAGAACCAGATTCAGGTCAACCATGCCAAATATGTAACTCGCCTGCACAAATGGACCTGTCTACCAGACTCCAGTGATGTCGTCCATGCCAGACATGTCTATGACATAGCGAGTGATGTAAGTATGAATTAAGTAGATCATGTTTTTCCAGTGTAATTGTCTTTATTCCGTCCATTTTGACCATTGTGGTATTGTTGTGTCTAGGCTGTGTACAAGGCTGATCTCAAGAATCTGCAAGGTATCGGATGGGTTCCCATCGGCTCACTTGATGTTGAGAAGGCAAAGAAAGCCGGGGAGGTCCTGAGTGAGAAGCTGTATCGTCAGCACCCAAGCAACTTCAAGTTCACCAGCTCAGTTCAAGACATGGGAATGGTTTTGGCTAAACAAAATAATGATCATGCCAACAAGGTATTTGGCTAACTTGTATATCTTTATTAATAATTTGCCCTTGAATGTTTCCCCTAGTTGATTATATTCAAATAATGATTCCATCATTTAAACCTGCTTTAAGGTAATCCGATCTTCCCTACTTTGCATTATATTTGAGCCAATGATATGAAGAGGCACTTCATGTTGTTAGTTTGAACTTGAAACTCGTTATTGCAGCAAGCTTACACTGAGGCATGGGAGAAGGACAAGACCAAGAACCATATTATGCCAGATGCGATGGAAGTGGTTTTGGCCAATGCAAACAAATCCAACTACAGTTGGGTAAGTAAATGATAGCACAAAGGTAACCCTCCTGATGAATGTATACATTCAAAAATAATTCTTATTGTGGAGATACTGATATCTATGGATGTTTTATTTTCTTCTTCATACAGAACCAGTACAGAAAAGCAATGGAAGAGGATAAGAAGAAGGGCTATGATTTGCGCAATGATGCCATTGCTATCATCGCAGCCAAGCATGGCAGGGAAATTATCAGTGATGTCAGTACTTATTTTGTTATCACGTTATCACAAAGGAACTGACTATATCAATACTGTGACACCTTTAATTTACTGAAATCCCCATTACACACTTTCTACCTTTTTGGTTCGGTATAGTACAAGTACAAGACAGGCTACCGCAAGCAGGTTGGCCACCACATTGGAGCCCGCTGCGTCGAGGATGACCCTCTGCTCATGCTGGCTCTGAACTCAGCCAAGATTGCCAGTGATGCTCTATACAAGAAGGACTTCCACCAGTCCAAGACCAAGTTCCACCTCCCATTGGACATGATGGCCTTTGAGTTGTGCAAGAAGAACCAGATCCAGGTCAATGACTTCAACTACAGAACTCACCTGCACAACTGGACCTGTCTGCCAGACTCCAATGATGTCGTCCAGGCCAGACATGTCTATGACATTAATAGTGAGGTAAGTTTCAAAAGTTCCTCCAGCTCTTTCCTGTAAAATTTGTACTCACATTGTTAATGAAACATCCTGGATTGGTCAAACCCAGTGATAAAAGGTTACCGATGGCAACATGTAATGGGAGTATGATATCCCTCTTAGGCGGTGTACAGGGCTGACATGAAGTGGCTCAGGGGAATGGGATGGGTCCCCATTGGCTCACTTGATGTGGAAAAAGCCAAGAAGGCCGCCGAGATCTTGAGTGAAAGGAAATACCGCCAGCACCCCAGCACTCTGGCCTTCAAAAGTCCCCTCGATGGCATGGATATCGTTCTGGCCAAAAGTAACGCCCAGATCATGAACAAGGTAAACTTCAACTAACTTCTTCCAACTAACTACACAGTTTCCTGTTACAGCAGAATTCAATAAAATAAGATCGATTTTGGGGGTTTTATGGAGCTGCTGAAAAAATGTGCAGTGTTTGTACACTAAGGCATGGGAGGACAAAGTCCACCCCAACATCAAGTCTAATACCCTATCTAATACTGTACATAGACACAGTGTCTAATACATATACTGAGTGTACAGCTCTTTCCATGACATAGACTGACCAGGTGAATCCAGGTGAAGGCTATGAACCCTTATTGATGTCACCTGTTAAATCCACTTCAATCAGTGTAGATGAAGGGGAGGAGACAGGTTAATGAAGGATGTTTAAGCCTTGAGACAATTGAGACATGGATTGTGTATGTGTGCCATTCAGAATGTGAAATAGCAAGAATAAAGATTTAAGTGCCTTTGAACGGGGTATGGTAGTAGGTGCCAGGCGCACCGGTTTGAGTGTGTCAAGAACTGCAACGCTGCTGGGTTTTTCATGCTCAACAGTTTCCCGTGTGTATCAAGAATGGTCCACCACTCAAAGGACATCCAGCCAACTTGACACAACTGTGGGAAGCATTGGCGTCAACATGGGCCAGCATCCCTGTGGAACGCTTTCGATACCTTGTAGAGTCCATTCCCCGACGAATTGAGGCTGTTCTGAGGGCAAAAGGGGGTGCAACTCAATATTAGGAAGGTGTTCCTAATCTTTTGTACACTCAGTGTGGATGCTTTTTTAACTATGTCTGTCACTCAGACCAGTCGTTTAGATCAAGGGTTCCCAAACCTTTTCACTCGGCCCCCCTTCCAGCTCCCCCCTGAGCATGTGTGCACGCGCCACGTCTATTTCTATGGGCAGAAGCACTGTTCATGACACAAACTGTTCACACCCCTCTTTTTGGTGGAGAGAATTTTGCAGGTTTAAAGCTTATTTCCTGCAATTCTACACATTTTGTCATTACATTTGTGGTGCAAAGAACATTTTACAGTTTTAAAGCCCATGTCTAATGTGTATTCATGTGATATTTGAGTGACAAAAAAATTACAACTAAATCTATGGGGTTAAAAACCTAAATAAAAAATGAGCTAGTTTATCTGGACATTTCTGACAAGTTATAAATAGCTCTCTAAGGTATTCAATGACTAACATGACAAGGAACTGATGATGCACTACCCAATTTCGAAATTGCACCTTGTCCATTCTACTATTACAACTTTCAAGAGTAAGTTTAAAGGGACCCTGGCAGGGGAGGGGGGGGGACCCCGGCGCCAACCCCTGCCGACCCCTTGCACGCCCCACGGTTTGGGAACCACTGGTTTAGATGATCAATCTTTCATTTCTGTTTGCTTTTCTGTCTGTGAGAAATGAAGTGCAAAAAATATATTGTTGTTATTATTATTTTCTTATAACATAGCAATTTTTATCTCGTATTTCAGCGCCAGTATGTTGAACAATGGGATGCTGATAAGATCAAAATCCATGTCGGCAATGAGCTTCCAGAACTTGTGCTGGCCAAGGCCAACGCGATCACCATGAGCAACGTAGGTCCTCCTTACTTTACCTTAAGATGTTTTCGTTCACTCAAGTTGATCTAGTTGTATCTATATGTACTGTATATGTACTGTATAGCTATCTGATCTATATATCTGTCAACCTCTTCCATGTTTTGCGACTCGTTTTTCTTGTTCTTTCTCCTTTTTATAGAAACTGTACAAACAAGGATATGATGATACCATCAAGAAGGGCTATCACCTTCCTGTCGATGCTATCTCTGTCAAGGCTGCCAAGCACGGTAGAGAGATTATCAGCGATGTGAGTACTGTATTTTTGTCCCCCTTTTTTCACATTATTTTTTTCTCCATCATTTGACCATTTCCAAAGCCTTAAGCTACATTATCATTGATGTAAATTACATTTTTAAGACGTTTTCCTAATTATTAAAGTGCTAAGGAAGCGTTATACTAATAACAATTCCTCAATTCCTGAAAAGTGAATAACTCAGGCATTAATACACTTGGAATGTCTTCTTTGAAACACTGACAAATTTATAAGGAAAAGACATTCAATAAGTGCACCCTTGTCTGACTGAAGAAGGTACACTCAAATTATCTTCTGATCTCTTTCAGTACAAGTACAAGTCTGGCTACAGCAAGCAGGTTGGCCACCACATTGGAGCGCGCTGCGTTGAGGATGACCCTCTGCTCATGCTGGCTATTAACTCAGCCAAGATTGCCAGTGATGCTCTATACAAGAAGGACTTCCACCAGTCCAAGACCAAGTTCCACCTCCCATTGGACATGATGGCCTTCGAGTTGTGCAAGAAGAACCAGATCCAGGTCAATGACTTCAACTACAGAACTAAACTGCACAACTGGACCTGTCTGCCAGACTCCAGTGATGTCGTCCACGCCAGGAGGGTCTACGATCTGCATAGTGACGTAAGCTCCTTCTCAATATACTGAATCAAATGTTTTGTTTCTTTTCCATTAACCCACTTACCATTTTTTAAAATGTAGTCAGTAAGTGTGATTGTTTGTTTGATTGATTGATGCTCTCCACTCCTCAGGCTGTCTACCATGCCGACATGGAGTTCATTAGAGGTACTGGCTGGGTCCCCATCGGCTCTCTGGATGTGTTGAAAGCCAAGAAAGCTGCAGAGATCCTGAGCGACCGCCTCTACAAGCAGAAACCAGATACTCTTAAATTCACCACCGACATGCACTCCATGCCCATGGTGCTGGCCAAGGCAAATGCCGAGATCATGAATAAGGTTGGTGAAATGTTCAATACATAAATGCTTTTTTAACTATGTCTCTCACTCAGATCAGTGGTTTGGATGGTCAATATTGCATTTCTGGTTGCTTTTTTCATGCGTCTTTGGGTCTGACAAATGCGCTATTCAAATCCCATGTAATATTACCTCATTATTCTTTTCTTATAACATAATAATGTTTTCTCTCGTTTTTCAGGGTAACTATGTTGCACAATGGGATGCTGATAAGATCAAAATCCACGTCGGCAATGAGCTTCCAGAACTTGTGCTGGCCAAGGCCAACGCAATCATTATGAGCAACGTAGGTCCTCTTTGCTTCCTTTGCTACATACATTACTATATTACACTTTCAATAGCTGATGTGTGGCCAAAAACCTTATCTAAAGCTCTAGTAATTAATAATAGCTCTAGTACTGTTCTAGTAATTATTAGTAATGTGTTGGCTTTGTTTCTAAGCTGGGTCTCTATATACCTTTTCAGAAAACATACAAAGCCGAACTGGAGGAGATGTACAAGAAGGGCTATGACCTGAAAAACGATTGTATCGCCATCAAAGCTGCCAAGCATAGTAGAGAGATCATCAGTGACGTGAGTACTGGATATTTTCCTCCTTTTTTCATATTATTTGAAAAATGTCATGGGGTTGATGCAAACAGATTATCACCATTTATGTGATGTTGACTTAAAGTACAAGTATATACTTTTTTGCCTCTATATAGTACAAGTACAAGACAGGCTACCGCAAGCAGGTTGGCCATCACATTGGAGCCCGCTGCGTCGAGGATGACCCTCTGCTTGTGCTGGCTCTGAACTCAGCCAGAATTGCCAGTGACGCCCTTTACAAGAAGGACTTCAACAAATCCAAGACTAAGTTCCACCTGCCAGTCGACATGCTGACCATTGAATTGGCCAAGAAATGCCAGATTCAGGTCAACGACTTCAACTACAGAACTCGCCTGCACAACTGGACCTGTCTGCCAGACTCTAGTGATGTCGTCCAGGCCAGGAAGGTCTACGCTCTGCATAGTGACGTAAGTACATTATGATCACTCATTAAGGTTATGAGGTGTCGTGTGGGCTACACCTATCATTTCAGACAAACATTATACCTCCGAAGTTTACTTTCTGACCAATTGTTCTCCCTCTGTTGCTCTCATATAAAACAGGCTGTGTACAGGGCTGATATGGAGTGGCTCAGAGGCACTGGCTGGGTCCCTATTGGCTCGATCGACGTTGAGAAAGCCAAGAAGGCCAGCGAGATCCTGAGCGAGAGAAAATATCGCCAGCATCCAAGCAACTTCAAGTTTACCTCCAAAACCGATGGCATGCCTTATGCCTTGGCTGCAGCCAATGCCAAGATAATGGACAAGGTAGAAATTACTTATTTCTTTCTAGTGTGGAGGGAGATTGAACTCAGGTATACATACATTCAGATTCACAGGATGCAGAGACTAATATTGAAAACAGAGTAATAGTGAAACACATTATTTTCTAATAACATTGCCATCCTTTTCTCATGTTTCAGCGCCAGTATGTTGAACAGTGGGAGGCTGATAAGGTCAACATCCACGTCGGCAATGAGCTTCCAGAGCTTGTGCTGGCCAAGGCAAATGCGATCACCATGAGCAACGTAGGTCCTCCTTACTTTGCTCGCCCTCAAGCTGTTTCCATTCACTGAAGTTGATCTAGTTTGATCTATTTCTATATCCATATGAGCTATGTGTCTCTCAACCTCTTCTATGTTTTTGATTTAATATTTTAAGAAATGAATTACAGTGCCTTCCAATGAGGGCACTAAATATGATATTTTGATGTTATTTCAGAAACTCTACCGTGAAGGATTTGACGAGATGATTGGACAGGGCTATCACCTGGATAAGGATGCCATTGCTGTCCAACATGCCAAGAAGGGCAGAGAGATCATCAGTGATGTAAGTTTGTATATGCATCTCCTCTGAATGAGCATAGGCTGCAATCATAAAAAAACAACTCAACACTTAGCTAGTTCTCTCTTTTTTCAGTACAAGTACAAGGCCGGCTTCCGCAATCAGTGTGGCCACCATGTTGGAGCCCTATGCATTGAGGATGACCCTCTGCTTGTGATGGCTGCCAATGCAGCCAGGATTTCCAGTGATATTCTCTACAAGAAGGACTTCCACCTCACCAAGACCAAGTTCCACCTCCCACTTGACATGATGTCCTTCGACTTGGCCAAGAAAGGCCAGTCCCAGATCCAAGAATTTTCCTACAGAACTAAACTGCACAACTGGACCTGTATGCCAGACAGCACTGATGTTGTCCAAGCCAGGAAGGTCTACGCTCTGCATAGTGACGTAAGTACACAGAGAATCATGGTCCAATCCATATTGTCTATTGCTGGATCCTAACTCTACCTATCGACCATTGAAGTTCAACCAACTACTGCACTACTATCCCATCAGGAGTAATGATTACCTGAACCATGGTTCCTTCCTTCCAGGCGGTGTACAGGGCTGATCTGGAGTGGCTCAGAGGGTGTGGCTGGTTGCCCCAGGGTTCTGTGGATGTCATTAAGGCTAAAAATGCCCAAACCATCCTCAACGAAAGGCTGTACCGCCAGCCCCCCAGCTCTATCAAGTTCACCAGTGTTGTTGACTCTCCAGAGGTTGTCCTGTCGAAGCAGAATGCTGAGACCCTCAGTGGTGTGAGTACTTTATTTTTTCCTATTGAGTAGCCAAACCTGACCTGTTATCTTGGTACCTCTTGTAAAAATGAATTTCTTCAGCGGAGATCGAGATTTTGTGAAATATCGAGCTAGTCTGCGATAACAATGGTTGGATTTATCATTAACTCTTTGATTGTGTGTGTTTGTTGCTTTTCACAGAGGAAATATAGAGAAGTTTGGGATACTGAGAAGACCAATATCCACCTGAACAATGACCTACCTTCTATTGTGCTGTCCAAGGCTAATGCTATCGCCATCAGCAACGTAAGTCTGGTTCACTGCCAAGGCACATACTGTAATGTGTCTTTTGTTTTATTTATAGTATTTTCAGAGTGCAATGAACAGATTCAGTCAGCAATAATATAATGACATTGATTCAGATACACAGATAAAGAAACCTGTAGCGGTCTTCTGTTTATAAGCATATAACAGTATGCCCAGATGTTATTATTTGACTCACTGACTTAATGATCTTTCCATTTCACAGAAACTGTACACTAAGGATTGGGATGCCGACAAGGCTAAGGGATACCACATCAAGGAGGACGCCATCGCTGTGCTGAAGGCCAGAAAATCTAGAGACATCATCAGCGACGTAAGAGAAAATGACTGAAGTCTGCGTCCATTTCATTTAGGTCACTTGATTGAATGGAGTCAGTGGAATGAACTCTCTGATCCCCCTTTTTTCACTCAGTACAAATACCACGAGGGATACCGCAAGCAGGTTGGCCACCACATTGGAGCCCTCAGCGTCAATGATGACCCTCTGATCATGCTGGCTCTGAACTCAGCCAGAATTGCCAGTGATGCCCTGTACAAGAAGGACTTTAACAAGTCCAAGACCAAGTTCCACCTCCCAGTGGACATGCTGACCATTGAACTGGCCAAGAAATGCCAGGTCCAGGTCAACGACTTCAACTACAGAACTCGCCTGCACAACTGGACCTGTCTGCCAGACTCCACTGATGTTGTCCTGGCCAGGAAAACCTATGATCTGCAGAGCGATGTGAGTTTTATCATTCTTATCATCCTCTTTTTATCCCTCTATCTTATTATAATTAGTTTGTTAATTTTAACCCTCTGTTCAGTCATATCTGGGAAAGGCAATCAGTATTTAGTGGCATATTGACCCCTATGCCAATAAAAACACACTGTTGTCTTTTCCCAGGCTGTGTACAAGGCTGATCTGGAGTGGCTGAGGGGATGTGGTTGGAACCCCCATGAGTCTGTGGAGGTCTTGAAAGTGAAACACGCCCAAGCGGTCCTGGCTGAAGTAAGTAATATAATGCATATAATATATGTCATGTAATAATTATATATAACTTGATAATAATATAATATAGTAATATATGCCACCAAGCAAGTGTCTGTCATCTACCTGATCCTTTTAATTGTGGACTGAAAAAGGTGAATTTGCAATGACATTTATTGAAGGTTGATTTTGGTTTGACTGTTGTTGTTTATGTAGACATTGCCAATGTTGTCTTGCAGAGAGGCTACCGCGTCAAGTTGGATCAGCAGACGTTCACAGCCCTTGTGGACAGAATGGACATGGTTTGCGCTAAGAACGCTGCAGATATCCTCAATGAGGTGGGTGGGGACATGGGCCAATTCTTACATGTTACAACACATGAAAGAATCACAATGTTGATGTTTTTTTTTATTCTGTGGGGAATGGCTATCAAAATGAAGAAATAAAAACATTGACTATTGAAGCAACTCTTAATAGAGCCAATAATAATAATCATAAGTACAATACTAATCAATTGCTTTTGTGTTTTGTTTTTGTGCAGGCTAATTACCGTGCACTCTGGCACACAGAGAAGACTAAGTACACGATCACGGACACCCCAGGACTGGCAACAGCAAGAGAGGTGGCCAAGAATCTCCATCCAGTAAGATAACTCTTCTTTCTTTACATCAAGGATTTCCCTACACCCGCAATAACATCTGCTAAATATGTGTATGTGACCAATAAAATGTGATTTGATTTGATCAGGGTGCTCAGACATTTGAAATGCTCAAAATGCCTTTGCCAGTCTGAATGAAGCTTCACATTACTGAAGGTAGAGGGGAATTCGACTCTCCATAAAAAAAAAGAAGAAGAAATGCTCATAAGACGTGTAGTCACAAAATATTTCCATTACGTTCTGTCATTTCCGTTCCTATCTATCTTACCATTCCCAGAAACTGTACACCAAGGACTGGGATAAGGTCAAAGCCACCGGCTTCATCATGCCCGGAGATGCTGTTCCCATCAAGCAGTGCATCCACAACAATAAAGTCCAGAGCGATGTGAGTATCACTATTTTCACCTTTATTTAAACAGGTTGTCATTGAGGTCAAAATACTTATCTCATCTGAATGCAAATGTAATGAAACAGTAAGTAAATGTCAGTTCACTCCTGATAAAGATAACATTAACTACATCATTTACTTAAGATCCTAACTGTGTAGTGTTTAAGTGACTCAAAATATCCATTCACTCAATCCCGTTATAATTCTAAATGCTTAGATCTCTATTGCAGTCTCTGTATGTATATATGTATGTATGTATGAATACACAGTCAATTAAATCGCACTCAGTATGGCACTTTGAATTGAATTTTCTAATTTTATTAGGATCCCCATTAGCAGACGCCATGACGTCAGCTAATCTTCCTGGGGTCCAACACAGAACTAAAAAGACATTACAAACAATTACAATTTACATTAAGACATAACAAACATTCAACAAGTTTGTTATGACTTAGACATTACAGACAATTAAAATACCTGACAGGTAATACATTTAACATTCAGTAGATGCTCTCTAGAATAAGTCTCTGTCCAGTCATATGGTTGATCGCATTAGATGTTCTTTTATTGTTTTCTTGAAGGTGGATTTACTTTTTGCCTGAGAAATGTGAGTTGGTAAAGAATTCCATTCAGTGATGGCTCTGTAAATTACAGTAGATATGAGGAGATTTGTCCTTGGTCTGGGGGGTATCAGATGAGCTAAACTTGCCTGTGTGGTTTGGTGGTTATGTTTGTTGCTGGTATATACTAACTTGTCTAAAAAGTACTGTGGTTTCTTGAAAAATATTACATTCCTAAAGAAATTCAAAAGACTGGCTAGTCATTTGCTTTCAACAGGAAGCCATGAGAGATTATGATGCATTCTTAATTTTTTATTTTTTTAATGAAGAGCTAATCTGGCAGCCCTGTTTTTTATGAGCTTTTTTAGATATTGTTTTGCTGCTGATTATCATATGACTGAACAGTACTCTAAGTGTGACAGGACCAAAAATGAAATCACCTGATTCAAAATGCTGGATGTTAAATACTCAGAAAATGTTCTTGTTATAGCAATGCCCTTACCCATTTTAATGACAATATTATCTATATGCTCAGACCAGGATAGAGCAGCGTCCAACTGTTCTACAGGCATCCCATTCAGCGCCTAATTTAATTGAGGGTCACCAGCAAGTATTTTTCTTGGATCAAATCCAATACTTTGACACTTGCTTGTTCTCTTTCACAGCACAAATACAAGACAGAATACCGTAAGCAGGTTGGCCATCACATTGGAGCCCGCTGCGTTGAAGATGACCCTCTGCTCATGTTGGCTCTGAACTCAGCCAAGATCGCCTCTGATGCCCTGTACAAGAAGGACTTCAATAAGTCCAAGACCAAGTTCCATCTGCCAGTGGACATGTTGTCCTTCGAGCTGGCCAAGAAATGCCAGGTCCAGGTCAATGACAACCAATACAGGACCCGTCTACACAACTGGACCTGTCTGCCAGACTCCACTGACGTCACACAGGCCCGCAAAGCGTACGACCTTCAGAGTGACGTGAGTAGAATATCTCCCTCTCTCTCTCTCTCTCTCTCTCTCTCTCTTTCTCCCCATCTCTCTATTCTCTCCCCGTCTCTCTCTCTTTCTCTCTAATAAAATCAGGAAAATACCTCTAGATAAATTATGGTTTGTCTAACTCTCCTCTGTCTGTCTGCAGTATGTTTACAAGGCCGATCTGGAATGGCTCCGTGGCTGTGGATGGATGGCTGCAGACTGTGTCGATCACGTCAAAGTTAGGAATGCCCAGAAGATCATGAACGAGGTAAACTCCTTTATCTGTTTCCAAGCTGTTCTTGGTTCTTGGTTTCATTGGGCACATTCTGCTCCTCAAACGGCAGTCATTAGTACTGCATGTGTTTGCTACCCTTCAGTGAATTCTTACCACGTCTCTCTCTACTGTCTTTCTGCAGAGGCTTTATAAGAAGGATGCCAAAGACAACTTTGCCAAATACACACACATCGTGGATCGTCCTGAGATTATCATGGCCACCATCAATGCTTTTAACCTCAGTGATGTGAGTGAATAATTTTACTAGTTTAGCTTATACAGTATGTTAAGAAAAGACAAAAAACAACATACAGTCTTTGGATGTCTCTTTTGTTGGATGCACATTTCCGCTGTTTCAAATTATTATTATTATTATTACAACCTGGGGCGGCAGGTAGCTTAGTGGTTAAGAGCGTTGTGCCAGTAACCGAAAGGTCGCTGGTTCTAATCCCCGTGCTGACTAGGTGAAAAATATGTTGATGTGCCCTTGAGCAAGGCACTTAATCCTAATTGCTCATGTAAGTCGCTCTGGATAAGAGTGTCTGCTAAATGAAAAAAAAAAGGATTGAGTCACTCATTCAGATAGCCTTTGACCCATACCTTAGAGAAACGTGAGGAGGTTGTGTTGTGTGGAATGTTTCGGTTTGATCATAACCTGTGCCTGTATGTCCTTCTGTTGTAAAGCTGAAGTACAAGGAGACCTTCAACGCAGAAAAGGGCAAGTACATCGGCTCAGAGGACACACCCCAGCTGGCACATAGCAGAGAGGTCGCCAAGGTCATCAGTGAGGTAAAGTACTCTACATCCATATGACTTGGTCTTCATAGGAACACCTATCTCCATAAATGTCCAATTTTATATACAAATTATATATTTTCTAATGTTGATGATAATTGTAATAATAATGTTGAAACTTATACATTTTATAATTTTGATGTTATTTTAAAAAAATACAAAATATTTTATCTGTAACTTCTGATTTTGACATTGAGGATTGTTTTGTAGAAATACTACAAACTGGCCTGGGACGAAAGCAAAGCCACTGGTTACCAGCTCGACCCTCAGTACATCCCTGTAGTCGGAGCCAAGAAGAACAGGGAGATCATCAGTGACGTGAGTCTAATTTACATCCTCTTGACAACCAAAAATACAAATATCATGATTAGTTAAAGAATATGATGATTATTACTATAAGATATAAATAATATTTAAAGAGCAACGGACACAACAGACTTTAGTACTATTAAATCTAATTCAAATGCGTATTTGTTAAATGTAGGTCTTTAAACAATCTGATTATAATAATTAGTAATTGCTAGTGGTTGCATATGTTGCTGTGGTAACGGAGCTCTTTACTCCCTGCAATCATTGAGGTCAAAAAACTTTTTTTTCTTTGAAACTGAAACCTTTCAGGCTAAGTACCATGACGCCCATGAGAAGGCCAAGGGCCACTACCTGGCTGGCACCCTGGTGGACTTCCCTGACGTGATGCGCTGTGGAGAACAAGAGAAACAGAAGGGCCTGGTAAGATATGATACTGCTGCTCACTTTCACAGTATATGTAGTAAGATATAATACTGCTATAATACTATAGTATATATACAGTATATCTAGTAAAATGTAATACTGCTATAATACTATAGTATATCTACAGTATATCTAGTAAGATATAATACTGATAACCTACACAGCATAATCTAGTAAATCGCACACATGATAATCCAGTCGCTACATTCTCTAAAGATACAATAAGACAACAGCAGGTCATCATTAAGAATTTGTCCTTAAATGACTTACCTGTATAAATAACAGTTTTAAAAGATACTCTGTTGGAACTGGGAATATGCCATATTTACTGCTTAGATATGCTTTCCTATTCATATGTATAGTTCTATCATGTTCTTCTATTTATTTATTTTTCTTCCATGTAATATTTTTTAAAACTTACTTCTATTCTTATTTTGTTTTTGAAATGTTCAAGGAACATTTAATTGTCCTCTTTACACCATGTGTATCCTGTGCGTATGACAAATAAACTTTCATTTGATTTGATTATATTTTTTATTTGAAAATAATCCACACAGTGCCCTGTTCTTTATTCCAGAGGGATTACCAGAAGGAGTATAACACCAACAAGACCAAGAACCACATCCCCGCTGACATCATTCCCAACGTGGTGGCTAAGAGGTGCCAGGACATGCTCAGTGACGTGCTGTACCGCACCTACCTGCACAACTGGACCTGCCACCCCGAACAGGAGGACGCTATCAGAGCCCGCAAGAACAACGAGATTCTGAGCGATGTACGTTTCAAGTTTAATAGATTTTAAAGTGTATTTCGCACATGGACACAAATATGTATACTTTACAAATAAAGTATAAAATATTTATATATTTTTTAAACAATAAAATAATATATTTTTAAGAGACAAATACAGGTAATACTAATAATGACGTAGGTAATCTGTTCCTCGTCCCTCTGCTATCTTTAGTTAGCTACACTACCCCACACTATCACAGTATTTGTAAAATCCCATCAAATCCAACTATCTGAACTCTGCGTTGTGGTACTGTCTATCTGTTTGCTAGGTGTACTACAAAGACGACCTGAACTGGATGAAGGGTATTGGTTGTTATGTCTGGGACACACCTGAGATTGTCCGCGCCAAGAATGCCTATCTGCTGCAGAGCGACGTGAGTAGAAAGATAACTTACTGTCATTTATACCAATGATTTACCTAGTCTTTTGTTTGTTATTGATTGACTACCAGTCTATCATAAATGAATAAATACTAAATGAATATATATTTTATCATAAAAATACTTATATAAAATAGAAAATAATAGTGATAAGAGACTATTTCTAAAGGGGTATTCCTGCTTGGAGACTATGGTTTATTAACCCTCTGCATTTGTTTTCTAACAGCTCAAATACAAAGAGGAGGGTAAGAAGGAATTCAACAACTACTCCATCGTGACAGACACCCCTGCCTACGTGACTGCTATACTGGGTCATACCTGGGCCAGTGATGTGAGTGTCAGATGTACTATACAGAAATAAATACTATACTATACTATACTATACTATACTATACTATACTATACTATACTATACTACACATCTCTTCTAATAGAATATAAATGTATAAAACCCGCTTTGTATCAAAACAAATGCTCTTTATCTCCACAGCTAAACTACAGGGAGGCTTACCATAAGGAAAAGCATATGTATACCACAATTCTGGATACCTACGACTATGTACACAACGCCAACCTCAAGCACATCTACAGCACCGTAAGTGTGGCTCTACTGTAGATGTCCACTATGTCTCCAAATACTGAAATGTTTTCCTATTAGGATGTTAAATGCTTTATTTATGATGTTTATGTTTTATTTTGTGTCATCTAGAAAACGTATACATCTGCCTGGGACAAGATCAAGGCTAAGGGTTACACGCTGCCATCAGACTCCCATGCCATGAAACACGCCAAACAACAGAAGGTCATCCTCAGCAGTGTGAGTTCAACTTATCACCCAATTTAACACCCTTTGTAGTCTAAGACATTTTTGACTTTTGATGTTCCTCATTTGCTTGAAGTTGTTGTTTTGGATCCCTAAGATTCAATGTCAATCATTTGGTTCATCAGTCATCACATACATAAAAGTTGCATGTACATTGTCAAAGCCCACTACCCAAACCAACTCATATGATCTCCTCCCCTATAGGTGAAATACAGGGAGGATTATGAGAAGTTCAAGTCCCTCTACAGCCTGCCTAAGTCCCTGGAGGACGACCCACAAACTCTCCGCTGCATCAATGCCGGAAAGATGGGTCTTGACGTGAGTCTTGTTGCCTTTTTTCATTAGCGCCTCTTTACTTTACTTGCTTCCAAATGGCAGTCAAATATCATTGAATACATTCAATGGAAATGTACACACACATAATAACATAATGGTTTGTGTACCCTCCCTATATGTAGCGCTTGTACAAAGCAGACTATGAGAAGACCAAGGCCAAGAACCACATCCCTCCAGACATGCTGGATGTCTTGTCAGCCCGTCAAACCCAGAACCAAGTCAGTGAGATCGGTTACAGGAAGTACCTGCACCAGTGGATCTGTATGCCTGATATGCAGGTGTACGTCCAGGCACGCAAGGTCAACGAGCAGCTCAGCGACGTGAGTCATCATGAAGTTTGAATATTTGAATAAACTTTTTTAATGTGGAAAACTGTATTTATTGGGTTTTCACATAGCATTTAATCACAGTTTCATGTGAAGTTAAATAATTCAATTGAATACACTTTTTTATCCTTACTTATTATAAACAATATTATTATTTATAATAATATATATATATATATATATATATATAAAATGTTCTTCAGGAAGACCTAGAGGACTTTAATTTTGGGGGTATAGTCATTCATTTAGGATCTGGTAGAATGTGTCAGAAAAACTAATATTGGCGATTACTTCTAAACTATTGTAACATAGTTATATATAGTTCTATTAGGTAGTTCAAAGTTATAGTTCCCTAATTCTGTACTTCTTCTTGCTTGTCCTTATGACTTCTATAACTTTTCTGTGGCTCCCCAGGTCTTCTACAAGGATGACCTGAACTGGCTGAAGGGAATTGGCTGCTATGCTTGGGACACCCCTGAGATCCTGCGGGTCAAGGCTGCTGACAACCTGCAGAGCGAGGTAAACTCCCTCCCCATGCCTCTCACATATCTAGCTTCATCTGTCTTTCTCTTCTATCCTCTCCTCTCCTCTCCTCTCCTCTCCTCTCCTCTCCTCTCCTCTCCTCTCCTCTCCTCTCCTCTTCTATTCTCTCCTCTTCTATCCCCTCCCCTCCCCTCCCCTCCCTCCCCCTCCCCTCCCCTCCCTCTCCTCTCCTCTCCTCTCCTCTCCTCTCCTCTCCTCTCCTCTTCTATTCTCTCCTCTTCTATCCCCTCCCTCCCCTCCCCTCCTCCTCTCTCCTCTCCTCTCCTCTCCTCTCCTCTCCTCTCCTCTCCCTCTCCTCTCCTCTCCTCTCCTCTCCTCTCCTCTCCTCTCCTCTCCTCTCCTCTCCTCTCCCCACAGACGTGGACATTGATGTGGATGTATTTGTGTGTTTGTTCTTGCCTTCCAGAACAAGTACAGAGCCAAGGGCATTGAGGCGTTCAAGGAGTACTCTGTGGTCATCGACACTCCTACCTATGAGACAGCCAAACAGAGTGCTCAGAACCTGAGTGATGTGAGTACTGTCACTAAAGCGTCCTATTTTTCTATCACCATCTTGTTGTTTTATTTAACCCTTATTTAATCAGATGAGTCAGTTAAGAACAAATTCAGTTAATAATTCTAATTCTTGTGCATGAGTGTGGCTGAGTGGGTAATACTGCCATAACTCTAGTTCACATATATTGAACCCCACCAGGGTTCACTTCCTGGTCCAGGCTCTCATTTTTGTACTGTCGCTCTCCCCTGTATATCCAACTGTCTCAATAAACAACAAAAAAATCCTAAAATATATATATCAATTATAATTATTTTCATGATCGAGCATATGAAGTTCTTACCTCTTTCTCCTCTCTCCTCTCATGTTCTCAGCTCCACTACCGTAATGACTACGCCACCAATGTCAAGGGAACTAACTCCTCCCCCGCTATCACCGTTGATACAGAGAGGGCACGCCTGGCCAACTTCAACCAGAGCAATGTAAAATGTTCCATCCTCACTTCTTTTTTTGGGATAATTTCTTTACATTAAGTACACTTTTACAAAGCATACCTCGCTTGTAACTTCAAAAATGCATCGATAGTAACTACTCCCTCAAACTATTTATGGGAAGTAAAATATGCTCGGTTTATTATGATTCTCATATCTTATGTCCTTCTCTGATTTCCCCTCTCTTGATTTTCCTCAGAACCTCTACAAAGAGGCCAACAAGATCTTCATGCCTACTGGCTACTCTCTACCCCACGACAATCCTCTCATGAAGCAGGCTGAACACAACACCATCATTGCCAGCAGCGTAAGAAAGACACAACATTTTATTTTCTTCAAATTTTCATCTATTCGGTTTTTTTTTACTTGAACCGCCCCCCCCTCAAAATAGAGAAAAAAAACACCTTGTGTATAAAATATGAACCATTCAGATTCACAGTGAGGTAATTATCACACAAAAATATATATTCAGATACAAACTTTCAGTTATGAGAGGCACATACTGTGTCACTCACACTTGGAACGGTCTTCTGTTGTGTACTGTAGCTAGGTGAAGTAGAAGCCTATAGATGTAGTTACCATAAAATGTTATATATTGTATCTCTATGGTAGGAACTCACATGTGGAATTCTGCTGTGTTGTGTAGGTGAAGTACAAGACTGACTATGAAAAGTCAAAGGCTACGAACTACACCCTGGACCCAGAAGGTGTCAGCTTCGTCAACATCAGGAACGCCAACAAGGTCACCAACCCGGTAAGATTACAAACGTCTTCTACTCTACCCCCACTAATTGGAAAAATATCATAATTGATTAATGATTCAATTTGATTGATGATCCATCTATGTGGCTATTTGTTATGAGTCCCTTGAAAGATGTTGTATCGTTATAGCTTTGTACAGTCCAAGACCCTGGTATGTGGGTATCATTAAAATTATTATTTGGGGGGTAGTAGTGATGTTATTTCCCCTCTCTATCTGTCTGTCCCAGCGTCTGTACCGTGAGCTGTACGAGAAGGAGAAGGATAAGATCCACAGCACCTACGACACACCTGAGATCAGACAGGTCAAGATGACCCAGAAGGCCGTCAGCGACGTACGTGACCTTTTCTCATCCTGTCATTATCACTCCTGTACTATTGTCATTGATGTTTGTTACTATTGCTTCGTGTTGATGCTTGCTACAAGTCTAATTCATCATGATTATCTATTTTTTCATTCATACATTTATTATCTTTAGAAACCTTTTCTTTTCAAAACGATGTATTTATTTGTTCTCTTTGCTGTGAAGTTTGCCACGTGGTATAAGTACTGTGTGTCTCCCTTTGTTCCGTAAAGTTGTGCTACAAGGAGAAGTACATTGCCAACAGAGGCACCATGATCCCCATGGGCATCACTCCCCAGATGATACACTGCAACCACATCAATGAGATCACCAGTGACGTACGTGGCCCAATAACATTCACTCAAAACTTCTGAAACATGCAATATTTAGGCTATACAACCAATGAAATATGTTTTTTTTCAATGAATACTTAAGTTAACTTCAGTGAGGATACGAGAAGAATTTCATTGATAGGTTATTGTTACTTTTCTAAATCCCTCCATGCCTATTGAATGATTATACAGTAATGTAACCATTGTGTTTCTCTGTTTGCATCACCAGCTGAGATACAAGGAGGACCTTCTGTGGCTGAGAGGCGTTGGCTGCTTCCTGTATGACACACCTGAGATGGTCACTGTCCGCAACATCACCAAGTTCAGGGTAGGTAGCCTTTCCTTTCTGTTTCATTTGATCATGGCTTCAATCAGCAATCAAAGAAGCTAAGTATACACAATCTGCAAATACTGTAAATAATATGTCTATGCTATGCCTATAATATATCTGCTAATCCATATTCATCTGTCTCCCCAAAACAGGCCAACTATGATGTTGAGGCAAAGAAGAACCGTGCCAACTTCACTGTAGTCCTGGACACACCAGAGTACCAGCGTGTCACTGAGCTCAAGACCCACATGAGCAACGTGAGTCATCTTCTCTATCATATCTCCATTTCCCACATATACTATATATATATTATTATTATATCATGTTATAATATACAGTACAATATATTAACACAATTCAGTAAAACTTCCATAAACTGCCATTAAACGAGGTCGATGCTTGTTGGAGACTCAGCTTTTAAGTCTCAGGTCGGTCTTTCTGTCTGAATTGGCAGTGTTAACTGGCAATGTTAACCTTTAACCTCTGGTCCTCAGCTGATGTACAGAGCCCAAGGCAATGTGGAGAAGACCAAGTGCACCACCACCCTGGACTCCCTCGAGGTCCAGAGAGTCAAATGGGCCCAACAGCTCAGCAACAAGGCAAGTCAAATGGAGATGCCCACAGTTTTTTGTGTGTTTCATCTTAGCTCTCACAGATACAATAAACCTGGTAAACTCTGTGGAGGACTGATATATGTGTTAAGATTTCTATTGATACCAACTTAAAACACAACAATGACAAAAAGCTCCTGAGTAGCTCCTGAGTGGCGCAGTGGTCTAAGGCACTGCATCGCAGTGTTAACTGTGCCACTATAGATCCTGGTTCGAATCCAGGCTCTGTCGCAGCCGGCCGCGACCGGGAGACTCATGGGCGGCGCACAATTGGCCCAGCGTCGTCCAGGGTAGGGGAGGGAATGGCCGGCAGGGATGTAGCTCAGTTGATAGAGCATGGCATTTGCAACGCCAGGGTTGTGTGTTCGGTTGTGGGTTTGATTCCCACGGGGGGGCAGTATAAAAAAAATAAAAAATAAAAAAATAAAAAAAGATATGTATTCACTAACTGTAAGTCGCTCTGGATAAGAGCGTCTGCTAAATGACTAAAATGTAATGTAAATGTAAAAAGGTATAAAGAAAGTGTTTTCTGACGTTTTTGTTAATGTCTCTCTCTCTGATAATTACAGTTTATGTACACTGACCTGGCCTCCAAGGAGAGAGCCCACTTCACTCCCGAGATCGACACCCCCATAATGGATCACGCCAGGGCTATGAAGGTGGTCTTCAGTGAGGTAAGTCTTTCTAACGTCATTTCTCCAACATTCCTCTATCACCACTATATTGCCCTTCTTATGTCCCAGTATGATACCATAGTATTTGCCTTTCACCACTGCTCTAACACAGTTTCTCCTCTGTTTCATCCCCAGATCAAATACAAAGATCAGTATGAGAAAATGAAGCACAAGTACACCAGCATCCATGACACACCCATCCTGGTCCGGGCCAAGAAGGCCTACCTACAGTCCAGTGACGTGAGTATGCTCTCTGGTGATCCCTCCTCCTCCTCTACTGTCTTTGGTCTTTAAGTTGTCCTTCTTACAAATGACTGACCTACATACTACTCTCTCTCTCTCTCTCTCTCTCTCTCTCTCTCTCTCTCTCTCTCTCTCTCTCTCTCTCTCTCTCAGCTGCGCTACAAGGAGAGCTTTGAGCTGGCCAAGGGACACTACCACAGTATCAAGGATGCCCTGGACATCGTGTGTCACCGCAGGGTCACCGATGACATCAGCGAGGTCAGTGTGTCAGCCAATTAGAAAAGATCTCCCCAGCGACCAAAACTGGTTGAAATGACATCACTACAACCAGTTTACGAACAGTAATCTGGTTTTAATGAAGTTGTTTCAACCAGCTTTGCCTGCTGACTCAGAGCCATCTAATATGATTATTTGGTCCATTAAATGCACTCCATTTGGTATGTGGATTTAGCCAAATAATGTATACACGTATGTTGTCCTACAGATATAAGACAATTCTTTCTCTCCTTCACACAGGTCAAATACAGAGAGAAGTACAACAACACTCTGGGTACGTGGAGATCCATCCCCGACCGTCCCGAGTTCTTCCACAGCAAAATCATCTGTGACAACGTCAGCGACGTGAGTGATGTCACTTTAACATCAGAAAATACCCTCGCAGCAGAATCACTGTATTGTCAATACCAGTACATTCGAATACTTAGAATATGTAGCTTACCATAGAACGATTGCATTGTCCATTTCAGCATATTAGAATACTTTAACATGTATGACCCAAAACATTAATTTATCTGTCTAACATTAGATCAAGTACAAGGAGGACCTGGATTGGCTGAAGGGTATTGGCTGCTACGTGTGGGACAGACCTGAAATGGTCCAGGCTGAGAAGAACAAGAGCCTCTACAGTGAGGTAAAGGAAATAATTTACCGCTAAAAATACAATAAGACCATTTTCAGATGTTATCTTTCTCTTCTCATGACCACAGGCTCTTTGTCCTCTTCTCTTCCCTCTTCTCCTTTGAAAACAGAGACTCTACAAAGAAACTTTTGAGAAGAACAGACACCACTTCAAATACACCTGTGACACTCCATTCTTCAAGGCCGCCAAGAATGCCTCCGTTATCATCAACGATGTAAGTCACAGTTGCACATTTGTAACACATTTATACAAACTCATGTTGGTTTTAATTTGGATATACGGGATATATTTAATCTTATTTAAATGATCTTATGAAAACCAGATACAGTAATGAGTATAACATGTGTTCTCTTTCTATCTCATTTGGATTCTCAGCTTTGAAGGTAACAGATGATCATGATTAGTTCATAACATTTAGTAGACCTTCTGTAAATGATGATGAATGGACCTTCCCTCTTCCTGTGGTGGTCCTAACCACAAGACTGTGTCATTGTCACTCGAGTTTCTCTTGTCTGCGGTTCATTCCTCTATGTATCACATGCTATTAACCTTGACTTTCTTTCCTGGTAGTCTTCTTATTTCCTGACTGTCACAGCTCACTGTTTGTTTGTCAGTTGTCTTTAACGTTTTGACATTCTGAGCAGAGGCACTATAGAGCAGCCTATGAGAAGACCAAGGATAAGTACAGCAGTGTGTTGGATGATCCTAGAAACCTCCTGGCTAAGGAGAACGCCAAGAATAGCCAGGTAAAGCTACAATTGGCCCGCTGCGGAGTCCCGCCCACGTCTGCCTCCGCCTCCTCTGGGCCTATCAGAACGCCTGCTTCTGAGGCCGGTGCATGAGGTCATCTGACTGCAGGCCTTTCGGGAGGTCGTAGTCGCATGGCTATGATGTTGTTGTTCGTGTTCACGTCTCTCTCTCTTTTACAGGTGTCGTACTCTGCCACTCAAATTGCCCTCTGTGGTGGTTTGAGTGAGCGGCTACACTCTCCTTGATCTGTGCACTCAGTGTTGAACCCGTAAACTTGGTTGAACCCTTTTATCATGTCAAAAAATTCAGCATTGGCAAAACCATGAAAGCTAATAAAAAGGCATATTTGATTGATTGACTGATTGAACCCATTTCAACCAGGTTTAATATAGCTGGGCGATTCGCTCTGAGGACACAGATCATGAGGACACAACTCAGATCTTTGGAGCTCCTCTGTAGTCCACTCCGTCCTATCTGTCCCACTGTCCCTGTCCCTGTCCTCATCCTCTGCATGCTGTGTGTGTGTTGATGTGTGTCCCCGTGGACAGAAAAGGTATAGATCCAGGGCTAGAGAGCTGCTAAAGAACGGCTGCAATGAGCTGCTCCGCCCAGACATCCTCAGCGCCATTTACCAGTCCAGCGCGCAGTGTAAGGTAATCATCCATTGGCCCAGTAGACCTCACCTCGCAATGTTCTCAAAATGGCCACTCCATACCAGAGTTTTCCCAGTTCTCACTCCCTCCAGTTGTCTTCCCAGCTCTCGCTAACTGTAGCTGTGGAAACCCATGCTGAACTCCCAATGGCCAGTGACTAGACTACCTCACCTCTGTCTGCTCCACATTCCACTCAGTCTACCAACCACATCATTTGTCTAATTCTGGACTTATTTTCCTTCACGCACCCCTGCTTCATAAATACACCTGAATCCTCACTGATCTCTGAACCCAAGCTACCCAGCTTATCCCAAGTTATAATCCCTCTGCCTATAACCCACATCACAAGTACAGACTGAACTGTCTAGAAATATGTTTTACATTAAATTATGAACAGTCAATAGATTTGTTTATTTTCATTTATTTTACAGACTGTGCCCTAACTGACTATTGGTAACACTTATCCCTTGTCTCTGTTTTCGTTCTGGAACTGTGTGTTTGTGGAATTCTCTTTCCACATAATTTCAGTTTGTTGCATGTTTCCGTAAAGCATGTGCCAACCTCTGCATGGTGTCTTCCCATTGCATTCATTCATTACATTGACATTGTTTTACAGAATCACCTTTCAATGCTTCACAACTTTTTAAATGTCATTATCTTTTTTTAGCAAATACATTTAATTTGATCAAGAATGGATAAAGGCATGTCAACTAAACTCATATAAACTACTGAAAATCAATCTGCAAAGCACATAGGATAATCTATAGATAATTTAAACTCTGTTAATAATATATCAATTGATACTGATTTGACAGTAATGTCTCCTGTGTGAGTGTGTCTAACTCTGGTGTCCTGCCCCCATCACCACAGTGGAAGTACAGGGAGCAGTATGAGCGTGCTAAGGACAAGTTCACCTCCATCCTGGAGACTCCCGAGCATGAGAGCCACAAACGCAGCAAAGCCATAGGAGACGTGAGTTCACTTTGCCACACAACATTAAATTAAAGATACTTTTTGTTGCAATTGTTGTCACTGTCTCTCTCTTCTTATATAAATAAATAGTTATTAAAAACATTAAGATATACAAATAAATAAATATACAAATAATACAATAATATAAATATAAATATATGCTTTTCTTACTGCTGTGTATTTATCTACATAACACTATATGTGAATAATTTAGACTTGTACCATTTTCTCATCACTTTTTCAAGAATGTCTACAAGATGGAGTATAACAAGAACAAGGCTAAGGGCTACACCCTGGGCCATGACACTCCACACAGCACACACATGAAGAAGGTCAAGGAGATCACCAGTGTGGTATGTACTCTACACTCTCAAAATGGCTGCCTTCCTTCCCTCTCACAACTGGACTTCTAAGATGGAGGCAGGTACAGTCAAAGCCCTGGTACTGTATGTGAGTGTGTTTTTCTCTCATTTGTCTCTCAGCTGAAGTACAAGGAGGTGTATGAGAAGAGCAAGGCCCAGATCAACATGGACCCTGAATCCTTTGAAATCCGCGCTGCCAAGGAAGCCTACAAGAACATCAGCAATGTGAGTCTCTCTCTTCTAGGACTCCTCTTTTCCTTGTATCCATTTACTTCTGAAAGACACTTATGAATGAATGTATCAATGAATTAATGAATGAATGAATTTGGCTTGTTAAGGACAGGCACTTCTACCCCACTTGAACGTTTGCTTGAGACAGGCCCTTCACTCACTCACTGTTCTGTTCCTGTCTGATTTGTCTCCTTCCAGCTGGACTACAGGAAGAAGTACCAGGCCACCAAAAACAAGTGGATCTGGACCGTAGACAGACCTGACTTTGTCCACGCTGCCAAGGCCAACCTCCAGCAGAGTGATGTGAGTCATGCACTACAGACGTTTTTATTTTTTGTTGTTGATGTATTTTAGCCCACAAGTGAGTCCATGAAAAACAAATCTAGACGAATACAACGTTAAAAACAATAGCGACGTACATAACTTACACACATAACACCATCCCAGGTTTCTATACTGACACCTTGTATCTTTGACATACCTCTGGTCTAACCCTATTGTATTGCTGTCCTCAGGTTGAGTACAAGTATGACAAGGAGATGATGAAGGGTTGTGTGATGTCCATCGTGGACGACAAGTTAGCCGTCCTGGCTAAGAAGAATGCTGATTTCAGCAATGTGAGTAGTTGTTCCATTATCTGCCACCCATCAACCAAAATAAAGTTATTATGTTCTGTTCTATCCGATTCTATTCTATTCTGACACATGACATTTTAATCTTAAGAAAATAAGAGCCTGTGTTAATTGTTGTGCTTTGTTCTGTCCACCAGGTGAAATACAGAGAGAAGTTTGAGAAGGCAAAAGGCCAGTATAAGACTGTTCTGGACACTCCTGCTAACCTTCATGCCAAGTCAGTGCGCATTCTGGCATCTGAGGTAAGAAGCAGAAAACACCAAACACATGATAACTACAGATACTTACTATGTAATGTTTATTACTGCCAATGATTGACTATCTTTACTAACCTACAGTATAGTTATCATAGATAGATCGTAAATGTCATAATGCAAACCTTATCTTATGGATGAACAAGGAATTTGTTATAAAATGTCTCAAGAACACTTGTTTTAATGAATGTAGCTACTGTACAATATGTTAGTTTGGTTTGTACGACACCCAATCAGATTCCTGTCTGACACTAGTTGTTTTCTTTCTTTCCTCAGAGCAAATACAAACTGGCCGGCAAGAAGGAGCAGCAGACCAGCAAATTCAACACTCTGCCCACGACCCGCGACACAATCCACGCCAAGGACATGGGCAAACTGGTCAGCGAGGTCAGTCCCTACTCTCCATATCAGCTGTTTAGTAGTTGGAGCTGGTATACAGTCTTGAACCACAGTCTTGAACCTCCATTTCTGGATTTTTCACACAGAGTGAATGAGACTTCCCAAGACTATACAGTCCTGAGCCATTTGTTACCTTTGACATCTTTGTCTCTGCCATTTTGTCCACAGAAACAGTACAAGCAGAAGTTTGAGAAGGAGAAGGGCAAGTCCAAGTACAACAACATGAGTGTGCCTCCCGATGTGCAGCACGCCATGGACGTAGCCAAGAATCAGAGCAATGTAAGTCACTCACCTTCCTCTCCTATAAAAATACATTGGTATATCTTCTATATTAAAGACATTCAACAGTTCATGCATGCTTGATATAATTGATCGTTATTAATCAATCAGTCTATGAAATGTATTCATTTTGGCCTCCCGAGTGGCGCAGCGGTCTAAGGCACTGCATCACAGTGCTAAAGGCATCACTACAGGCCCGGGTTCGAGCCCGGGCTGTATCACAACTGGCTGTAATCGGGAGTCCCATAGGGCGGCGCACAATTGACCAAGCGTTGTCCGGGTTAGGGGAGGGTTTGGCCGGGGGAGGGGGGGCTTTACTTGGCTCATCGCACTCTAGCGACTCCTTTTGGCGGGCCGGGCGCCTGCAGGCTGACCTCGGTCGTCAGTTGAACGGTGTTTCCTCCGACACAATTGGTGCGGCTGGCTTCCGGGTTAAGCGGGCGGGTGTTAAGAAGCGCAGTTTGGCGGGTCATGTTTCAGAGGACGCATGACTCGACCTTCGCCTCCCGAGCCCGTTGGGGAGTTGCAGCGATGAGACAAGATTGAAATTGGGGAGAAAAATGGGGTAAAAATTTTTATAATAATAATAATTTAAAAAACGATGTATTCATTTTTACATCAGCAGTTGTCACAAAGTGCTTTCACAAGAAGCCATGGCTTTTATGTTTTAATATCAGTCTTTCAATGTGGTGGATTCACTCTTTCCTCTCTCTCAATCTCTAGTTTGCCTACAGGCAGGGCGCTAAGGCCAAGCTCAACTACACCTCTGTGGCTATGCGCCCAGACATCATGAAGGCTACCCAGGCCTCCAAGCTCGCCAGCAATGTGAGTGTTTAGTACTTTATTTCACCTTTATTTAACCAGGTAAGCCAGTTGAGAACAAGTTCTCATTTACAACAGCGACCTGGCCAAGATAAAGCAAAGCAGTGCGATAAAAACAACAACACAGAGTTACATATGGGGTAAAAAACATAAAGTCAAAAAAATACAACAGAAAATATATATACAGTGTGTGCAAATGTAGCAAGTTATGGAGGTAAGGCAATAAATAGGCTATAGTGCAAAATAATTACAATTAGTATTAACACTGGAATGCTAGATGTGCAAGAGATTATGTGCAAATAGAGATACTGGGGTGCAAAAGAGCAAAATAAATAACAATATAGGGATGAGGTAGTTGGGTGGGCTAATTACAGATGGGCTGTGTACAGGTGCAGTGATCGGTAAGGTGCTCTGACAACTGATGCTTAAAGTTAGTGAGGGAGATAAGAGTCTACAGCTTCAGAGATTTTTGCAATTCGTTCCAGTCATTGGCAGCAGAGAACTGGAAGGAATGGCGGCCAAAGGAGGTGTTGGTTTTGGGGATGACCAGTGAGATATACCTGCTGGAGCGCAGACTACGGGTGGGTGCTGCTATGGTGACCAATGAGCTAAGATAAGGCTGGGATTTGCCTAGCAGTGATTTATAGATGGCCTGGAGCCAGTGGGTTTGATGACGAACATGTAGTGAGGACCAGCCAACAAGAGCGTACAGGTCACAGTGGTGGGTAGTGTATGGGGCTTTGGAGACAAAACGGATGGCACTGTGATAGACTACATCCAATTTGCTGAGTAGAGTGTTGGAGGCTATTTTGTAAATGACATCGCCGAAGTCAAGGATCGATAGGATAGTCAGTGTTACGAGGGCATGTTTGGCAGCATGAATGAAGGAGGCTTTGTTGCGAAATAGGATTGGAGATTCTTAATGTGAGTCTGGAAGGAGAGTTTAGAGTCTAACCAGACACCTAGGTATTTGTAGTTGTCCACATACTCTAGGTCAGACCCGTCGAGAGTAGTGATTCTAGTCGGGTGGGCGGGTGCCAGCAGCGTTCGATTGAAGAGCATGCATTTAGTTTTACTAGTCTTTAAGAGCAGTTGGAGGCTACTGAAGGAGTGTTGTATGGCATTGAAGCTCGTTTGGAGGTTTGTTAACACAGTGTCCAATGAAGGGCCAGATGTATACAAAATGGTGTCGTCTGCGTAGAGGTGGATCTGAGAGTCACCAGCAGCAAGAGCGACATCATTGATATACACGGAGAAAAGAGTCGGCCCAAGAATTGAACCCTGTGGCACCCCCATAGAGACTGCCATAGGTCCGATTTGACACATTGAACTCTATCTGAGAAGTAGTTGGTGAACCAGGCGAGGCAGTCATTTGAGAAACCAAGGCTATTTAGTCTGCCAATAAGAATGCGGTGGTTGACAGAGTCGAAAGCCTTGGCCAGGTCGATGAAGACGGCTGCACAGTACTGTCTATTATCGATCGCGGTTATAATATCGTTTAGGACCTTGAGCGTGGCTGGTTTTGCAAACTCTCTGAGTTGAATATGTATGTTGTTTACACTCTCAGCATGACAGCATCAAAAGGCATCAAGTCAAATCACCACCACAGTCTGTGCTGAACTGTTACTCACTGGTAGTTTGTGTATTGTGTCTGGTAGGTTGGCTACCGTGACAAGGCCCGCGAGGAAGCTGCCCATGGAGGCTCCTTGACCCACCGTCCAGACATCGCTCTGGCTACTGCGGTGTCCAAGCTGACCAGCCAGGTACGGTCAACACCAAACCCCCAGAGTCTGACTGGACCAGTTAGCCCTTCCCCGTGGGCTGCTTTCAGTTTTTATTCCCCTTTAATTGATTATCTTTGTCCCTTCTCAGTAAATGTTCTCTCATTTCATTGTCAGTTATTTTCTGCTTTCAGAAAATAGTTTCAGTTGTATTGTCTGTCTCTGAAGATTTTAATCCACCAGCCCAGATGACATGCATTTCACTTCAGCTTCCTAAAGATCATGATTTCGTTCTAGAGATCTATAGTATTGCCATTCCCTGTTTTAGGTCAGTTAGGATCACCAATTTATTTTAAGAATGTGAAATGTCAGAATAATAGTAGAGAGTGATTTATTTCAGCTTTTATTTCTTTCATCACATTCCCAGTGGGTCAGAAGTTTACATACACTCAATTAGTATTTGGTAGCATTGCCTTGAAATTGTTTAACTTGGGTCAAACATTTCGGGTAGCCTTCCACAAGCTTCCCACAATAAGTTGGGTGAATTTTGGCCCATTACTCCTGACAGAGCTGGTGTAACTGAGTCAGGTTTGTAGGCCTCCTTGCTCGCACACGCTTTTTCAGTTCTGCCCACAAATGTTTCTATAGGATTGAGGTCAGGGCCACTCCAATACCTTGACTTAAGCCATTTTGCCACAACTTTGGAAGTATGCTTGGGGTCATTGTCCATTTGGAAGACCCATTTGCGACCAAGCTTTAACTTCCTGACTGATGTCTTGAGATGTTGCTTCAATATATCCACATAATTTTCCTTCCTCACGATGCCATCTATTTTGTGAAGTGCACCAGTCCCTCCTGCAGCAAAGCACCCTCACAGCATGATGCTGCCACCCCCGTGCTTCACGGTTGGGATGGTGTTCTTCGGCTTGCAAGACACCCCCTTTCTCCAAACATAACGATAGTCATTATGGCCAAACAGTTCTATTTTTGTTTCATCAGACCAGAGGACATTTCTCCAAAAAGTACGATCTTTGTCCCCATGTGCAGTTGCAAACTGTAGTCTGGCTTTTTTATGGCGGTTTTGGAGCAGTGGCTTCTTCCTTGCTGAGCGGCCTTTCAGGTTATATCGATATAGGACTCGTTTTACTGTGGATATAGATACTTTTGTACCTGTTTCCTCCAGCATCTTCACAATGTCCTTTGCTGTTGTTCTGGGATTGATTTGCACTTTTCGCACCAAGGTACGTTCATCTCTAGGAGACAGAACGTGTCTCCTTCCTGAGCGGTATGATGGCTGCGTGGTCCCATGGTGTTTATACTTGCGTACTATTGTTTGTACAGATGAATGTGGTACCTTTTGCTCCCAAGGATGAACCAGACTTGTGGAGGTCTACAATTTTTTTTCTGAGGTCTTGGCTGATTTCTTTTGATTTTCCCATGATGTCAAGCAAAGAGGCACTGAGTTTGAAGGTAGGCCTGGAACTACATCCACAGGTACACCTCCAATTGACTCAAATGATGTAAATTAGCCTATCAGAAGCTTCTAAAGCCATGACATCATTTTCTGGAATTTTCCAAACTGTTTAAAGGCACAGTCAACTTAGTGTATGTAAACTTCTGACCCACTGGAATTGTGATACAGTGAATTATAAGTGAAATAATCTGTCTGTAAACAATTGTTGGAAAAATTACTTGTGTCATGCACAAAGTAGATGTCCTAACCGACTTGCCAAAACTATAGTTTGTTAACAAGAAATGTGTGGAGTGGTAAACGAGTTTTAATGACTCCAACCTAAGTGTATGTAAACTTCCGACTTCAACTGTATATACACATACATACATACATACATACATACATACATACATACATACATACATACATACATACATACATACATACATACATACATACATACATACATATACACATTTCCTTTTTTGTCATAACTACCCATGTTACCCGTGTTCTATTCTGTCCTTGTGAGCTCTGAATATCTCCTATTCTCTATAGAGTTACATGTTAATATGCTCCCCAAAATACCTGTACTACCCCTGTATACCCCCTCTCATCTCCTCCATGAGTTACTCATCTTCTCTCCACTGTCTCTCTCCACTGTCCCCTCCCCAGCATGCAAAACTGGGTTGAAATGCAGAGTTGTAGTATTGTTACAGTGTTGAATAAGTTTTTCCCAGTTTTGCCTGTTGGGTATCTCCCTCCCTCCCTCCATCCCTTCTTCCCTCCTTAATCCCCTCTCTGTACCTGTTCCCTCCATCCTGTTTATGTTCTCACCCTGCCATCTTACTGCTGCTTCGTAGGAGGAGTTGGGGGCCAGGCCCTCCCTCCATGGCGCTGCTTCCATCGATACTCCCCAGAGTCGCCACCTTAAGAAAATGAGTGCCCTGACTAGTAATGTAAGATGGCAAAACCTGAACCCCCCTGGGATGGGGTCCAATGGGCTGCAACTTCCTGTCTGTGTCTTGCGACTTCCTTTCTCCTTCTATTGAATGACTCACTGATTGGTTGATTTCTGGTAGCATCGGTTGGGGCTCTTCTGCTTCCATAATTCAAGAGGACATCTTTTCATTTGTGTTTTAATTCTATGATATCTACCTATATTCTTGATTTTTATATTTTTCCTCCATTTTCTTGTTTAGATTTTTCCTTCAGTCTTTTTGTTTTGTGTTTTGTGTCCCTTATACCTGTAGCTATCTTATTCTTCTCTCTCCCATTGCAAGCTTTGCCTTGACGCCAAACACAGACATGCATAGTGATGCAATAACTATTTTCCTAAAAGTCAACAGAAAATATTGTTTTCTATTGCTTTTTTCATTTGATATTTTTCTATTTTTGTCCCTCAGTTGAATCAACATCTTAAATGATCAATGTCAGAATAGCCGGGACATGTGGTTAGTCAATGTCTCTGTCTGATCTGGAATGGCCCCTACAGTGATAGCACGTCATAGGGTTATTGTTGCTGCATCGTTCTACAGAATTGTCTCTGTACCATGAGGACTGTGTAAATCCTGTATCAAAGCTTCTATCTAAAGTATCTAAAGTATCTTATCCACAACTCTTCTATAGTATAGACAAAAAAATTTTTTTATAGACAACACTGAACACTAGGAGGCGGAGTTGACCCTTATGAGAACCATTTCATTGGTTTGCCAGATGTTCTGTCATTGCTTTTTCATTTGGAGCATGATTATAATTAGACAGATCTTTTTCTCATTTCTATTGGATTTACACACTCTTCATTTCTCTCTCTCCCTCTTTCTCTCCCTGCCTGATGTTTCTCTCTGCCTGATGTTTATCTCTCTGTCTGATGTTTCTCTCTCTGCCTGATGTTTATCTCTGTCTGATGTTTCTCTCTCTGTCTGATGTATCTCTCTCTGCCTGATGTTTATCTCTGTCTGATGTTTCTCTCTCTGCCTGATGTTTCTCTCTCTGCCTGATGTTTCTCTCTCTGCCTGACTGTTCTTCAGCTGGTTCGTCTACAGATTAGGAGTCTACTTCAGACTCTCAGAAATGGGATCCCAGCATCACTTTCTCCCTCATTTTCTATTTCTGACTACCATACATACTGTTCCAACAGTATATGAAGTCAATGTTCTGTTTGTACAGTTGTTTCTTCTGACTGTTGTCTTAATTGCCTTCTGAGGTTAGTTGGCTCATTGAAAGTAAGATAGAATGCTGATTTATTCATTTGTTATACCCACCAGATAACTTATATCAAATTAATCCTAGAAGGCAAACTATGTTTTTTTTACTTCAATTGGTTATGCTGTATAACAAGGGCTACTAACAGAGTAGAGTACGGAGTTACCTAGGTTTAGAAATTCTGAATTTGGATTCCTCCAAAATCATTGAACAAGCCAGGCGCCCTTTTTATATTATGTGTCTGAATACTGTGTTTTTCTCCTCATGAATCCTACTCTCTCTCTGTTTTTCTTGGCTTACCTCACAGACACAATTAGACTGAGATTAACACACACACTGCCATATGATATCCCTCCAGGTGCAGTACAAGGCCAAGTTTGACAAGGAGAAGGGACTCAGGCCAAAGTATGACATGAAGGAGAGTGTTGTTTACAAGACTCAGAAGGATGCACACAAGCTGGCTAGTGAGGTAACGTGTTCCACCCTCCCAAGTAGGTGTAGTACTCTTTTAATATGATACATTTGTGTTCGGGCTAAGATGTCTTTACTCACAACTCTTTATCAAAGATATACAAAGCAAAAGCTCTCTATAATATGATGATGTTGTTCTGTCCGTCTTCTCATCTCACAGGTGAAATACAAGGGTGACCTGAAGAAGCTCCACAAGCCTGTGACCGACATGGCAGAGTCTCTGTCCATGCAGCACAACCTGAGCACCAGCAAGCTGTCCAGTGACGTAAGACAATCTCACATAACCCTTTGTACTCCCAATACCACCGTCTTCCGTCCCGGTAGTGTCATCATCACCATCATCCCTTCTGCATAACAACCGCCTTCTCAACAACCAACCACCTCACCACCACAACCCTCTAAGAAAGTAATTCCATATAATTAGGAATCATTGGCTTTCCCTAGCTCTCTCTCAGCAGGCAAATCTGGTTGAAATAACGTAATTACAATCAGTTTTCAACCAGAAGTAGTTGTAATGTGGTTGTAATGACGTCATTTCAACCAGTTCTGTCCTGCTGTGTATATACTGTATAAGCTATAGAAAAACACAGATCTGTAGCATCATAATTTAGAGTCATACTCTTTTACCCATAATCCTCAAGGACATCATCTGGTAGTGACCCTGACCCTTCTCACCTTTGACCTCCAAACTTCCTGTACTAGCACCCGCTGTAACCTTCTCCATCTCTTTTTTCATCCATCTACAGTCTTAGTGTTTTCTTTTTCACAGTCTCTAGCATTTTATCATGTGCTGGAATTTGTTGTCTTTTTTTGGGGGGTTAAATTAAAAACATTACTTAGTATATCATAACTTAGTCTTCTAGAACTCTCTGCCTCACCCTCTCTTCTCTAATTCTTCTTCATTGCATTCTTTTCATTCCTTTTTATTCACATTCCTTAACATTTTATAAAACATTCTTGTTTAAAATAATATATATTTTTTAATGGGTGGCATTGAGTAAGCTAATGGCAGTGGCTATTTTTCCCCATGTTGTTGTACTGAGCTACTTTACCGGGCGTTGATTCCCCCTTAGTACCAGTACAAGAAGAAACATGAGGACAGTAAGGGTCACTACCTCATGATCGCTGACACACCAGAACAGCTCCATCACAAGGAGGCTTCAGAACTACAGAGTCACGTAAGTGGCCGATGTCTGGGACGACCTATGAACCTGTCCTATTGACATCACCAGGTTTTAACTTCCTATGTTTGAGATGGCAACTTCCTGTTTGAAAATAATCTCTCCAATATTCAATTTCATCCTGTGACTTGCAAATCTAAATTCTAAATTATCCCAGGCTTCTTCTCCAACCTGTAAAATCATTAAATAGTGGAACACAATGACACAGTGTTTGTATTGGTTACCTGTCAGGGCTTGGTTGACTTGTAAAAACAGTTTTACTAGAAACGTTGGTTGGGCTGTGTGTTATTATGTAAGTCCTTTTTTAATTAATCCATATAATCTCCCACTCGTCACTCCATCATTAAACCTGAGAGGTTTATATTGCAATCATTATAAATTGGTTCCCATGCTCCCATTTTATGTGGAGTAATTTTGCCCTCTAGTCTTAAATGGGCACGATATCTGGACCAGAGTTCACTATATTGAAACAGACCTGTCACAAACCCTGTCAGACACCTTGTTAAACTGTTATGATGTTATAACAACGCCAGTTGGTATCGTTTAGGCCTCAAGGGTAACATTAAATGGCCTATTTAGTAATATTTATTGAATAAGGTAAGTCAACTTTATTCAATAAATAAATTAAGACATTGTTAATATATTTGTCTGACTCCTGTGTGTCCGTCCACAGGTGAAGTACAAGGAGAAATATGAGAAGGCTAGAGGAAAGGCCATGCTAGACTTTGAGACCCCCACCTATGTGACGGCTAAGGAGGCCCAGCACATGCAGAGCGCGGTAAAAAAAATAGTTTCAACCCAATATCTAACTGTTTCACACAATAACACCTATACTTTGCAGTCTGGAGTTTCGCCGGTGCTCCAAAGAGAACATGCATGGACTAATCTGTTGTTTTTGTCTGTCATTGTGTTGGATCTTCTGTTTCATTTGGAAATTCTGTAGACTTGTCTGTCCTCCAAAAGTATAACTAGAATGTCTATGAAATGTGATTTTCCAATGTGTCATTTGATGTGAAAGTTAAGCACTGGGACTAGGGCATATGGTAGACTTGTGTGGCACTGACACATGATGTTCTGTAAGTACAGAAAGTGAAATGTTCCTCTGATGATCCAGGGTTAAGGTATGGTACTGGATGTCTGTCTGTAATCATGTCTCCCTGCTAGTGCACAGACAGACTGACACAAAACAGGAAACTTAACAGACTGCATAGATTTATTTTTAATATGGACATTTTTTAAACCATTGACTGCAGAAGAAAACTTGGGTCTATACAGAAAAGATTAGTATTATACATGTATAAACATAAAGGTTTCAAATATTTTAATATCAGTACAAAAAACATTACACACACCAGAGGCATACTGTCGTCATACGTAGCTCAATACACCACTGAGTTGTTCTCAATGAGAGCAGTAAGACTGAGGTGAGGCTTGCATTGTGACTGTGTACTTACTAGACTTGCATGTTGTGGGTATCTCAGCTGTGTCTGTCACTTGTCTTATCTTTGCGGCGAATAGAAAGACTATCATAAGGAATATGAGGAGTCCATAAAGGGAAAGAACCTCTCAGGCTTGGAGGTCACCCCTGCCATGTTACATGTCAGACACGCCACCAAAATAGCCAGCGAGGTAACGAACGGACATCTACCCCCTTTTGAACCCCCCTCCTCCTCTTCACCCACCCCTGATAATCATACTAAGACCTCCACATCCCTCCTTCTTTTAATCCCACGGGTGTGACTTTTTCTCAAAACTGTTTTGTCACACCCAGGTTAGTTGTGGTTAGGTTGCATGGTTCACCACCCAAAGATAATACACTCTATTACTATTACACGTAATACACCCCTCCTTTTTCATAGTACCATAGTAGTGCTGTTTTAGTTTTAGACTTAGTTTTATTGCCATGTCTGAGCTATTAGTTTTATGTCTGAACTGTCGTCTATGTTGACATCCTGACCTTTGTAGTTCCCACCCATTCCCTCCATCTATTAGAACACTACCATTGTTTTTGTGCAAAACAACTGTCTGCTTTGTTCGTCTGGTTTTTCTGTCTGGTTTGGCTTTTTAAATAACCCTGTTTCCTGTGTTTGTTCTACATGATGCCCTAATGAAATGCAGGCATGAGGGCTTTTGGCAAAAAGCCTCATGAACAAACTGTCTTGGACCAAATGTTCTGTGGGTATTTTTTGTCTTATTGTCCTATCTGATAAAATGGGATTGTTTTTTTTATCAGGCTGCTTACCAAACTCACCAATGTCTTTCCAATGTCCAATTTAATGTCTAATGGTCATAATACATATTGTATAAAAATAAATAATAATGTCCGACTTGGCAAGTCAATATTTGTCTATCAATGTCAACCAAAACCACAGCTGGTCTGTCATAATCTGAAAGGGAGACTTGGTGACTTTGAGTTCAATGGGTGAGCATGTACTGTACCGTATACTGTCTGTGTGCCCTGCCTGTGTTGCCCTGCCTGTCTCTCTGCAGTCTCTCTGTTCTTCCTTCTGCCCTGTAGAAAGAGTACAGGAGGGATCTAGAGGAGGGGGTGAAGGGTAAAGGGTTAACTGTTTTTGAGGAAACTCCGGAGCTTTTGAGAGCAAGGAACGCTACTGCTATCCTGAGTCAGGTAGGACTGCTATAGATGGAACAGGCTTCTTCTCCCATCTCTCTCTCACCCCCCTCTTCCCCTTCCTCTGCTTCCTTCTCCTCTTCCTGTTTCAGCACCTAACTAACCAGGCAGCTGATTGGTTTTCTTCTTGGCGCTGGCTAATGACATCACTAATGTGTTTACAACGCAGTTGTGGAGCTAGTAGTGTCATTCCCCCAACCTGGTCCCAGATCTGTTTGTGCTGTCATGCCAACTCCAATGGTGACAATGACCATAGGAGTTGGCAAACAGTACAAACAGATCTGGGACCAGGCTAGTAGTTCCCCAGGTTAACCAGATAATATGGTGTCTGAAACAACCTACACTACCTCACTGAGATTCACACTAAACCTTCTTCTGTCTTTCAGCTCTGAGTGGACCCTTCCTGTCTCCCTCCTCGTAGCTTGATTTATCCCATTATATTTTCCTGTTGGTTTGTTTGTGCTAACCTCTCTGTTCACAGTTCCCTAGGAGTCTCCTTAATAATGCCCTTAACTGCAGTTGTTTTAACTTGTGCCATTTTTGGTTTTGCAGCCCCTAAACAAATGAGTAGACGTCCCTTTCCTTCCTAATATAATATCCAATAGATATTTGAGTATTATAATAAATAATTGTCTGACTTGACTGTGTGTAATGTGGCTGTTTGCAGAGAGAGTACAAGAAGTCTTTGGAGACAGATATCAAGGGCAAGGGGATGTTGGCTTTGGCTACAGACACCCCAGACTTCATGAGGGCTAGGAACGCTACAGACATCCTCAGCCAGGTCAGTGGGGCTGCTACTTGGACCAAGCCACCCTTTTTATATGTGCACTATGCATTTTTTTCAGCATTGTACATTATAGCAATATTTTTTAGATAACTACCAGAGAAGGAGTTTCTTTGAACCTAGAACATATATCATATTGTCCAACTGTCGTAGTTATACTTGGGTTGCTGTATAGCTATTTTACATGTAACAAATGCACATTATAATCATAACCACATCCCAATGTTAATTGCTTTCAATACAGTAATTGTGTACTATACCAAGAATACTGAAAGACCACTCTCCATCAGTGCATGTAGTTGTTATTTAACAAAGAGTGTGTTTCTGAGCTGCAGTTTGTGTCCCTCCTCAGCAAAAGTACAAGCAGACTGCTGAGGCGGACAGGGCTAGCTACACTAGTGTTATCGACACCCCTGACATCCTCCACGCACAGAATATCAGGAACATGGTCAGCCAGGTAAGAGGAATGCTCCAAACGACTATGGATGTCCACAAACCATGTAAATAAACTCTCCACAAATTATGTAGATTACCTTTGTATTGATTGGAATGATATAGACTGATATGCTTTGAATATATTGACATCTGAGTTGAATGACCAAGCTCTTGTGTGACGTCTCTCTCTCTCTCTCTCTCTCTCTCTGTGTATTGTGTCCAACAGAAAAAGTACAGGGAGGAGGCTAAGAATACCATGTCTCACTATGTGCCCGTCCTGGACACCCCTGAGTTGATGAGAGTCCGTGAGAACCAGAAGAACTTCAGCACTGTAAGTAGAACCCTTTTAGAACCTTCTGTTTTAGAACCTTCGTTTGGAACCAAGGCCCAGGTTCCAGATCTCAGGTTCATCATCACCCATGCCAGTCAGTGGCAGCAAGGTGACTCTCTGTGTGTCTTCGGTGTCTTGTCTTCAAAGTATTACCTTCAATACTTTATATACATTTACTGTATATGTTCATTGTTTCTTCATGAACATCTGTTGTGTTGTGCTGTCTGAACTAATGGAAACCAGCAGCATACTGTATGTACATTATGTTTATTATGTAATTACCGATTCAGAAAAGCAAGGCTCAAGGCTTGTTATTGTTTTTGGAAAGAACAGCAGCTAATTACATAGTTGAATGTATGTAATTAGAGAAGCAATAGTAAAGAGGTGCATTTAGCAGTGTAGAGTAGACCATGGTAAAGAGGTGCATTTAGCAGTGTAGAGTAGACCATGGTAAAGAGGTGCATTTAGCAGTGTAGAGTAGACCATGGTAAAGAGGTGCATTTAGCAGTGTAGAGTAGACCATGGTAAAGAGGTGCATTTAGCAGTGTAGAGTAGACCATGGTAAAGAGGTGCATTTAGCAGTGTAGAGTAGACCATGGTAAAGAGGTGCATTTAGCAGTGTAGAGTAGACCATGGTAAAGAGGTGCATTTAGCAGTGTAGAGTAGACCATGGTAAAGAGGTGCATTTAGCAGTGTAGAGTAGACCATGCGGTTTCTGCATTTTACTATCGGCAGTAAAAAAGGTATTGCGTTTGTAATGTTTCACAGATTTATTAGAGCGCCATTGTTTTATCATGGTTGTTGCTTTTTTCTCTTTTTGTTTTCTTTTTCTATCTTTTCTTGAATTTTTTTGTTATTACTGTGAAACATTTTAACTGCACTTGTGCTCTTTTCCCTGTAGCTTCAGTACCAGACAGACCACCTTAAAAACGTTAAGGGCAAAGTGTCATCAATAAAGGACACCCCTGAAATGCTACGTGTTAAAGAGAATACAAAGAATTTCAGCTCGGTATCTTTCTGCTCCATGAGTATCTTTTTAAAATATTTTTTACCTTTTCTAATAACATATTTTCAAATATATATATATATATACCTCCCCTTTCTTGATTTTTTTCTTTCTTTGCTTAATTTTTTACTCTCTTTTGAACTGAAAGTGAACTTCCCTGATATGCAGCCCTTTTTGATATAGATAATATAGATATTAGTGATAGTGAGAGATTAATCCTAGACAAACTTCCCACTGGGCACACACTGGTTGAATCAACGTTGTTTGAACCAACATGGAATAGATGTTGAATTGACGTCTGTGCCCAGTGGGTTGTGTTGCTGTATTTTTCCTATAAGTAGCAGCTTTAACCTTTAGGTTAATAACCTCTGCTTTGTGCAATGCTGAAGTGCCATTATATGGTAACACTTTTACTTTTAGCCAACCGATATAATGCTTTTGTCATGTGCCATCTAGAAATGTTTTCTGTCAGGCTAATCATCGCTCACTACTTTTTGCCTACTCTTACTGTTTAAAGATTCAGTACAAAGAGGATTTGGGAGGAGGAACAGCTCTGTCAGACACCCCAGAGATGGACAGAGTTAAACGCAATCAGACAAACATTAGCACGGTACACTATAGTGTGACCCTGCTTTTCTTTTCCTCTCCTCTCCACCCATCTTCACTCAGGCTACGCTTCCATGCCGTAGGCTCCATGCTGACCCCCACCACCACCACAGTTCCCACATTTAAAAAAACTAGACCATATAATGGTTTAATCTCTACATAATGGCAACCATTTTTAATTTCCACCTTCTCAACACCGTTCTGCAGAGTTGATACTAATCTCAGAGTTCATTGTCCCACCAGACTCAACAGAAGTCATCAAACAAAACAATAATTCATTACATCTAAGATCTGTAATAAACTAAACCAAATATCTACCTTTCATTCGCTCAGAGGTTTCCTATTCAGCTACATTGTTTATAGTGTTATAAACTGTATATACTGTCAACTTAACTGCTGTTAACAATCAATGTAAATGTCATGACTGTTTTACCTACATGTGAGCGTTCTTGTGCTTTACGCCAGCTGCATTCTCACTGTTTACAGTGAGGCCATCGTCTTTGCTGCTGTATGTATGTACAGTATTTGTGTGCTTTATATCTGTCTTGCTTTGTCTCTGTGTTCCTCATGGAACCCCTATGGTAGATAAAGTACAAGGACTCGTTGGGTCAGGGAACAGCCATCTCAGACCTACCAGAGGTGAAGAGGGTTCGTGAGATGCAGAAGAACATCAGCTCGGTACTAGAGTTTCTATCTAGCCCCCAATTTCCCAACCAACAAACTCCAAAGAAACTCTCACCCTCTCTGTCGTATGACCCCTTACTGAGCTCAAATAATGCCCCCTAAACCATCAGTGGTTATTCTCTTGACCTTTGACTTCTGTGTGCCAAGATGAAGCCTAACACTTCCTACCTGAATACAAAATAACGTAACTTCCTTTCTCCTCCAAACTAAAGACCCAAATAGAACCATCCCCTTTTAGTTTTCTTGTTTTTCAATCTGTTTGTGTCCCACCAGACAAACAAATAGCATTTTGATTTTTCTTCTCCATTTTTTGTTTCTAATAATTCCATCATACTTTTTTACGTTTAATTTTTTTTTTTTTTCTCCTCAGTTCCTTTACTGAAGTGATGTGAGATTTCAAAACAGTAGCTTAACTATAACCCAAACCTTTGCATGTATTTTATGGCGGCCATCATAAGTTTACAATATCCTTTGTTTGTATTTGAGTGGGCAATCAACCCTCTATCTGACTGGTTGTCCCTGTGTTACTGTTTAAAGATTCAGTACAAAGAGGATTTGGGAGGAGGAACAGCTCTGTCAGACACCCCAGAGATGGACAGAGTTAAACGCAATCAGACAAACATTAGCACGGTACACTATAGTGTGACCCTGCTTTTCTTTTCCTCTCCTCTCCACCCATCTTCACTCAGGCTACGCTTCCATGCCGTAGGCTCCATGCTGACCCCCACCACCACCACAGTTCCCACATAAAAAAAAACTAGACCATATAATGGTTTAATCTCTACATAATGGCAACCATTTTTAATTTCCACCTTCTCAACACCGTTCTGCAGAGTTGATACTAATCTCAGAGTTCATTGTCCCACCAGACTCAACAGAAGTCATCAAACAAAACAATAATTAATTAAATCAAATCAAATCAAATTATATTGGTCACATACATGTGTTTAGCAGATGTTATTGCGGGTGTAGCGAAATGCTTGTGCTTCTAGCTCCGACAGTGCAGTAATATCTAACAAGTAATATCTAACAATTTCACAACATATACCCAATACACACAAATCTAAGTAAGTAATGGAATTAAGAATATATACATATATGGACGAGCAATGACAGAGCGGCATGGACTAAGATACAGTAGAATTGAATAGAATACAGTATATACAGTGAGGGAAAAAAGTATTTGATCCCCTGCTGATTTTGTACGTTTGCCCACTGACAAAGAAATTATCAGTCTATAATTTTAATGGTAGGTTTATTTGAACAGTGAGAGACAGAATAATAACAAAAAAATCCAGAAAAACGCATGTCAAAAATATTATAAATTGATTTGCATTTTAATGAGAAAAATAAGTATTTGACCCCCTCTCAATCAGAAAGATTTCTAGGTCCCAGGTGTCTTTTATACAGGTAATGAGCTGAGATTAGGAGCATCCTCTTAAAGGGAGTGCTCCTAATCTCACCTTGTTACCTGTATAAAAGACACCTGTCCACAGAAGCAATCAATCAATCAGATTCCAAACTTTCCACCATGGCCAAGACCAAAGAGCTCTCCAAGGATGTCAGGGACAAGATTGTAGACCTACACAAGGCTGGAATGGGCTACAAGACCATCGCCAACCAGCTTGGTGAGAAGGTGACAACATTTGGTGCGATTATTCGCAAATGGAAGAAACACAAAATAACTGTCAATCTCCCTCGGCCTGGGGCTCCATGCAAGATCTCACCTCGTGGAGTTGCAATGATCATGAGAACAGTAAGGAATCAGCCTAGAACTACACGGGAGGATCTTGTCAATGATCTCAAGGCAGCTGGGACCATAGTCACCAAGAAAACAATTGGTAACACACTACGCCGTGAAGGACTGAAATCCTGCAGCGCCCGCAAGGTACCCTTGCTCAAGAAAGCACATATACAGGTGCGTCTGAAGTTTGCCAATAAACATCTGAATGATTCAGAGGAGAACTGGGTGAAAGTGTTGTGGTCAGATGAGACCAAAATCGAGCTCTTTGGCATCAACTCAACTCGCCGTGTTTGGAGGAGTAGGAATGCTGCCTATGACCCCAAGAACACCATCCCCACCGTCAAACATGGAGGTGGAAACATTATGCTTTGGGGGTGTTTTTTATGCTAAGGGGAAAGGACAACTTCACCGCATCAAAGGGACGATGGACGGCGCCATGTATCGTCAAATCTTGGGTGAGAACCTCCTTCCCTCAGCCAGGGCATTGAAAATGGGTCATGGATGGGTATTCCAGCATGACAATGACCCAAAACTCACGGCCAAGGCAACAAAGGAGTGGCTCATGAATAGCACATTAAGGTCCTGGAGTGGCCTAGCCAGTCTCCAGACCTTAATCCCATAGAAAATCTGTGGAGGGAGCTGAAGGTTCGAGTTGCCAAACGTCAGGCTCGAAACCTTAATGACTTGGAGAAGATCTGCAAAGAGGAGTTGGACAAAATCCCTCCTGAGATGTGTGCAAACCTGGTGGCCAACTACAAGAAACGTCTGACCTCTATGATTGCCAACAAGGGTTTTGCCACCAAGTACTAAGTCATGTTTTGCAGAGGGGTCAAATACTTATTTCCCTCATTAAAATTAAAATCAATTTATAACATTTTTGACATGGGTTTTTCTTGATTTTTGTTGTTGTTATTCTGTCTCTCACTGTTCAAATAAACCTACCATTAAAATTATAGACTGATTATGTCTTTGTCAATGGGCAAACGTACAACATCAGCAGGGGATCAAATACTTTCTTCCCTCACTGTACATATGAGATGAGTAATGCAAAATATGTAAACATTATTAAAGTGACTAGAGTTCCATTTTTTAAAGTGGCCAGTGATTTTTAGTCTATGTCTATAGGCAGCAGCCTCTAATGTGCTAGTGGTGGTTATTTAACAGTCTGATGCCCTTGAGATAGAAGCTGTTTTTCAGTCTCTCTGTCCCAGCTTTGATGCACCTGTACTGACCTCGCCTTCTGGATGATAGCGGGGTGAACAGGCAATGGCTCGGGTGGTTGATGTCCTTGATGATCTTTTTGGCCTTCCTGTGACATCGGGTACTGTAGGTGTCCTGGAGGGTGGGTAGTTTGCCCCCGGTAATGCGTTGGGCAGACCGCACCACACTCTGGAGAGCCCTGCGGTTGCGGACGGTGCAGTTGCCATACCAGACGGTGATGCAGACCGACAAGATGCTCTCAATTGTGCATCTGTAAAAGTTTGTGAGGGTTTTAGGCGCCAAGACAAATTTCGTCAGCCTCCTTACATTTACATTTTAGTCATTTAGCAGACGCTCTTATCCAGAGCGACTTACAGTTAGTGAATACATTATTTTATTTTTTTTATACTGGCCCCCCATGGGAAACGAACCCACAACCCTGGCGTTGCAAACGCCATGCTCTATCAACTGAGCTACATCCCTGCCGGCCATTCCCTCCCCTACCCTGGACGACACTGGGCCAATTGTGCGCCGCCCATGAGTCTCCCGGTCGCGGCCGGCTGCGACAGAGCCTGGATTCGAACCAGGATCTCTAGTGGCACAGTTAGCACTGCGATGCAGTGCCTTAGACCACTGCGCCACTCAGGAGCCTCCTGAGGTTGAAGAGGCTCTGTTGCGCCTTCTTTACCACACTGTCTGTGTGGGTGTACTATTTCAGTTTGTCATTGATATGTACGCCAAGGAACTTGAAGCTTTTCACCTTCTCCACTGCGGTCCCATCGATGTGGATAGGGGGGGCACCCTCTGCTGTTTCCTGAAGTCCACGATCATCTCCTTTGTTTTGTTGACGTTAAGTGAGACGTTATTTTCCTGGCACCACACTCCCAGAGCCCTCACGTCCTCCATGTAGGCTGTCTTGTCATTGTTGGTAATCAAGCCTACTACTGTTGTGTCATCTGCAAACTTGATGATTGAGTTGGAGGCATGCTTGGCCATGCAGGCATGGGTGAACAGGGAGTACAGGAGTGGGCTGAGCACGCACCCTTGTGGGTCCCAGTGTTGAGGATCACCGAAGTGGAGGTGTTGTTTCCTACCTTCACCACCTGGGGCCGGCCCGTCAGGAAGTCCAGGACTCAGTTGCACAGGGCGGGGTTCAGACCCAGGGCCTCGAGCTTAATGATTAGCTTGGAGGGTACTATGGTGTTGAATGCTGAGCTATCGTCAATGAACAGCATTCTTACATAGGTATTCCTCTTGTCCAGATGGGATAGGGCAGTGTGCAGTGTGATGGCGATTGCATCATCTGTGGATCTATTGGGGCGGTAAGCAAATTGAAGTGGGTCTAGAGTGACAGGTAAGGTAGAGGTGATATGATCCTTGACTAGTCTCTCAAAGCACTTCATTATGACAGAGGTGAGTGCTACGGGGGCGATAGTCATTTAGTTCAGTTACCTTTGCTTTCTTGGGTACAGGAACAATGGTGGCCATCTTGAAGCAAGTGGAGACAGCAGAGAGGGATAGGGAGAGATTGAATATGTCCGTAAACACACCAGCCAGCTGGTCTGCGCATGCTCTGAGGACGCGGCTAGGAATGCCGTCTGGGCCGGCAGCCTTGCGAGGGTTAACACGCTTAAATGTCTTACTGACGTCGGCCATGGAGAAGGAGAGCCCACAGTCCTTGGTAGTGGGCAGCGTTGATGGTACTGTGTTATCCTCAAAGCGGGCTAAGAAGGTGTTTTAGCTTGTCCGGAAGCAAGACGTCGGTGTCGGCGACGTTGCTGGTTTTCCTTTTGTAGTCCGTGATTGTCTGTAGACCCTGCCACATACATCTCATGTCTGAGCCGTTGAATTGCAACTCCACTTTGTCTCTATACAGACGTTTTGCCTGTTTGATTGCCTTGTGGAGTGAATAGCTGCACTGTTTGTATTTTGCATTACATCTAAGATCTGTAATAAACTAAACCAAATATCTACCTTTCATTCGCTCAGAGGTTTCCTGTTCAGCTACATTGTTTATAGTGTTATAAACTGTAAATACTGTCAACTTAACTGCTGTTAACAATCAATGTAAATGTCATGACTGTTTTACCTACAGTCGTGGTCAAAAGTTTTGAGAATTACACAAATATTAATTTTCACAAAGTCTGCTGCCTCAGTTTTTATGATGGCAATTTGCATATACTCCAGAATGTTATGAAGAGTGTTCAGATGAATTGCAATTAATTGCAAAGTCCCTCTTTGCCATGAAAATGAACTTAATCCCCCCAAAAAAACATTTCCACTGCATTTCAGCCCTGCCACAAAAGTACCAGCAGACATCATGTCAGTGATTCTCTTGTTAACACAGGTGAGAGTGTTGACAAGGACAAGGCTGGAGATCACTCTGTCATGCTGATTGAGTTAGAATAACAGACTGGAAGCTTGTGCTTGAAATCCTTGTTCTTCCTCTGTTAACATTTACAATTTAGTCATTTAGCAGATTCTCTTATCCAGAGCGACTTACAGTTAGTGAATGCATACATTTTCATACTGGCCCCCCGTGGGAATCAAACCCACAACCCTGGCGTTGCAAACGCCATTCTCTACCAACTGAGCTACACGGGGCCATGGTTAGCTGCAAGGAAACACGTGCCGTCATCATTGCTTTGCACAAAAAGGGCTTCACAGGCAAGGATATTGCTGCTAGTAAGATTGCACCTAAATCAACCATTTATCGGATTATCAAGAACTTCAAGGAGAGAGGTTCAATTGTTGTGAAGAAGGCTTCTGGGCGCCCAAGAAAGTCCAGCAAGCGCCAGGACCGTCTCCTAAAGTTGATTCAGCTGCGGGATCGGGGCACCACCAGTGCAGAGCTTGCTCAGGAATGGTAGCAGGCAGGTGTGAGTGCATCTGCACGCACAGTGAGGCAAAGACTTTTGGAGGATGGCCTGGTGTCAAGAAGGGCAGCGAGGAAGCCACTTCTCTCCAGGAAAAACATCAGGGACAGACTGATATTCTGCAAAAGGTACAGGGATTGGACTGCTGAGGACTGGGGTAAAGTCATTTTCTCTGATGAATCCCCTTTCCGATTGTTTGGGGCATCCGGAAAAAAGCTTGTCCGGAGAAGACAATGTGAGCACTACCATCAGTCCTGTGTCATGCCAAGAGTAAAGCTTCCTGAGACCATTCATGTGTGGGGTTGCTTCTCAGCCAAGAACACAGCCATGAATAAAGAATGGTACCAACACATCCTCCGAGAGCAACTTCTCCCAACCATCCAACAGTTTGGTGACGAACATTGCCTTTTCCAGGATGATGGAGCACCTTGCCATAAGGCAAACGTGATAACTAAGTGGCTCAGGGAACAAAACATCAACATTTTGGGTCCATGGCCAGGAAACTCCCCAGACCTTAATCCCATTGAGAACTTGTGGTGGATCCTCAAGAGGCGGGTAGACAAACAAAAACCCACAAATTCTGACAAACTCCAAGTATTGATTATGCAAGAATGGGCTGCCATCAGTCAGGATGTGGCCCAGAAGTTAATTGACAGCATGCCAGGGCAGATTGCAGAGGTCTTGAAAAAGAAGGGTCAACACTGCAAATATTAACACTTTGCATACACTTAATGTAATTGTCAATAAAAGCCTTTGACACTTATGGAATGCTTGTAATTATACTTCAGTATACCATAGTAACATCTGACAAAAATATCTAAAAACACTGAAGCAGCAAACTTTGTGAAGACCAATACTTGTGTCATTCTCAAAACTTTTGACCACGACTGTACATGTGAGCGTTCTTGTGCTTTACGCCAGCTGCATTCTCACTGTTTACAGTGAGGCCATCGTCTTTGCTGCTGTATGTATGTACAGTATTTGTGTGCTTTATATCTGTCTTGCTTTGTCTCTGTGTTCCTCATGGAACCCCTATGGTAGATAAAGTACAAGGACTCGTTGGGTCAGGGAACAGCCATCTCAGACCTACCAGAGGTGAAGAGGGTTCGTGAGATGCAGAAGAACATCAGCTCGGTACTAGAGTTTCTATCTAGCCCCCAATTTCCCAACCAACAAACTCCCAAAAAATGATCACCTTCTCCGTCGTATGACCCCTTACTGAGCTCAAATAATGCCCCCTAAACCATCAGTGGTTATTCTCCTGACCTTTGACTTCTGTGTGCCAAGATGAAGCCTAACACTTCCTACCTGAATACAAAATAACGTAACTTCCTTTCTCCTCCAAACCAAAGACCCAAATAGAACCATCCCCTTTTAGTTTTCTTGTTTTTCAATCTGTTTGTGTCCCACCAGACAAACAAATAGCATTTTGATTTTTCTTCTCCATTTTTTGTTTCTAATAATTCCATCATACTTTTGTACGTTTATTTTTTCTTTTTTTTTCTTATCAGTTTCTTTACTGAAGTGATGTGAGATTTCAAAACAGTAGCTTAACTATAACCCAAACCTTTGCATGTATTTTATGGCGGCCATCATAAGTTTACAATATCCTTTGTTTGTATTTGAGTGGGCAATCAACCCTCTATCTGACTGGTTGTCCCTGTGTTACTGTTTAAAGATTCAGTACAAAGAGGATTTGGGAGGAGGAACAGCTCTGTCAGACACCCCAGAGATGGACAGAGTTAAACGCAATCAGACAAACATTAGCACGGTACACTATAGTGTGACCCTGCTTTTCTTTTCCTCTCCTCTCCACCCATCTTCACTCAGGCTACGCTTCCATGCCGTAGGCTCCATGCTGACCCCCACCACCACCACAGTTCCCACATTTTAAAAAAACTAGACCATATAATGGTTTAATCTCTACATAATGGCAACCATTTTTAATTTCCACCTTCTCAACACCGTTCTGCAGAGTTTATACTAATCTCAGAGTTCATTGTCCCACCAGACTCAACAGAAGTCATCAAACAAAACAATAATTCATTACATCTAAGATCTGTAATAAACTAAACCAAATATCTACCTTTCATTCGCTCAGAGGTTTCCTATTCAGCTACATTGTTTATAGTGTTATAAACTGTATATACTGTCAACTTAACTGCTGTTAACAATCAATGTAAATGTCATGACTGTTTTACCTACATGTGAGCGTTCTTGTGCTTTACGCCAGCTGCATTCTCACTGTTTACAGTGAGGCCATCGTCTTTGCTGCTGTATGTATGTACAGTATTTGTGTGCTTTATATCTGTCTTGCTTTGTCTCTGTGTTCCTCATGGAACCCCTATGGTAGATAAAGTACAAGGACTCGTTGGGTCAGGGAACAGCCATCTCAGACCTACCAGAGGTGAAGAGGGTTCGTGAGATGCAGAAGAACATCAGCTCGGTACTAGAGTTTCTATCTAGCCCCCAATTTCCCAACCAACAAACCCCCCAAAAACTCTCACCCTCTCTGTCGTATGTCCCCTTACTGATCTCAAATAATGCCCCCTAAACCATCAGTGGTTATTCTCTTGACCTTTGACTTCTGTGTGCCAAGATGAAGCCTAACACTTCCTACCTGAATACAAAATAATGTAACTTCCTTTCTCCTCCAAACTAAAGACCCGAATACTTTTTTATTTTTTACTTTATTTCTTCTCAGTTTCTTTACTGAAGTGATGTGAGATTTCACAACAGTAGTTTAACTATATCCCAAACCTTTGCATGTATTTTATGGCGGCCATCATAAGTTTACAATATCCTTTGTTTGTATCTAAGTGGGCAATCAACCCTCTATCTGACTGGTTGTCCCTGTGTTACTGTTTAAAGATTCAGTACAAAGAGGATTTGGGAGGAGGAACAGCTCTGTCAGACACCCCAGAGATGGACAGAGTTAAACGCAATCAGACAAACATTAGCACGGTACATAGTATTATGGTGTGATCCACCTTCCATCTACCATCCATATACTCCTGTCTGTCCTGCTCCTGTTACTCAAGCCCCTGTAGAACTCTAACCCCTCTTTAATTCCCCTGTCCAACCCTTTCCAATCTCACGCCAGCTCAAAACCGTTATCTGTGAAAGATAGCCTATTAAACAATCCTTTATCACCATCTCATCAAACCTATCATGTAGTCATAATACTAATGTAGCTCGTTCCAGTTAAATAGAAGTGATTCCCAAAAATGAAGCACACTGTAAGTAGATTTTAAAATAGAATATTCTCTGGTAACATGTAACTATGTCTAAACAATATATTGGTGGAGGAACCCCTCTCTGTGATTACATGTTTCTATCTAAGAGGTGAGGCCCAAAATGCTGTTGCTGAAGTGTTGCTGTGTCCTGTGTGTTCATTCTAGCTTTATTCCTCTATAGCTGCTCTTGTCCTTGTGCTATTAAGAGTTAAATGTCATTTGTAGCTGCTGTCTGTCTCGCATCTCACGGTTGCTCTCTGTGTGTATGTCCATTGTGACATCTCCTCTACTCTGCATGGGACCCATACTGCTGATCTGATGTGTAGATAAAGTACAAGGACTCGTTGGGGCAGGGAACAGCCGTCTCAGACCTACCAGAGGTGAAGAGGGTTCGTGAGATGCAGAAGAACATCAGCTCGGTACTAAAGGAAACCACTGAACCACAGAAACCACTGTTTCTGTGTTTCTCACTGGGTTTAGTTTACATTTGAGCGTGATCCTCCCTCACTTGTCCATCCCTCACCTCCTTAAACCATCTTCTCTATCTGCTGACCCCTGACCCCTCATCATCAACCCTCATATACTCCTTTTATCTTCCTGCATCAGTGATGCCTATCGGTTCAGGCTGGAGCTCCTTGAGCTACAGCCCGTCATCAACAATCAAAAATCCTAATATAACACATCCCTCCTTCTATCTATCCATCCATCCACCTTCCACCATCAGTAAATCATCTTTGACTCTCCCTTAATTCCAACCTCAGCCAAAACACCCTCTATGATGTGGCACCCTCACTTGATTTAGATTTTCAGTTTTTCTCTTTCCATAACCTTTTTTTCAAAAAACGTTTTTAGCTCCTCTCCACAGCAGCGTTCTACTTTTTAGTTTAGTGTTATTTTATCTCCTGTTTTAGTGTGGCAACTAACATCCTTGCCATGCTGTGGAGGCTGGAGATGTTTTAATGTGTGTGTTGGGTTGTGTGGTTTCTTTCTGGGTTGTTGCAGTGTGTTTTACTGTCCCCTGGGGGGCGCTGTGTTTCTGTCCTGTAGGTGTTGTATAAGGACAGTTCTGCCAAAGGAACGCCCCAAGTGTTCACTCCAGAGATGGAGAGAGCGAAACGGAACCAAGAACAGATTAGCTCGGTACACCAGCCATCCTCCATGACCTGTGTGCCCCTTTAGAACCCACATTAACCCTCTCTAACTCCTTCTTCTGGCTTTAATTAATCATATAATCAGATCTACAGAAGTCAGCCTCTGCTCTCCTCATCTATTTTAATACCACCCACCAGCTGTGATGTGTTGTCAATATTATCATGCTAACCCTCTCCCTTGTTGTTGAAACTAGTCAACTTCCTCCTGTTCCCCTGACTTTCTCCCACTCCCATCACCCCCATAAAGGATTGGGAAACACCCTCCTAACGCCCTTATGAATTGGGACACACCCTCTTAATCCACACCCACTCTGAAGGTTTGAATCTCCCTGCTAATATCATCTGTTGGAGGTCCCAATAATAAGCCCTTCTCAGAGTGGCCCTATCTGTTGTTGGTTTTGTCGTGCCACCATCTTGTCTTGTTGTGGGTGCTACAAGGGTCACACACCCGGGCTCAGCAGATGAAGGAAGTTAACTCTGGTGTTCACGTTGTTCCTCTGCTGTCGTCCCACAGGTGTTGTACTCTGACAGCTTCCGTAAGCAGGTCCAGGGAAAGGCTGCCTTCGTGTTGGACACACCTGAGATGAGACGGGTCAAGGAGACTCAACGCAACATTTCTGGAGTTAGTCGCTGGTTTTTGTAGATGTTATTAAGCTTGTAAAGAGTCATTTATATGTAATAACTCATGCCAGACAAAATGTATCACTTTCATAATTCATATCAATGTAAAACCATACCACTTAAATTGAACTAGGCTTTCCACTTAGTCCTTTATTAAGATGAAATAAAACATGCCATACCAAGTTGATTGCTCATTCCCTACAGATGTAAAACCATCCCACTGCTCTGTCCACCAGGTGAAATACCACCAGGAGTTTGAAAAGACTAAGGGCAGCTTCACTCCCACTACCTCGGACCCTGTCATGGACCGCGTGAAGAAGAACACCCAGGAGTTCAGCGACATCAACTACCGTGGCATCCAGAGACGTGTGGTCGAGATGGAGAAGAGACGCGTCGTGGAGCATGAACAGGAGACTGTCACTGGTACGCTATAAAACACACACACACACCCACTGTAGGGCCGGGAATCAATCCGAAACCGTGCTACAGCCAGTAGTGTAAAGTACTTAAGTAAAAATACTTTAAAGTACTACTTAAGTCGTTTTTTGGGGTATCTGTACTTTACTTTACTATTTATATTTTTGACAACTTTTACTTTTACTTCACTACATTCCTAAAGAAAATGATCCATACATTTTCCCTGACACAATTTTTTTTCAAAATAACGCATTTATCAAGAGAACATCCCGGTCATCCCTACTGCCTCTGATCTGGCGGACTCACTAAACACACATGCTTCGTTTGTAATATATATATAGATATCTGAGTGTTGAAGTGTGCCCCTGGCTATCCAAAAACTAAAATAAAACTAAAATGGTACCGTCTGGTTTGCTTAATATAAGGAATTTTGAATAATTTATACTTTTACACTTAAGTATATTTGACCAATTACATTTACTTTTGATACTTAAGTATATTGAAAACCAAATACTTTTAGACTTTTACTCAAGTAGTATTTTACTGGGTGACTTTCACTTTATCTTGTGTAATTTTCTATGAAGGTATCTTTACTTTTACTCAAGTATGACAATTGGGTACTTTTTCCACCACTGGCTACAGCGTGCTTCATATTTAAAGGTAAATCCCAACTGAACCAACATCTGCAGCGTTTACCTTAAATGCGATCTCCGCGAATGCGCCAACATTGCCTTTAAAAGCCACATTGTTTACAAGCGTGGTCGGATTGAATCCCTGCCTAGATCTACGATGTACTTCTCAAAGCAGAATGGGTCAGAATACATACACGGACAATGAAGAAAATTGCAGGTATACCCCAGCAGACCAGTAAAACCTCTGTCTGTTCACCCTCAGACCTGCGTGTGTGGCGCACCAACCCCGGCTCTGTGTTTGACTACGACCCTGCTGAGGACAACATCCAGTCCAGGAGTCTGCACATGATGTCAGGTGAGAGACGCCTGAGCATGACATAATTCACATTACAGGAAATCATATAAATTAAAGAATACTGAATTAGTTATACAGGTAACTGCCAAAATAATGGAAACACCAACAGTTTCTTAATAGGTCATTGGGCCACCACGAGCCACCAGAACGGCTTCAATGCGCCTTGGCATACATTCTACAAGTGTCTGGAAATCTGTCTGGAGGAATGCGAAACAATTCCATAATTTGGTGTTCCGTTTGATGGTGGTAGAAAACGCCATCTCAGGCGCCGCTCCAGAATCTCCCATAGGTGTTCAATTGGGTTGAGATCTGGTGACTAAGATGGCCATGGCATATGGTTTACATCATTTTCATGATCATCAAACCATTCAGTGACCACTTGTGCCCTGTGGATGGGGGCATTGTCATCCACTTCCATCAGAATAGAAATTATTCACCACAGGTTGAAGGTGATCACTCAGGATGGCAGTGTATTTACTGGTGTTTACCTTGCCCTCTAAGGGGTTGAGTGGACCTAAACCATGCCAGGAAAATGCACCCTGCACCATAACAGAGCCGCCAGAACTAAATCAAATCAAATTGTATTTGTCACGTGCCGAATACAACGGGTGTAGACTTTACCGTGAAATGCTTGTTTACAAGCCCTTCCCAACGATGCAGATAATAAAATTTTTTTTTTAAAATAGTAACACAAGGAATAAAATACACAAGAATGGAGCTATATACAGGGAGTACCAGTACCAGATTAATGTGCCCTGTCAATGTGGATGGGGGCATGCTCTCCTTTCTTTCTCCTGTAGTCCACGATCAGCCCCTTTGCCACACTGCTAGGTCTCTGACCTCCTCCCTGTAGGCGGTCTCATCACCGTCGGTGATCAGGCCTACCACCGTCATGTTGTCAGCAAACTTGATGATGGTGTTGGACTAAGCATACACCCCTGAGGGTCCCCCGTGTTGAGGGTTAGTGTGGCGGAGGTGTTGTTGCCTAACCTCACCACCTAGGGCAGGCCCGTCAGGAAGTCCAGGATCCAGTTGTAGAGGGAGATGTTCAGTCCCAGAGTCCCCAGCTTGGTGAAGAGCTTGGAGGGGACTGGCACGCTGCCGGCCAATTACGTGGCGGGGACTATGGAACCCTCATTTACTCACGTGTTTCCATTATGTTGGCAGTTACAGTGGCTTGCGAAAGTATTCACACACCTTGGAACTTCCTATTTTGTTGCCTTACAACCTGGAATGAAAATTGATTTTTGGGGGGTTTGTATCATTTGATTTACACAACATGCATACCACTTTGAAGATGCAAAATAAAAAATTTTGTGAAACAAACAAGAAATAAGACAAAAAAACAGAACTTGAGCGTGCAAGTCTCTTGGGGTATGTCTCTATAAGCTTGGCACATCAAGCCACTGGGACTTTTGCCCATTCTTCAAGGCAAAACTGCTCCAGCTCCTTCAAGTTGGATGGGTTCCGCTGGTGTACAGCAATCTTTAAGTCATACCACAGATTCTCAATTGGATTGAGGTCTGGGCTTTGACTAGGCCATTCCAAGACATTTAAATGTTTCCCCTTAAACCACTCAAGTGTTGCTTTAGCAGTATGCTTAGGGTCATTGTCCTGCTGGAAGGTGAGCCTCCGTCCCAGTCTCAAATCTCTGGAAGACTGAAACAGGTTTCCCTCAAGAATTTCCCTGTATTTAGCGTCATCCATCATTCCTTCAATTCTGACCAGTTTCCCAGTCCCTGCCGATGAAAAACATCTCCACAGCATGATGCTGCCACCACCATGCTTCACTGTAGGGATGGTGTTCTCGGGGTGATGAGAGGTGTTGGGTTTGCCCCAGACATAGCGCTTTTCTTTATGGCCAAAAAGCAAAATTTTAGTCTCATCTGACCAGAGTACCTTCTTCCATATGTTTGGGGAGTCTCCCACATGGCTTTTGGCGAACACCAAACGTGTTTGCTTATTTTTTTCTTTAAGCAATGGCTTTTTTCTGGCCACTCTTCTGTAAAGCCCAGCTCTGTGGAGTGTACGGCTTAAAGTGGTCCTATGGACAGATACCTCAATCTCCGCTGTGGAGCTTTGCAGCTCCATTAGGGTTATCTTTGGTCTCTTTGTTGCCACTCTGATTAATGCCCTCCTTGCCTGGTCCGTGAGTTTTGGTGGGCGGCCCTCTCTTGGCAGGCTTGTTGTGGTGCCATATTATTTCAATTTTTTATCAATGGATTTAATGGTGCTCCGTGGGATGTTCAAAGTTTCTGATATTTTTTTATAACCCAACCCTGATATGTACTTCTCCACAACTTTGTCCCTGACCTGTTTGGAGAGCTCCTTGGTCTTCATGGTGCCTCTTGCTTGGTGGAGTCCCTTGCTTAGTGGCGTTGCAGACTCTGGGGCCTTTCAGAACAGGTGTATATATACAGAGATCATGTGACAGATCATGTGACACTTAGATTGCGCACAGGTGGATTTTATTTAACTAATTATGTGACTTCTGAAGGTAATTGGTTGCACCAGATCTTATTTAGGGGCTTCATAGCAAAGGGGGTGAATACATATGCACGCAACACTTTTCCGTTATTTATGTTTTAGAATTTTTTGTAACACGTTATTTTTATTTCACTTCACCAATTTGGACTATTTTGTGTATGTCCATTACATGAAATCCAAATAAATATCCATTTAAATTACAGGTTGTAATGCAACAAAATAGGGGGATGAATACTTTCGCAAGGCACTGTACCTGTAGCTTAAAAGACAAATCTGCTTACTATCACATCAAGTCGTTTCAACACCAATTTCGATTGAGTTATTAGGTGTTATTCAACCCTTGACCTTCCTTTCTTATCTGACAGTCCAAGCCCAGCGTCGCAGCAAGGAGCACTCCCGCTCCACCAGTGCTATGAGTGGTGTTGGTGATGAGAAGTCTGAGGTGTCTGAGGACCCAGGACACCACATGTCCCTGTACAGCAACGGCTTCGTTAACCCCTCTATGGGTAGGTCTACTATTGTAGGTCCTCACACATGGGGACTCTTCTGCTCTCAATCACAACCCAGTTCAGATATCACACCACCAAACTACGTTGCACCACTTGAAGTTTAAAAGTGTCCACATGAATTTAAGACCTTTATATTCAAGCCTCATCAATACTTTGTAGTCAGTACCCTGTGCCCACTCCTCTATGGTAGAAGTATCCATAACTAACCCTCATCCTAACTTTGACGGCTGACTTGACTAATGTCTTTCCTGTTTCCTGCAGGCTACACACACGCTAAGACTGTGGAGCTGCAGCAGAGGTCTTCCTCTGTAGCCACCCAGCAGACCACAGTGTCCTCTGTCCCCTCCCACCCTTCCACCACCGGGGTGAGTACTGTACTTTGACTGTACCCATGTACCAAGCTCACAGGAAAAAGGTCATTACCGTGGCAACCAGTCCTCAGCTTATTGGCTGCTGATGGTGTGACTGACTGTGAAACAGAATTAGTACTTTTATTGCCTCCGCATTGGTAAGGGAGATGCCAGAAAAACAGGGAGGCCTGTGTTAGTTTTTGGCAAAATTCGTTTGGTGGGATGTTGTGCACTACTTTGTTCCAAAAATGAATTTGAAAAAAAAGATATGGCCGTAAGCCATCCACTGCTTTCTTTAGATCAGCTACCATGACTAAAATCTATTTTTTTTGTCCCTTTCAGAAAACGGTGCGTGCCATGTATGACTACTCTGCTGCCGACAGTGATGAGGTGTCCTTCAAGGACGGTGACGTCATCGTAAACGTGCAGGCCATCGATGAGGGTTGGATGTACGGCACCGTGCAGCGCTCAGGCAAGACTGGCATGCTGCCGGCCAATTACGTTGAGGTAGTCTAAAGACAAGGCCGGCCCGCCCCCAATCCTTCCTCCGGAGTGGGTGAGACATCCACTGGGCTCCCTGATTGGCCCCTACCTGCGGCTGGATCTGTCACTTCGTAAACCTTTTGTGTAGACTAGCGCTTAAATTAGATTTTAGTAGCTGTGTAACTATTAGTCTACTATAGTATGTTGTCTACATGCAATTCTTGTTGACGCTCGTTTCATTATCCCCTGTGGATGACATGAAAGCTGAAATGACTTATTAATAAATATACATACTTATATAGACTACTGTCAAATGTTAAACCTTTTCCAAGACCGTGTCTCGCAAGAACAATGACAAAAAGCCCATTGTGTAAATTGCAGACAAACTTATTTAATTTTCAGTTAAATAGTATTGAAAAGCTTTAAAGTTAATTTTCTCACGAGATGGGCTACATGCAATTCAAACTTTCCTGTGACGGAAAAGTGAATGTATGGAGAGAATAAAGTTGTATTATCACCTAAGTCCTCAAGGGTTTGATGAAAGATGAAGAAAATACTAAAAGATGTGTAACTTTAAACCTTACTGAGGCATCAGCCATTGCCTCAATGATCAAACCTTAAACCAGGGTTCTGTTCAGGATGTAACATTACGGAAAGTTTAGAAATGTATTGTGTAGAACAGATGTTTGTCAGAATAGGGAAACGTGTCAGCTCTATTCACTGTATTTCTATCTGCAACGTTCAGAGCGTTTCACATCCCTGAACACACCCCAGTTTCTGAAGAGTTGTGCGTTCTGAAGTTGTAAAAGAGGAGCCTCGTCCCTCCTGAAGGATGGCCACTAGTTGCATGTGTTTTGTTTCTTCCAATTACCTAGGTCTGGGGGTCAAGGAAGTCATATACCTTTAATCAGTAGCCAATAAAGCACACCACGCTTCTGCACTACTGCAGTCTTGTGTTCCTATTTCTGTACCTTGTGGCCTCGTCACTTTGATTTAGCTACATTACATACATTTCCTGCAGTTCAAAATGCAGAACACTTCATCAGTGAAACCGACGTCAGTGTGCTAGCTTAGCAGTAAAGCTTTGAGTACAACTCAGGATAAAACTGTCCATAACACGGCAGAAGGGCCCCAGGTTCGAGCCTCGTCAACACACTTTACCGCCCTCCTTAACAACGTACCAACCAGTTGCACTATAGAAGAGGTTCCAATTCACTAGCACCATTGGCAACAGTTCAAGCTAACTGTGGAGTGAGCTTATTGCACATTCTTATTGCAGTTACAGCAGCTTGCTTATTGATTCAAGGTATATTAATAATAACTTTGATATTGACACAACCTGACAAGATGAAATCAAGTGAAGATGAGCCAGTAAAACATTTCTTTGAGGTTTTATAGACAACAAAAAAAAGAGCAGAAAACACAAACGCAGCAGTGAAGTGTCGGTCCCATTTTTCATGAGCTGAAATAAAAGATCCCAGCTGCTGAGGAGTATTTCTGTAATCAAGCCCTTTTGTGGGGAAAAACTCATTCTGAATGGCTGGGCCTGTGGCAAGTTAGCTTCCTGGTCTTGCTGTTGCACGTACGTGCTAACATATCAGCCCTTAAGCGTCATCAATTCAAAATCAGAACAGAAATATGATGCCCGCCTACTGTAAGCTTAAAAAGAGACCATTACAAAAACATGACACTTTTCATCCCCCTATACATCTAAAATAACACTTGGTGATACAGCCTAATCAGTCTTAGAATACTTTATTTAAGTACACAAAATGTTAAAAGTGCCATCCCCCTGGCCAGCATTTATTGCTAAAAAGTCACTTCATGGCAAAGTCTTGGAACAACCAATCAGAGACCGTGCATCCCTTTCACTCTTGCCATAATGACAGTTAATCATCATCACCCAACCTTTCAGGCTAAAAAGAATAGTAAAGTAGCTAGCATTTATGAAATACCTCCCTCACCCATCAGAGGACAAGGAAAAAGGCGAAAGAGAACAGGAGTTAAAAACATACAATCCAAACATAGATCCTAGTCAACTTGAAGCACAGTCCTGATGAACTCTTAAGAATCTGTTTTTTTAAGAGTCAGAGTGTAATAGGAGAAACCTCGATTGGGGTGTTCAGGTTCGACGTCCATGGGGGCTGGGGGGCCTGGGCACCCATAAAAAATAAAAATCTATAAGAATTCAAACACCAATATTCCGCCACCCACAACTGTCAATAGGCACCCTTAATTGGCACCTTCAAGAGACGTCACGTCGGGGCATTCCCAAGATATGTAATCCAAACCCTGTAGGCTGTTTCAATCAGGATCCGCTGTCCTTGTTCTGAGCCAGTAGTCTGCTCTGCAGCTGCACCACTACATTCTTCATCATCCCTCCCAGCTGATCATGGAGCTGAACAAGCTGGTCAGGGGAGCAGTGGCTCAGTTCCTCCCCAGTTAGACGAGCCCCCAGGGCCTCCACCTCTGACGGAAGATCCCCCTCAGGTCTCTGGTGATCAGGCCTGCTCTGGTCCGATCTCTCCTCTGGACCCTGCTCCATCTCTGTTGCTACAGCAGGGATCAGAGAGAAGACCATGTATGACATACTGAAGACCTGTGAGAGGTAATAGTAATACTACAGATGGCTATAACTAGATTGAATGTTTATATAAAGAATATTTAAAAAATATATATATTTTGCAGTTATGTGATCTAAAAACAAATAAAAAAGTAATGTAACTGTGGCCTAGGCTGGGATACTGTACAGCACTGTGACAACTGTTGCTTTAAAAAGGGCTATAAATGTGATTGATTGTTAAAGTAACATTCAATTCAAATCGCTTGGCAGCAACAAAACCATTAGGACAAGTGTAGTGTATTTGGTAGGAACTCACCGAGGCCCTCTCCAGGAGTCTTGTCCTCCTCTTCCTGGTTTTGAGGAAGGGTTGACTCCTCCAGCTCTGATGTCATGTTCTCCATCTCTTCAAAACTCTTCAACTCATCACTACGGCCCTTCCGCTGAAGCAATGACAAGGCAAACAGTCAGATACAGAACAAACAGATGGGCATCATTTCAGCTGGGTTTTATCTGCAGTTATAATCTATGTAGGAAAAGTATTTACCTGGTATAATAAGGTGAACAGAAGAGATTTCATTTTCAGTTGCATTTTTAGGTGGTGGTGGAAAGTTACTGTTCTGAAAGTTCTAAGCATTACCTGCTGTTCGTGGTATGTTTTAAGTGCTGTCTTCACATTAGAGATCTTTGGGGAGCGAATGGGAAGGTTCTTGATTTCGCTGGGTGTGAGAGCACTGAGATCTCCAACCGTTTTGATATTACGGGCTCGCACAAGCTGACCAAAACCACGAGGCCTATAGGAAGAGAGAAAAATATGTTTAAAGAAAGAATCTCTCTCCGTGTCTGGGGGAAAAATCTCAAACCCTCCACTATGAAGCTTTGGATGTCAGCAACACTTATTAGGTTTATTTGACAGGAACAACGCAAATAAATCAACATTTCTGTCAATAACCAGGTTTCCATCCAACCTTTTTATAAGAGGAAAGTAGATGTAGGATAAAACATGTCAAGACAGGCCTGATGGAAACTTTCCAAATGTTGACAAAACAATATGTTAGACAACGTGGGATCTTTTTGTGTTGGTAAAATTAATTATGCGAGAAATTACAGCGGAAACGCTTTATGCGCAAATATTGATATAAAACTATAATATTGATGCAAACGTAATGATATGTTGTGTGGTCCTCCCACTACGACTCAGGAAAGCACGCAGTTTATTAGGCTACAGATGAAATAAGTTATGGTGAACTTCACAGGGTGGGGAAAGTGCAAGGCGATGAGCTTGATACTCCTTTTCAATACATTTCGAGGGTCTTATTCTGGTAACATGATGATCGATGCTTGGCTGCCGTTTGACAAATACAAATAATCTTCTCATCATGTAGGCCTAGGTAACCTACCAGCACCGTATCTGCCAGCTGTTGGCTAGAGCGCACATGCCAAAACCAGAGTAGGCACATTCGCTATATAAAAACACAAAAATGTTGGAATGGAAACCCATTTAACCTATATATTTTTAAAGTAATTTTTATGTACACTACGTATTCACGCATGGCATTTTATCCACAACAAGTCAATTCGATGGAAACGTCTTGTGGGAAAATGCGCATATTGTTTTTATGCAGATTTTATAATATTCACATGAAAATCTGTCGCCAATTATATGGAAACCTAGCTAGTGTGTCAGATTTAGCCAGACAGAAAAATATTCTGTCATATAGGGATTTATGTCCTCACCACATGTTGGAGGTGATCTGAGGCAGCACCGCCTCCACAGGGGTAGAACAGCTGACCAGGGCCGGGTAGACACAGTCCTTAGGGATGGGCCTTGGCTCCTGGCTCATCTCTGAGATCTGAAACAACATTCATCAAGTCAGCCACTGATCAAAGGAAATCAAAGCAATTGGACTCATGCACTTGTTCTTCAAAAATGTGATGCACAACAATCATGCACTATTAGATATAATGCACTTCTGTATGCAGTAAAATGAATGTCCTTGTTCTTGATAATAAGGTTTCTATAATCTGATCCGTTTGGTTAAAAACTATTGAATTAGGATTTAAAAGGTAAGCATTTATGATCGTGTCTGAAAATAACTTGGGTACTTCCTGTGTATCTGGGGGTACATACCAGGCATTTCTTGGAGCTCTTGTATGCAGGGCTGCAGAGATTGCGTGGACTAAGGATCAGTAGGCCCTTTGTTGGTGTTGTGATATACTGCAATATAGAGCAGAGGTTAGGCTAATAGGGTCAAAAGGCAAAGTTCTGTTCATCTGTGGCCACATCCAGTGGTATTCTCACTTGATATCGGCACGATTAACTAACATTTTCTACAGATGTCTCCCATTGATGACGATGAATGATTTACGCGAATGACCAAGTGGCACATACTTAATCTTAACCCTAAATCAAGCCTATAATGATTTCGTGCAAAGTATATAAAATTACATTTATTACACATCACTAGTGGATCATGTACCTTAGGCTGAGGGATGCTGCTGCTGGCAGTTTTGGCTCTTGGGGAGCTGGATCGGATGATAGGGCTGCGACGGTCAATGTCATCTGCCAGCTCCTGGTGTTGGATTGGGTCAGCAAATGATACTCGTCGAGACTGTAAAATATAGATTAATTTAACACCGTTTTCAGAACTTGCTAATGCCATTGTAGATACATCAAGGATTCTCTTCAACCGAATGTAATTTTCAATTAATACTGATTTAGTGGAATGCAGAGAATTCTAATAATGCATAAACGTATCATAAAGAATGCAACCATAGTATGATGTGTAAATCTTCATAGATTAAGTACACCGGATCATGTTACCTTAGTGAAAGGTGAAGGACTCTCCTCTTCTATTGGTCTTTTTGGTCCTTTCTTCAGTATAGAGGTGGAGGGGGAGGCTGAGGGGGTCCACACCCCCCTGATCCTGCTGGGGCTCTGGCCCACCTCCAGCCCCATCATAGCCTCCAAACCCTTCTGCTTGGGAGGGGAGTCTTGGTACAACACGTCTTTAGAGGTACTTGGATGATGTAGAGGCACTGGTGCTTCGCGAGTGTCGAAGGTCAGAGGGGCAACAGAGTCTAGAGGACGTAGATCTAGGTCGTTATTGTCTATCTGAGTTTCTTCACCATCCTCTTCTTCACACTCAAGGCCTGGAACCGTATCCATTTTCGCCCTCTCTTGGAGAGGAGTGATATCTTGAACGTCGTCCGCCTGAGGCTCGGTGTCGTTTTCTCTGGTCCTAGTAGAGGTGTTGTCAGGCTCTGGCTGGCCTTCTTTAATACATGTGTACTGCTCCTCCTGTTGTTCCTCATCTAAGGCATTGAAACCCTCTGGTTGGGTTTGCACAATAGACATGAAAACTACCTCTTCTGGTTGGTCCTCTAGAACATTGTTAGTAGACTCTGGATGTCGGTTCTCCTTGTCTTCTCCCATCTGCTCCTCTGTCACCTCCTCACTGGACACAGTTACAGGCTTAGGCACGTCTACAACCTTCTCCTCTGAAGACTCAGAAACCTGAAGACTCAGTTTCTCCTCCGCAGCTTCGCTTGGTGAAGTATCTGTGGGGAGTCCATTGGAGATGGGAGGGGTACGTAGTTTGTTTGGTTCAAGGAATACACTGTCATATCCTGATACTGCATTTCCTTCAGCGGAAGACACGGGAGAGTTGGCCTGCTCAGAGTCAGTGAGCAGCTTATTTTGGAGCCGTGTTGGCCCTTCACACCCAAGGTCACCCTCCTGAGAGGAGACAGTGTCAAAGTTAGATATGCTTTCTGAAAGTTTATGTCCACGTTCCTTCTTCCGTGGGGATATGCACAAAGGCAGACTCTTCAGTTGTTCTAGATCAGGTTTTAATGAAGAGTCGATCTGTTGAGAAGGCGGCTTAGTATTCTCATGCTCAGCCTTGTCTGGAACAACAGGGTCAACCACACCACCCTCCATATCTACCATCTCAGTGTCAGCCTCCCTCTGCCCCATATCGTTCTTTGTTATTAGAGGAAGTTTCAGAACTTCCACTTCAGGTTTAAGGGAGTTGATAGTTTTAATGGTTTCATCCACATCCTGTGGAATCTTAACTTCTAAGGCCTCACTCCATGGGTTTTGCGAGTCTGACTTTTTTGATTCAGACTTTAGAGAAGATTCAGAACTATCCATTGGGATCTCTTGGTAAGCCCCTGGGTCTCCTGATCCGACAGTAGCAAGTGGGCTTGGAAGAGCTTCAGTGGATTTGGGCTTCCTGCCTCTCTTCTTGGGTTTCTGGGCATCCTCCCGGGTCTCTGAAGCGTGTGACTCAGAGTTCTCCACGTTGGAGGACAGTAAGCCCTGGGAAGCTCTCCGTCTCGTAGTCCTTTTGCTTTCTTGTGGGGATTCCTGTGTTCCAGCCTGGTCTGCCACCTGGGAGCTCTCAGTCTCTATGGTAGGGCTGCTGCTGGCCTTCACCTGTTCCTCTAACTTGCTTCTCTTACTGGGTCTGCCTCTGGGCCTCGGCTGGCTGGCTGTTTGGCTGGTGGCGGAAGGAGTAACCTGAGAATCAGTCTGGCTCATCTCGGGTGCTGCTGCTGAATCAGTGGCCACATTTGGACTTGTTTTGTCCTCCAACTCAGCCACTTCGAGGGGCACCTTGCTTTTCCTGCTTGCTCTACCCTGTGACTGGCTGTCTTTTGGAGTGGCTGAAGGTGTGGTGATCTTTGAGTCAATTTGACGGAGTGTGCTTTCCGTGCCAACTCTCCTCTTCTGTTTGTCTTTACCCTGTTCTTCGGACTCTATGACCAATTTACTCCTCCTGCTTGATCTACCCTGTGATTGGCTATATCCTGTTTGTGCAGCAGGAGATGGTGTGGCCATCTGAGAATCACTTTGGCTTTGCTCCTCCTCAGTAGGATCCTGCTTTTCAACCTTGTCTAGGAGATCAAACTCCTCCGAATCACTGACGGCCTTGCTCCTGCTTGCTCTACCCTGTGACTGACTCTCTAGTTGAGATGGTGTGGCTACATGTGAATCTGTTTGGCTTGGCTTCTCCTTCTGAGCCTGACTACCCCTTTGTTTCTGACTGCCATCATCCTCTACTTCCACAGCAAGCTTACTCCTCTGACTACATCTACTCTGTGATTGGCTATCATTATCAGAGGCAGTGTCCGTTAGGGAGTCACTTTGACTGAGCTCTTCCTCTGCAACACCTCTCCTCTTCCGTTTGTCTTCGACCAGCTCCTCTGATTCCCTGACCAATTTGTTGCTCCTCCTACCCTGTGATTGGCTGTTGCTATCACCAGCAGGTGAAGGTGTGGCAACCTGTGAATTTGATTGGCTCGACTCACTCACCTCCTTGTGACTTCTCTTTCTCAGCTTGTCTTTTCCACCGTCCTCCTCCACAGCCAGCTTACTTCTCCTGCTGGCTCTACATTGTGACTGACTATCAGTTTGACTGGCAGGAGAGGGTGCAGTCTTTGGTGAATCAGTTTGACTCGCCTCCTCTCCGGGTTGAGACTTCTTCCTCAGTTTGTCTATATGATCTTGTTCCTCTGCATCCTCTCCTGGTCTCAGTGGCCTACTTCTCCGTCGTCCGGACCGCCTTGGTTCACCTTGGCTTAGAGTGGACTGGGAGCTGGGAGAATCTTCCAGAAGAACTTTAGATTCCTCTTCTTCCTGACTGTTATTTACCATTACTTCTTCACCTGCAGGAACTGGAACTTCATTCACTACTTCCACCTGAGTCTGGGTGTCTGGGATGACGTCGTCCTCTGTGGTTTCACTTGGTCGTTTCTCAGCGAGTATCTCAACCTCAGATTCCATTTTGTTTTCTGAAGGTTCAGGTTCATCTCCCTCCTTTAGGAAAGACTCATTCCTGGAGCTTTTATGTCTTGCTTTTTTAGTCTCCAGCGAGTCCTGTCGGTCTGTGTCAGCCTCAGCCTCTGGTTCCTGAGAGGCAGGCTCCTGGCTGTTAGTGGTCCTGGTGAGGGGGCCTGTAAACTTCACCACGCTGGCAGGACTAGCAGGCTTCCCCTCTGCATACTTCTCCAGAGTGATGAAGGACTGGCGGCGACTGTTGTGTTTCTGAGGCGTCCCTGAGATCATATCAGAGCCGCCAGAAACATTTGGGCTGGTGCCCACTTCTCTAGACTCCATGGCAACATCTGAGACCTGCAATGGAACGACTTCGTTGGCATCCTCCATGGAAACGTCTGCAGAATCAGAAAGTACTTCCTCAGCAGGCTCCTCTTCCATTGCCGGTTCTGCCGGCTCATTGGTTGGACTGATATATTCCTGGGTGTCTTTTGCCAAAACCTCAGAAGCTTCATCCTCCATTTCCATGTTTTCCTCTGGATCCTGTGTAGAAAAGAATGCAGAGACATTTTATCCATTTGTATTTTCACTTTCATTTGAGGAAAAAGGCTTTTGGCTTTGAAGGCATCTATATGTTTTAATTTAAATGAAAACAGCTTATCAGGGCAAACAATGCCATAATTCAGACCTCAGGGGGTAAATGTAACAATGAATAACTTCTGTTGTTAGATTCTCTTTACCTCTGATTTACCCTCATCTTTAGCGGCATCTTCAGCTTGCTCATCTGCTGGCAATTTGTCCCTGAAAAAGAAATGGATGTTTTAACCATTGGGTCCCAGGCAAAGCAGTCTTTCTTGATAGATTAGTGTTATACAGCGTGACGGCAGCAGCCAACTACTTACAGTGATTCCTCCTGACTCTGTGTGTACTGGGTGAAGACTGTGGTATCAAGGGAAGCATCCAGGTTGTTGTACATGGCAGGGATGTCAACCCTTTAAAATAAAACCCATACAAAAGCATTATACAGTGAGAAAATGTAAGCATTTCTATAACTTTTCATTGATTTGTCTAAATAAGGCTAAAATAAAAAAAGAGATAGGACGTAGAGACTTCCTGGTTAAATAAAGATTCAGTAAATTAACAAAGTTGATTTGCCCGAAACTGACCTTTTGGTTCTCTTGACCTCTTTCTGGTGCTCAGTGAGGACTCTCTCCTTGGTCTCAGGGGGGATGAACACAAAGTCTATCGAGGCCTGCTCCTCCAGTTCCTCTCTACGAGGCAGCTTGTGAGAACCAAAGTCAAGCTTCGTCTGATGGGGAGAGCATAAAAGTCAGCTCCAATATGATGCTGATGGCAAATGGTGGCAATAGAGACAACTTACTCTGTTTTGACAGCCTTCATAAGAATATGAAAGCTGCCTAGCACAAGATTTGGTTTTGGGGTTCGGAGAATAAATAATTCCATTTCATTTGAGTCAATTCCATTTTTCCTCAATGTGGGGAATTGAAATGGAATTCATACACAGGAAATAACTGGGTAAAAGCAGCCCTTACAGAGACGGGCTTGGTAGAGGTCTTGGAGTTCCTGTCCTTCATCTCCCCAGCCCTGGGCAGTAGAGAGTCTCTCTTCACCCCAGGAGTGACCTGTACTCCACTCAGTTTGGTCTCCAGCTGAGAGCTCTCACTCTGCACACACAGAACATAATCCAGGGATTATTATACCACTCATATGAAACCTGCTCTGATTTTACTTATTCAACAGGGAAAACCCTCACCGAGTACTGTCCACTGAGCTCATCTGGAACTTCAACAGACTGAAAGCCAGGTAGAAGGATAGGAGTGTTCTGCTTCACCTGGCTCAAAACCGGCCTGGAAAAAACAAACATTAGCAAACATGAAAACCTTTTAGGGTCGGTTTAGGGCCAGTTTTCAGGACCCTGATTAAATGCATTGCTGGACTTCAAAGCAGTATTAAATGGAGATTCTCCACTGAACATGCTATTGGTCCAGGAGTAGGCTAAACTAGGTCTGGGAAATTGCCCCATAAATATAATATGGCTCATCTTAATGTCCAAACAGATTCTTACTTGAGTTCCTCTGGATAGACGAGGACCAGAGTGTTGGCGAAGGTTGCATTCCAGAACTGTGTAGCTAGGGAGCGGACCTGCTTGCGCCGGTGGAGGAAGAGGACACAGAGCAGGGGGGACAGCAGGGACAGCAGCTCATCATCATAGGCCAGGGCTGAACGGGTCTGCAGGCACCCCAAGACATCACCCAGGAGCTTCTCCAGCTGCAGGGAAAGAACACACTTATAGTGAGACTACCACCCAGACACAGGGGATCGGTTAAAGATATGAAGCATGCAAAGAAAGAGTAGCCATTACTTATAAACTGAACAAAAATATAAACGCAACATGTAAAGTGTTGGTCCCATGTTTCATGAGCTGAAATAAAAGATCCCAGAAATTTTCCATTCGCAGAAAGCGTAAAAGGCCATTCTAAAATGTGCAGTTTTGTCACACAACACAATGCCACAGATGTCTCAAGTTGAGGGAGCGTGCAATTGGCATGCTGACAGCAGGAATGTCCATCAGAGCTGTTGCCAGAGAATTTAATGTTAATTTCTCTACCATAATGTCGTTTTAGAGAATTTGGCAGTATGTCCACAACCGCAGACCATGTGTAACCACGCCCTCTACATACGGCTTCTTCACCTGCGGGATCGTCTGAGACCAGCCACCCGGACAATTGATGAAACTGAGGAGTATTTCTGTCTGTAATAAAGCCCTTTTGTGTGGAAAACCTCCTTCTGATTGGCTGGGCCTGGCTGCCAAGTGGGTGGGCCTATGGCCTCACAGGCCCACCCATGGCTGCGCCCTTGCCCAGTCATGGGAATCCCATAGATTAGGGCCTAATTTATTTATTTCAATTGATCGATTTCCTTATATGAACTGTAACTCAGTAAAATCGTTGAAATTGTTGCATTTATATTTTTGTTCAGTATATAACATTAATGCAACAGTTTATATAGAGATGCATTTCAGTACAGACAAAGACAGAAAATGGAAAACATTTCAACACACCTTTGCTCCAAGACTTGAGGTAAATTTCAGCTGCTCATTTGGAGTCCTACCAGCCTGTTCATAGAGGGCTGCAAGGGGCTGTGTGAGAGAGGCCAGGGCCTCCTGGATGGCTGTAGCCAGGGCCAGATTAGAGAACAGGGTAGAGAGGATGGAGACCAGGGCCAGGCCTGTACCATCAGGGACAGTCTCAGGGGCCTCCAGGGCATTGAAGGTCTCTAGGGATTGGACCAGCAGGGTATGGAAGGTAGACAGGTTCCCCAGCGCCTTGCTTTTCTTACGCACCCAGGTTAGAGGGGTGTGGGGAGCTGGAAGGGACGAGGGGAGGGTAAGCAAACATCAAGCCAATCGAGGAGTAAAAAAAGAAAAAGAAAAGAAAACACCTTGCATGTGTGGTTAAAACACCTTACATTTCTGGTTAAAACGGTTCTAAAAGCATCTTACATTTCATCTTCTGCTGAAACTGTGGTGTGTAGGGAGAGAAGTCTGCACTCTCAGCGATGACCAGGAGGATGTTAGCAACCGCATCCAACGTTGATGGAACCTGGAGAATAAACAAATGGGCATGGAACGATCAATGAATCTGAACAATAAGCTATTGTACCGCAGTATTATTCAAAAGGCTAACAATTCTGGTAAATTAGATAACTGTTGGGTGTTGGGTACAGTGCAGTGGTCCCCTCCCGCTTACCTTCAGGGCCTTTCTGTCCAATATGGCAGCCATCTTGACACACAGCTCCCCACAGCAGACATTCTCCTCGGCCGTGGCCACCAGGGCAGAGCAGCGGGCAAACACCTTATACAGCCTGGACCACGTACCCAGCATGGACTTCTGAGTCATCTACAGTGACATAAAAGCATGTTTGAGATTGACCACATTGCAGTGGAACAACGCAGAATCACATATCTTCAAATCACCCTGCATCCCATTCCTCATTATTAGATTAGAGATTCTGCTCCTCCTCGCCTTTCTCAAACTGATCCACTCAGTTCACGTTGACAGTAAGGCACTTCATTTGAAATTATTGAAATTAGAGCAAAGCACTCAATAGATTCATTGTAGTTTATTGGAGAATCCTATAGCAGGATCTTTTAAAAGACATGCAGACCTGCCAACTTTGAATAATTTTTATGAGTATTAATAAGGTAGTAAGTGAGGCTGGTCAACCCAACAATACAAAGATCTTTCATAGCAAAGATACACCCTCTCAGTCTACATGAAACAGCAGATGTGTGGAATGAGTCAAAAGGTTAGGATTTGTATGAAATAAATGAATAATTCACAGCACACCATATCTGCGGTGAAGACTGTTCTCATTGTATGGAAATCAGGGTTTGGCCCCCAAGACAAGGTTCTTATCAACATTATCCATACCCGAGCCATCTCTCCCTGGTACCTTACATTACACAAACACCAATTCAGTCTATGAAAATGCAGGCTCAGTCAGACCAGAGACATCTCCCTCTCACATACCATTAATCATGAAATGGAATGTGGCTGTTGGTTTTATCACCTAGCCATCCCTAAATCAGTTGTCAGCTCCAGATACCCCTATCTCGAGTAAAACTCCATGTCCTTGACCACATGCCTATACTAGCTGCAGGGAGCTGGAGTAGAAACCATCCCTTTACAAAACACAGCATTAGTAGAACAGTTTATAATTGTTAACTATTCATATTAAACAAAGCAGGTAAACATGTTACATGTTAATTTCTCTCACACCCCCACAACGGCGCGCGTGTGACACCCACACTGCTCAAATCATAGGCAAATGCTGATGTAGGCCTAAGGTTGGGTAGGGGGGAGGCCGGGAAGGGGGTCAGTCAACTTCCCCCTCAGGAAGTTGGAGCATTTTGCTTTTTTGAAAAACCTGTAACTGCCATTTCCTGAAACCTAAAGTCTTCCATTATATAAAACGATGTACCCAACATGTGTTTGATGCTAAAGGAAATTGAGGTGGTCTCAATGACACTTCCACATTTTTCTAGGTTAAATGTAGGGGTAATGATTATTCTAATTAACAGGTGTCTATGTGGATAGTCTAGTGAAAATGTAAACTGGCTTCTTCTGAATGTTGTAGTGGTCTAGCTTACTGTTGGCTATTTGCAATATGAAACAACTGAACTAGGCCTATATGAGCTTGTTTCAGATCTCCATCCCTGACCTCATCCATCCAGTTAGGTCTGTGTTCTAGGCTACCGTTCATTCAACATGCCTTGTCATTGGTGAACTGACTATTATCACATCCGCAGCCTACTGTTGACATATGCCTACAGCTATATTAAGAGGACAGATCAAGAACTGATTAATAGGCCTACTAATCTTGAACAGTAACAACTTTCTGTGAAGGACATTAACGTTTCTGCTCGTCAATGCACTTGCTCATACTAACGTTGTGAAGATCAAAGCATGTGCGTGCAAGAAAGTGTCCTCGCTTAGTTGACTAAACGCTGTAGCTAACTACCTTTGTCGTAATGACACCTTAGCTAAGGAACCAACTACGAAATAAGTGGTTATGTGCTTGACCAACACATACAATTTTGGAACATGTATTTGGCAAACAGTTCGTTCTCCATTTTCCCTACCACTTTTCCTCACACATCAGTGGTATCAATGGAAGAAGTGGAGAACTGCCATCCAGCTCAAGGGAGGAAAATAGTACTACGACTACGGGGGGGCGGGCCTTTGCGGAGAGCTAGAGATTTTTTCTCCTCGCCCAAGATCTCTAATTGGCTCAGGTCCAACTTCAGACGGTTGTCAAAAACCACAATGTGCCAACTAGAAGCCCATTGTTGTGTATTTAAGGGTTGTTTTTCATACCAGCGTACATTGACCTCAAATTGCATGCATGGTACGCAAAATGCGTGCAGGTTGGCAGGTCTAGATACAGTATGCCATCTCAGACTCACCTGTGGCAGGACCTTGCCAGGTAGCAGGTGTGTGATGGGGAACATCAGGGCAGTGTGCACAGCACTGAAGTTGTGCTCCAGAGCATCTCCTTGGTTCACCTCATTGCTCTGTGACAAGGAGGGAGCAAAATCTTATTAAACCAATCTCCACTGCCATCTCCATCTATGCAACACGTAGGTGAAATATAATAATAGTAGTTTAAGGTGACCCCTTGTTGAAATTGTTCTTGCATCTAAACACACACAAGCGTCACATTCAGTGCGGTTATAGTACATATACAGATGTCAGTTATATGGTGTGTCCCTTTCTAACCTGTGTGATGGTGTCAGTCAGTGGGTTGACCACCACGCTCCACATCCTCCAAAGCTGTTCCTTGTTCCCGAGAGTCCCCGCGCTGCGCCCCACCACCCCTAGGACCGCCTCCCCAAACGCCAGGGGGGACGTGGGGCCGGACAGACCACAGCTCACCAATGTCTCAAAACACAGGAAGAACCTGTGTGGGAGCAGAGACCGATACAACTAAAATAAGACCGGAAAAATACATGTAGGTTTCTATATTTGTTTATGGAAAGACAGGGGAATGGAAGAGACTTCAGTTAGGGGGAAACCCACCTCTCATCCTCTACGATCCCTGCCACCAGACTGCGGTTGTAGAACAGGAGAATCAGGAACAGAGCTGGGGTTCCCTGGGGCAGAGACAGAGGAGACAACAATGTAACCACACCACACACAGGAACACACACAGAATTCACAACACTACCCCAGAGATTTGCTAAGAGCCCTTTGGCTGCCATATCAAAGACACTGCAGGATGTTCATTTACACTGATCTAGAGAAGACTTCTTTATAGAGCAGGTCACAGGGTTATCATCCCTATGGCGTCATAGGAGTCTACAGTCACAGGGAACCTTCTATAGTTCAGCTTTTATGGGTCAGATTTAAGATTGTGTGCAACAAAGGAAGGAGCCAGAGCTAGCAGGAAGCAACTGGATGGACATATATTGCATTTCCATTTATTATTCGTTACGTAACTATAACGTATGGAAACTGTGTTGCTTCCATGGTCCCTTTCCCAGTGGTTCCTAGATCTGTGTCAACAGCATAATCATATACACCCTGCATACAGCTGAACAGAAAGAGAAGAGGTAGAAACTCACATTCAGTACATCCATTTTGCCCACTTGGTAAGAGGCAGATCCAAGTACCCGCTGAGGGATACCCTTCACTGTCAATTCCAGCAGACTCTTGATAGAGGAAGTAAGAAAATCATATACTGAAAGCATTATTTACAAGCAAAGTGGAGTTTTAGGGCATTGAGAGATATGTAGGACATCTACATTCAAGATGGTCCACTGACATTTTACACTTCTATCAAAAACTCATGGGCTAAAACACAGACTCATTTACAGAAGTTAGTAAGACTTTAGCTTTTAGTTTCCACTAACATGGGCTACCAGAAGACCAGTCCTGATTGGAGGTTTAGTAGAATAAGAGTAGGTGTAGTACAGCGGTAGAGGCAGGTCTTACCAGAGCCCTGTGTGCAGGGAGGGCTTCTGAGGAGATGATGCTCTGTAGAGCCTGTAGCAGTAGGGTCAGTACCTCAGAGCCCTGCCTTTCCTTCTTATGGCCAGCTGTCACGTTAACACAGGTACAAGGGACAGGATGAGACACAAACAAAGACAACATACTAGGGGTGGATCTCCATTTGTCTTTCCTCACCACCTTCTCAAAACACATTGGCAAGGTCCAAGGGGAGGGACCTTGAATTTACATTTTGAGAAAGAGGCAAGGAGAAAGGACACAAGGAGGTCATCACTGGGGTCTGGCCCCTCAGATTTCATTCCTCGTCACAGCGGTTCCAGACCCAAAGGTCTGATGTCCGCTCAGACTTAAACTGATGACAGTGGGGTTGGGCCTGGGGTGGAGGGAGGCCGGGGTCTCTGCTCTCCCCCCTGAGAAACAGGACTCAGGCCCAGCTGTGGTACTCTGTGTGGGGGCCGCAGGGCTGACCCCATGGCTGGAAGGGCCAGTCCAACAGAGCAGCAGCCACAGAACAGAACATTTACCATTATTAGCCAACTAAATGAAGATGGAGTGAGGTTAAACTTTATGGCATTACTCATCCAAGCAGAGTGAGGCGCGCAGCATGGGGGTCTATCATTCCTATGGAGCAATGTTTCCCAAACCTCTCCAGCCGTTCCACTTACTTGAAGTATTCCAGTAATAGCACAATTATAGTGGCTCTCCTGGACACCTAATCACCATGCATTTCATTAGTTGAATCAGCTGTGGGAGTACTGCAATACATAAAGTGGAACGGTTGGGGGTAACGAGGAGACGTTTGGGAAACACTGCTATAGCAGGCTGAAACTAGCTCATGAATGAGTGAGATTACAGAGCTTCCTGGATAAACTGCAGGCCTACATCATGATAGGGGTTATTTTCTCTATAACTCCAATCTGATGTGGTTGGACCCTGGCACTCACCAGCATCAATCGTTGTGCTTACGAAACTGACGAGGTTCTTCCATATAAGGGTAAGCAAGGCATCTGCAGGGGATAGATCGAGAACAGGCGAGTCACCACACATTAAGTAGCACAGTCATTGAACCCCCCACGCATGCACTCCTACAGACACACAATCATTCCTTCCAACTCTCGTCTACCCCCAGGCAGTGACTCTGAGGCTGTTTCCAATCACTAGTCCATGTGAGGAGCCCTTCTACGGCAGCAAGTCAAGCTATTCTATCCCCTTTATGGAGAGAGCACTTACACAGGCAGCCCAATTCTGATATTTTTTCCCCACTAATTGGTATTTTGACCAATCACATCAGATCTTTTTACATCAGATCTGATTGCTCTTGGAGGAAGGCCAGCTGAATAGCATTCATTGTGGAAGGAAGTTCCGCCTACATTTTTCCTAACTGGGCCATAGATGATTTATACCCTCTCCCTGGCAGAGGAAGAACCAGCTATACACTGAGGCTGGCTCTGAAACAGTCTTTGAGACTACATACAATGGCTCTACTGTAGGGTTGGAATTGCCAGGGACCTCACAACACAATATTATCACCATAATTAGGTGCCGATGCGATATGTATTGCGATTCTCAAGATTCTGGGTTTTTCACGCTCAACAGTTTCCTGTGTGTATCAAGAATGGTCCACCCAAAGGACATCCAGCCAACTTGACAACTGTGAGAAGGGGGGGGTTGCAACTCAATATTAGGAAGGTGTTCTTAGCAGAGAGACATGGGGGAAAAGTGCTGAAAACATGTTGGCTCACCATTTTTTTTGGGGGGGATGCTAATGCTACCCAGCAAAAAATCTAATAATTACAAATCGACACTTGTCAAAGTACAGATATAATAGCGTCCAAAATAACTATCAATTTTTTTTACCCCATCGGTACTCTACTGTACAGGAGACAAAATGGCCGTCAGAGCCATTATGGCTGTCATTGAGCCTATGCTAATGTCAGTTGCAGTGAGTTACTTGAGGGCAGGTAGGTACCTGGAGCGTCTTTGCCGATGCAGATGAAGCTGTCACAGACAGCAGCGATTAGCAGCGAGGCGTGCTTGGTGAAGGAGGAGGGGCTGGACAGGAAGGGGTGAGTAATAGGTTCTGAGAAAACAAAGAGGGTCAGTCAAGTCAGAAACAGGCAAGCAGGTCCCAACTCAAACTATTTTTATCTGACACAAAGTTTACTTTACAGGCATTGCACATGGGTAATGTGTGTGTGTCATCCCACGGTAACACAAGCATTCATTAAAATGTGTTATACACTCACAGGTTCAAAGAACAAAGAATTTAGAAACAGCGCCACTGAGCACTGAGAGTAGCAAATAAAACTGTGGTAGCAACCATAGAAATATCATTCTATTCATTCTATTTCTATATTCAATTATATTTCTATGGTAGCAGTTCTAACCCCCTCCCTCTCTTTTTCCTCTCACCCAGGCTGAGTGTCAGCTTGTTCTTGGCTGCGGCGGTTGTGACCTCTGGCCCCAGGAAGTAGTGCAACAACATCTCTAGTCCCAGCAGCTGGATGGAGGGATAGGCTTGGGCCACCACCACACTGGTGTTCAGGTTCAGACGGGGCACCGCAGTGCTAGAGAATGCTGCGGAACCTGGTGGGGCGGGAGGAAACAAAGAGTGATTAATCAATGACGTATTAATCTAATCTAAGAGTAATATATGTTGGGATTTTTATTATTATGTTTTACATCCAATGACCACTGTTTCCACAAGACAATTCCTGGTGGCACATTTCAGGTATATCCTACATGAGAATATTAAGTGATGCTGTTCTATATGCTACTAGGTAAATACAAGTACATATCGGCAAGTCACGCATGCAAATCGAAAGCAAAACAGCTAACGCGCAGCAGACGATATTTGCCAGTACTAGTCAATAGAAGGTAGATGAGGGCAGTCAGAGTGAGACTGTACCAGTTTTAGGAGTAGTGGTCCCCACAGCACTGCACTGGCTGGAGCTCCTAGCAGGAGTGGCTGGGAAGGCCGAGTCAGGGCCCAGGGTGCACTGGAGGAGAGGTACACCAACCTGACAACAGACTATTAGTCAACAAGAGTAACACATTCATTCCCAAAACCACAATCGTGATTAAAACTAAGGGCAATGAATACCTTGAACGCAAACGTCAGAGATAAAAGAAAACCTGAATCTAATCTCATGTAATCTCTTAATTCCCCAGTAACAAATCCTGCTCCGAGTCGTAACACATTATCAGGTTGTTATGGTATTCCAGTATAAAGATGAAATGCTTGTTGCACCTGTTCAAAGTGGGCAGTATAAACATGTATATAAACAGTAGGTAAAACACAAACCGTACCTGTTCAAAGTGTGTGGGCAGGTTGGCTCCCAGTTTGACCACCAGGTACCACCAGACCTCCAGCTTGGTGAGCAGGAGGGCCTCTGTCCTCACCTGGATGGAGCTGAGGGGTTGCATCAGCAGCTTTAGACGCTTGGCACTGCACAGGATCTCTACAGTACAGAGGAGACAGGCAGACAGTTACAGTCCGTATAGAACAGGGGGTCTCCAACAGGTCGATCGCAGCCCACCTATGAGTAGCTCGCTAAACAATTCTGAAAATGCATGTATTTTTCACGCGTTCCACCGCAAACTGTCAAACAAATCTCACAAGTATCAAACACTTCAAGCTCACATACTATCCAATCAAATCCACATAATCCCACCCCTTGCTAGCCACAATTGTCTTAAGACAAATTATCTGCCAATTATTTTCCAGCAATATTGCCCCTGTATGTCTGTGTGGTGCGCGCGTTTCTCTATCATTCACTTTGTTTAACCACTTTGTTTAACCAGTTAGCGATCATGATAACTTTCTTCTGGGTAGACAGACTTTCCCCCAAACTTTCTCAATTAAAAGTTAACTGCAAAGTAGGCTTAACTGGCAGAATTATATCATGATTATTTATATAAATTGCGTGGGCTTTTGTTTTGCAAACTCTGTCATGACATATGCAGCAGCAAAAACATCACTAAACCAGCACAATCCACTCTGGCAAAATGCGCAATTAAAGGGGTATTAGACAACAAAATCCGAACCCCCAAAAATTGTCTTCTGATGTGATGTAACCATTGACATGGACTCAGAACATCAAATGTCATTGTTTGTCTATGAATAATTCTAATTTTGAGAATCATCTGAAAAAATCCTAAACCAGGACAAATAAAACAGAATTCTGGAAAATACAAAGTGCCTATTTGAAAACTAGGAAAAAATTAATGAGTAGCGCGTGACGTTTCATCATTTACAAGTAGCTCTCATACTTGAAAAGGTTGGAGACCCCTGGAATAGAACTACCCTAAACTCCTAACACATAAAGTATAACATGTTCAACTGTTATTGAGTGCTCCTCATTGTATTCCGTTTAAGGAGTAATATTTTAATAAACGTCCTAACTCAACAGTGAGAATCAAGTCTCTTAGCACATGGTCTCCATAGAAAATAATGTGTGAGGACTCAGTGTAATGGATGATTACAAGAGTATCTTTCAAACCACGTCATAGAAACTTCCATTAAAATAAATTCTAAAGAGAAACTACTGATTTTTACATTTTAGTAATTTAGCAGACGCTCTTATCCAGAGCGACTTACAGTTATTGAGTGCATACATTTTTTAAATTATTTTTTTCATACTGGTCCCCCGTGGGAAACGAACCCACAACCCTGGCGTTGCAAATGCTATGCTCTACCAACTGAGCTACACGGGACTACTGATTAAACTAAAGTCTAAAAAGCGGCAACTCAATAAAAACTGGACTAAGTCAAAGCATGTTGTCTTGTGTGTTACCCACCTGGGTTGAGCGCAAAGTTGTCAATGAGGCTCTTCCAGGCGATGAAGGCGACCTTCTTGATGTTGGGGGAGGAGCTACGGAAGCCCAGTTCCTCCAGGCCAAGCAGGGAGTTGATGAAGGGACCACCTCTATGGAGCAGCTGTGGGATGGAACACAATTCAGTGTTTCAATACAACTTCCGAAGAGCCAAGCAGATCATTACATGTACTGCCTAATTCACTCCCTAACCATTACGTAGTAGATAAGTAGCGAATAAGTAGTAAATCGGCTAGGTTTCAAACCAAAAAGAATGACCAAGCCTTACCTTCCCCAGGAGCCTGACAAATAACGGCCAGAGTTTCAGCACGTTGGTCTCGTTCTTCGTGGAGAACAGTTTCTGGAGCTCTGGGATGAGTTTCTGGAGTGAAACAAGATAAGCGTTGTCAGAAGGTGCAGAAATCTGAATCAAACATGCTGCGTTTGATATGCTGCATTTGCAAAACTTCAATTTCAATCAAATGCATTTCTAACGCCATTTTTACATCGGCAGTTGTCACTAAGTGATTTGACAGTATCCTGGCCTAGAAACATTGACAGAGACTCACTGAGGACATGATAGGTTCTACGATGGCAGCCACCTCCTTCTGTTTCTTCAGAAGTAGAGGCAGGCCCATCTCCAGGGCTGCTGCCGCCCGCAGGCGCACCTTAGAGGCTGAGTGGACCACCAGAGGGATGACCAGCTTGGCCCACTGCACTGCAACCTCACCCATCTGGGCTGGGGCCTGCTCCAGCAAACTGACCACAGAGAGTGTGTGTCATGACAGAGAAAACGCTGATGATCATTGAAATAAAGTCAGGACAGTCTTTTCCAGCCCAGAGAGCTTGAACACTAGCCAAAACAGAGACAGAATGTTGAGCAAGGTAGATTCCTATAACATGCATCAGCTTAGTGTCACAATTATCAAACTGAACCATTAAATTGTGCATTCCAAAATGATGGTCATATACCCAACCAAAGCTATTGAATAAGAGGTAAGAGAGTACATGAGTGGGTGGGTTTGTTTACCTTATGACAACATTCAGCGACTCGTGCTCCATAAGTACAGACTGGATGTCTTCTCTCGTCCGCACACACTCCAGGGCCCTCAGGATCTCTGGCACCTTATTGGCCACCACCTCTGGAGGGAAGTTCTGCTTGGAGATTACCCATAATGCTCGTGTGCATGTGTTCTTGTCTGTGGACTTCACCACCAGAGAGGAAAGTGCTGACAATAGCTCTTCTGCAAAATTATCTGGGGAAAAAGGGAGCGTAAAGGAGGATTACAAATCACATTATCTTCATTCTTATACATTACAGGCTTGTTTCCAGAACACAGATTAATAACCCTTTACAACCCATAGTGGCCGTCAACAGCCTTTCTTTCAATTACTATAGCGGCCACGAACGGCCTTGTTTTTGTAAGAAGAATATCTGTCAATTTCGCAAAATTGACCCGCTAAGAACCCGGTGTCGTATTAGCGTGGCTGTCGTCATCAACCAGAAACAGGGTATGCTGTCATTTGACTTTTAAAATTTTAAAAAAATCACTTAATTACTAAAAATGATGGCACCGAAGCAGCCAAACTTTCACTGTGGAAGAGGCTGTATCTATGTTGTTTGGTGATACGGATTCAGACACGTCCTTGCACTTTGAAAGCGATGCTGTCGAGGTGAGTGAAATAAGTAAAACAGCAGATATAGCTACAGTGGGGAAAAAAAGTATTTAGTCAGCCACCAATTGTGCAAGTTCTCCCACTTAAAAAGATGAGAGGCCTGTACTTTCATCATAGGTACACGTCAACTATGACAGACAAAATGAGAAAAAAAATTCCAGAAAATCACATTGTAGGATTTTTTATGAATTTATTTGCAAATTATGGTGGAAAATAAGTATTTGGTCAATAACAAAAGTTTCTCAATACTTTGTTATATACCCTTTGTTGGCAATGACACAGGTCAAACGTTTTCTGTAAGTCTTCACAAGGTTTTCACACACTGTTGCTGGTATTTTGGCCCATTCCTCCATGCAGATCTCCTCTAGAGCAGTGATGTTTTGGGGCTGTCGCTGGGCAACACGGACTTTCAACTCCCTCCAAAGATTTTCTATGGGGTTGAGATCTGGAGACTGGCTAGGCCACTCCAGGACCTTGAAATGCTTCTTACGAAGCCACTCCTTCGTTGCCCGGGCGGTGTGTTTGGGATCATTGTCATGCTGAAAGACCCAGCCACGTTTCATCTTCAATGCCCTTGCTGATGGAAGGAGGTTTTCACTCAAAATCTCACGATACATGGCCCCATTCATTCTTTCCTTTACACGGATCAGTCGTCCTGGTCCCTTTGCAGAAAAACAGCCCCAAAGCGTGTTGTTTCCACCCCCATGCTTCACAGTAGGTATGGTGTTCTTTGGATGCAACTCAGCATTCTTTGTCCTCCAAACACGACGAGTTTAGTTTTTACCAAAAAGTTCTATTTTGGTTTCATCTGACCATATGACATTCTCCCAATCCTCTTCTGGATCATCCAAATGCACTCTAGCAAACTTCAGACGGGCCTGGACATGTACTGGCTTAAGCAGGGGGACACGTCTGGCACTGCAGGATTTGAGTCCCTGGCGGCGTAGTGTGTTACTGATGGTAGGCTTTGTTACTTTGGTCCCAGCTCTCTGCAGGTCATTCACTAGGTCCCCCCGTGTGGTTCTGGGATTTTTGCTCACCGTTCTTGTGATCATTTTGACCCCACGGGGTGAGATCTTGCGTGGAGCCCCAGATCGAGGGAGATTATCAGTGGTCTTGTATGTCTTCCATTTCCTAATAATTGCTCCCACAGTTGATTTCTTCAAACCAAGCTGCTTACCTATTGCAGATTCAGTCTTCCCAGCCTGGTGCAGGTCTACAATTTTGTTTCTGGTGTCCTTTGACAGCTCTTTGGTCTTGGCCATAGTGGAGTTTGGAGTGTGACTGTTTGAGGTTGTGGACAGGTGTCTTTTATACTGATAACAAGTTCAAACAGGTGCCATTAATACAGGTAACGAGTGGAGGACAGAGGAGCCTCTTAAAGAAGAAGTTACAGGTCTGTGAGAGCCAGAAATCTTGCTTGTTTGTAGGTGACCAAATACTTATTTTCCACCATAATTTGCAAATAAATTCATTAAAAATCCTACAATGTGATTTTCTGGAAAAAAAATGCTCAATTTGTCTGTCATAGTTGACGTGTAACTATGATGAAAATTAGAGGCCTCTCTCATCTTTTTAAGTGGGAGAACTTGCACAATTGGTGGCTGACCAAATACTTTTTTTCCCCACTGTATGCTTGGTGTTGTTGATGTTTGATGCTGTGAAACTTGGGGAATAGCTCTCAGATTAGCAAATCCTGTCACGATCACTTGGTTGCTACAGCCAGGCGAGCACATCAGCGGTGGAGCAGGAGCTTGAATGATTGTTCTCTGTCTCATGGGACTAGTTGCAGTGTTTAGCTGTATCTATTCAGCTAGTCTTGTCTTGTAGTCTTGTTTCTACCGATGTAATTCATATGGAAACGGCCCAAGCTGCTTGTCAGGCAAGAAAAATTGTGGCGGTAAATTTGGGCTGAGCTTGCGAAGCGTCGAGCTCAGCTGTCACTTTCACTAGCTAGCCACACAGACAACCAGCTATCTAGCCTCCGAAATGGAGATCAGAGTAATGTGTGTTTATCTGTTGGGCTTAGGTTATGGTTTGTTTGCTAGGTACAGATATTCATAGGCTATACATTGCCTTGTTTTCCTATTATTTGACTGCTTAGCTGTCATATTATGGTTGATGCCCGCGCAGTGGATCTCATATGATAGAGTTGCAGTGATATTTATTTAAATAGCCAGCTAACAAGTTGCATGTTTTGTCCGGTTTCTAACGATACAATTCATTTGGAAACTGTCCCAGCTTCATAACTAATCAGCTAACATTGGCGAACTCTGTAGTTAGTCTGTCAGGCAAGAACACGAGAATTGGATGCAACATTGTGCATCCCTCGCGACGCTGTCACTTGATCGTCTCACTCCCTCCCAACAAAGACAACAAGCTACACTACATGACCAACAGTATGTGGAAACCTGCTTGTCGAACATCTCATTCCAGAATCATGGGCATTAATATGGAGTTGTTCCCCCCCTTGCTGCTATATTAGCCTCTACTCTTCTGGGAAGGCTTTCCACTAGATGTTGGAACATTGCTGCGGGGACTTGCTTCCATTCAGCCACAAGAGCATTAGTGAGGTTGGACACTGATGTTGGCCGATTAGACCTAGCTTGCAGTCGCCGTTCCAATTCATCCCAAAGGTGTTCGATGGGGTTGAGGTCAGTGCTCTGTGCAGGCCAGTCAAGTTCTTCCACACCTATCCCACGGGGGGCCAGTATGAAAAATGTATGCACTCACTAATTGTAAGTCGCTCTGGATAAGGGCGTCTGCTAAATGTCAATTGAATCGACAAACCATTTCTGTATGGACCTTTCTTTGTGCACGTGGGCATTGTCATGCTGAAACAATAAAGGGCCTTCCCCAAACTGTTGCCACAAAGTTGGAAGCACAGAATCGTCTAGAATGTCATTGTATGCTGCAGCATTAAGATTTCCCTTCACCATGAATAACAGCCCCAGACCATTATTCCTCCTCCACCAAACTTTACAGTTGGCACTATGCATTGGGCAGGTAGCATTCTCCTGGCATCCACCAAACCCAGATTAGTTCATCAGACTGCCAGATGGTGAAGCGTGATTCATCACTCCAGAGAATGCGTTTCCACTACTCCAGAGTCCAATGGCAGCGAGCTTTACATCACTCCAGCAGACACTTGGCATTGCGCGTGGTGATCTTAGGCTTGTGTGAAGCTGCTGGGCCATGGAAACCCATTTCATGAAGATCCCGACGAACAGTTCTTGTGCTGGCATTGCTTCCAGAGGCAGTTTGGAACTCGGTAGTGAGTGTGGCAACCGAGAACAGATTATTTTTATGCGCTACAGTGGTCCCGTTCTGTGAGCGTGTGTGGCGAACCACTTCGCGGCTGATCTGGTGTTGCTCCTAGACGTTTCCACTTCACAACAGCACTTACAGTTGACCGGGACAGCTCTAGCAGGGCAGAAATTGTACAAACATCCTATCACTGTGCGGTGCCACGTTGAAAGTCACTGAGTTCTTCAGTAAGACCATTCTACTGCCAATGTTTCTCTATGGAGATTGCATGACTGTGTGCTCAATTTTATACACCTGCCACTTTGTAGGATGGGGACGTGCTTCAAGAAGTTTCATGGCATGTTGTAGGCTAAATGCAAACACTCAAGTGACAGTGTGACATGAATTTGACCTACAAATCTTATAGGGAAATTGTGTACCTTTTAAAATCATCTCTGAACAGTTGGGTTTTGCATCTTCTCTCTTTATCTGTATCTAATACTTGTTGCATTCACTGAATTGTTGTCAAAGTAAGCTACTATTTCTACCTTTTGTGTCAGGCCTGGTATGTACTAAATCTTATTGAGAGAGGTTATCTACATGTTGAAATAGTTTCTGAATAGTTGTTTGCATTTTTACATTGTTACAGAAGTAAGAATCGTTGTCGATCAAATAGCCTACTTTGTGTGGGTTTTGAAATACTTTCTGAATATTGTCCTCTGGTCACATTATGGAATATTTTTAAATATTTGTATGTAAATAATATTTACAATATATTATACTTGGTACATTTGAGTGAGTAATTTAGTCAAATTAACTACAATTTAAACACTAGGGTTTTTGTTTTGTTGAGTGTTAATCGTTTTTTATAGTGTGTGTTTTTACACACTGGAAGATCAAATTAGTGTTATTCTTATTGACATGAATGTGGGGTCATATCAAAGAAGAGGTTGTGCTCTTTAAAACTAAGTTAACTTGTAATTGTCATTTGTTCTTTGTTTTTGAGCCATGTCTGTTTGAAATGTGAGAAAATGAGTTTAATCTTCAAAATTCTCTGTAATCTACAGCTGCATTCTAGAATTATATTGTGGTCTAAAGGGTTAAGCCTACTTTTGGAGTACAAAGTAGTTTCAATGGAAATCTGGATTGTTGCTTTTTAGTCTAGGACTAAGCTTATCTGTGCCAGTTACACTAGTCCCATGTAAACCTATGAAGAGTTCTGCTTGTTCAGTACCTGGGATAGCAGAGACAACGTGGACATGAAACACACAGAACCCCAGGGCCTGCAGTGCAGCTTGGCACAGCTCTGCATTCTGACTGAAGATATGGGTCTAAAACAACATGATAAACACATGACAATAGCATTATAACTGGACATTTATGACAGTATCCCTAAGCCAATGAAAGCTTAAAACAAAAGTTGTATTGCTTTATAAATATTCTTCACGTAAAGCATGCACTCACCTGGAAAGTTTTACCCAAACGTGAAAAGTGCTTTACTACTGCAGGGAGGAATTGCTTTCCATCATCTCCACTGAGACGACTGAAAAGACAAAATCAGTCCCAGGAATTAGTGTACATTTAGGATAGAAAAATAGGCATATTATATGGAGTTACCCAAGGCACAGATCTACCCCCTACCTTAGCTCATTAGACAGAAAAATATACACCTAACATGCCCTTAGATCAGCATCTAAGGATAACAACGTCATCCTACAGGCTATGCATGTCCAACTAAAGCACCTACTTGGCAATAGTGAGGTAGGCGTCTGTCTGCTCAGGTTGTCCGGCTGTGCTATCCTCCAGAGATTCCAGCAGAGGGAGAAGACCTGAGCTGGTCAGAGGCACCATCGCCATCATCCTGGTTCCTCACTCAAACCCTGCTGGGAGAGGATGTTTTTAACACTGGCTACTTTTACTCAAGAGTTAACATACAGCCAACTGGAGGCAATCCACTACCCATCATCCTTCCTCAGACCCTTCCAGTCAGCCAGGCAGAGAGGAGAAATGTAAAAAACACTGTTATTAATCTCCATGTATCTTTATGGGACAAACAATCAACCCAAGGCCACACAACTATCCATCCACCTAAAACCTTGAAATAGAACATTCACCAATACCAGCAGCAGACGCTGAGAGAGAGACTGTGACAATGTTCCATCTCTGCCTCAACAGGTGTTTTTGTTTAGGTTGCTAGATAACTAGACTAGAGGTGGACGAGTCATAATTGTCAGTTTATTGTATGAGTTTTGGATTAATATTGTTTATTTGTATATGTGCATGTTGTTTGACACACTCGCTATGAGTTGAACGTGTCAGTGTGTATACTGCTATGTGTGTACAAGAGGGGTCAGGCTGGGCATCACTGCCAGAATCAAAACATCTTTGTACTTACTCTTCAATCCTCTTAGCTAGCTACCCTTCTAAGTAGAGGGCATTTGTAGCTGGTCAACATACAGGACTGGACATCTATAAGCTTATTACTGTAACTTTTTTTTTTTTTTTTTTGACGTCAAAACTACATGAAGTTTACAAATACTAACCAAGGAAAATAACTAGTTAGTTGCAACATACCATCAGGCAACGTGGCAAACTCATGTAAACTATGCTTGGTTTGATGTTTATCAACACTTTTGGAAAATAACATCAAACAATACAGCTGACAATTGTCAAGAATACAGGTAGTTTGCTATTAAACTAGTTATCCATCAAGTTAGCTGGCTAGCAAGCGCAGCCTATTCACTTTGAGTGAGCTGGTTAGCTAGGTAGCTACAAAATTAGGTAGCTAATTTGCTACCTAGCCATCTACAAAAATAAATGAATAAATAGCAATACCAAATATACGCACATTCTCAACTTACTAAATAAATTTGAATGCCAACACTGTCAAAACTAATACAGGTAACCATCTAAATATCTAGCTTGCAATTGCCCACGATTATTTTATTTCTAGCAAGTCACTCCCTCGGCTCGCGCGAAAATAAATACAAACAAAACGCAGCCAGATGCACTTCCTCACCTTGGTATTCCTGAAACAACACAAACGATCAAAGAAAATGATACCATGAACGCCAATTATATACTGCAAGTATACGCGATATTATCTTATTTCATCAATAGTTTATGTGTTTTCTTTCCCAGTGTAGTTTTCTCTCCCCGCGAAAACGCTGGCGCGAAATTAGTACGCTGTCTGAAAATCACCTATGACCCGACGCACGGACCGCCCACTCTGAGCAGAACCCAAAAAACTTGCATTTTTGTGACCCTCATTAATTCTCTGTTTCTTGAAAAGCTTTGATCGTAGTCTCAAACTGTGTCCACATTTCACATATCAGGACAGGAGGTATTATCAGAACTTTATACACATAGCAATATATCCGAATATACTTTTCACAAAACAAAACAAAAATTAAAGGTTTCCCCTTTCAAATGTGATATATCTTTCTTTCTCTTCTTGTAAGGTAGGATATTCAATATTTTTTAAGCAAAAATGCAAATCCTGCACATACCCTTTTTATTTTGATAATATTACGACCACCCCTCATCACTGTCAAACGCTCCCTAAAAAACTTTAGGCCTTCCTAATTGACCTGGCCCAGGTATCCTGGATGGATATAGATCTCATTCCGTCAGTAGAGGATGCCTGGTTGTTCCTTAAAAGTAATTTCCTCTCAATCTTAAATAAACATGCCCCATTCAAAAATACAGAACTAAGAACCGATATAGCCCCTGGTTCTCCTCAGACTTGACTGCCCTTGACCAGCACAAAAAACATCCTGTGGCGTACAGCATTAGCATCAAATAGCCCCCGCGATATGCAACTTTTCAGGGAAATTAGGAACCAATATACACAAGCAGTCAGGAAAGCAAAGGCTAACTTTTTTCAAACAGAAATTTGCATCCTGTAGCACTAACTCCAAAAAGTTTTGGGACACTGTAAAGTCCATGGAGAATAAGAGCACTTCCTCCCAGCTGCCCACTGCACTGAGGCTAGGAAACACTATCACCACCGATAAATCTACAATAATCGAGAATTTCAACAAGCATTTTGCTACAGCTGGCCATGCTTTCCATCTGGCTACCACTACCCCGGCCACCAACTCTGCACCCTCCGCTGCAACTTGCCCATGCCCCCCGCTTCTCCTTCACACAAATTCAGACAGCTGATGTTTTGAAAGCGCTGCAAAATCTGGACCCCTACAAATCAGCTGGGCTAGACAATCTGGACCCTTTCTTTCTAAAACTAGCCGCCGAAATTGTCGCAACCCCTATTACTAGTCTGTTCAACCTCTCTTTCATAACGTCTGAGATCCCCAGAGATTGGAAATCTGCCGCGGTCATCCCCCCTCTTCAAAGGGGGTGACACTCTAGATCCAAACTGCTACAGACCTATATCCATCCTGCCCTGCCTTTCGAAAGTATTTGAAAGCCAAGTTAACAAACAGATCACCGACCATTTCGAATACCACCGTACCTTCTCCGCTATGCAATCCGGTTTCCGAGCTGGTCATGGGTGCACTTCAGCCACGCTCAAGGTCCTAAACGATATTATAACCGCGATTGATAATAGACAGTACTGTGCAGCCGTCTTCATCGACCTGGCCAAGGCTTTTCGACTCTGTCAACCACCGCATTCTTATTGGCAGACTAAATAGCCTTGGTTTCTCAAATGACTGCCTCGCCTGGTTCACCAACTACTTCTCAGATAGAGTTCAGTGTGTCAAATCGGAGGGCCTGTTGTCTGGACCTATGGCAGTCTCTATGGGGGGTGCCACAGGGTTCAATTCTTGGGCCGACACTTTTCTCCGTGTATATCAATGATGTCGCTCTTGCTGCTGGTGACTCTCAGATCCACCTCTACGCAGACGACACCATTTTGTATACATCTGGCCCTTCATTGGACACTGTGTTAACAAACCTCCAAACGAGCTTCAATGCCATACAACACTCCTTCAGTAGCCTCCAACTGCTCTTAAACACTAGTAAAACTAAATGCATGCTTTTCAATCGAACGCTGCTGGCACCCACCCACCCGACTAGAATCACCACTCTCGACGGGTCTGACCTAGAGTATGTGGACAACTACAAATACCTAGGTGTCTGGTTAGACTGTAAACTCAACTTCCAGACTCACATAAAGAATCTCCAATCCAAAGTTAAATCTAGAATTGGCTTCCTATTTCGCAACAAAGCCTCCTTCACTCATGCTGCCAAACATGCCCTCGTAAAACTGACTATCCTACCGATCCTTGACTTCGGCGATGTCATTTACAAAATAGCCTCCAACACTCTACTCAGCAAATTGGATGTAGTCTATCACAGTGCCATCCGTTTTGTCTCCAAAGCCCCATACACTACCCACCACTGTGACCTGTACGCTCTTGTTGGCTGGTCCTCACTACATGTTCGTCGTCAAACCCACTGGCTCCAGGCCATCTATAAATCACTGCTAGGCAAATCCCCGCCTTATCTTAGCTCATTGGTCACCATAGCAGCACCCACCCGTAGTCTGCGCTCCAGCAGGTATATCTCACTGGTCATTCCCAAAGCCAACACCTCCTTTGGCCGCCATTCCTTCCAGTTCTCTGCTGCCAATGACTGGAACGAATTGCAAAAATCTCTGAAGCTGGAGACTCTTATCTCCCTCAATAACTTTAAGCATCAGTTGTCAGAGCACCTTACCGTTCACTGCACCTGTACACAGCCCATCTGAAATTAGCCCACCCAACTACCTCATCCCTATATTGTTATTTATTTTGCTCTTTTGCACCCCAGTATCTCTATTTGCACATAATCTCTTGCACATCTAGCATTCCAGTGTTAATACTATTGTAATTATTTTGCACTATAGCCTATTTATTGCCTTACCTCCATAACTTGCTACATTTGCACACACTGTATATATATTTTCTGCTGTATTTTTGACTTTATGTTTTTTACCCCATATGTAACTCTGTGTTGTTTTTATTGCACTGCTTTGCTTTATCTTGGCCAGGTCGCAGTTGTAAATGAGAACCTGTTCTCAACTGGCTTACCTGGTTAAATAAAGGTGAAATAATAAATAAATAAATAAATAAGTCTACATTTGCAGAATAATATAGCCTATATCCAAAGATACTGATAACTAACTCCCTATTACTCTGTGCTATACAAGCCTAATCAGGTGACTGTGGAATCATGTATTGCCTTTCCATTGACAATGTCCCAAATTGGTGGTGAAAATGAATTTCACTGAACATCCCAAAATTGTGCTTCAACATAATTTACTGAATAACTCCATTCACACCTTGATGATCATCCCAAACAATGATAAAGGTAGGGAGGGACATGTGACACAGTGAAGTACATTAGTGACATACTCAACAACACCCACATCAAAAAAACATTAAACACATGTGAGGTTATACATTTAATACAGCATTTATTTGCTTTCCCTTGATGACAACAAGGATACAAACATCAATTACATGAGTTAAAACGACAACATTATAAATACAATAGGAAACATTAATATTTAAAAAAGCATCTATTAAATAATTGCTCAAGTGAAGTAATAGCTGGTGTCATTCTGGAAGTGGAGGAGAGAAGCGTTCACAGCAATGTACTCCAGCTGGAAGCCTCCTGCGACTACAGAGGCATCGGACAGGAACTTTAGTGTCATCACATTCCCTGTGGGAGAGAGAAACGGGGAAAGGGGACATTTGGATATATTGCTATGTGTATAAAGTACTGATAATACATCCTGTCCTGATATTTGAAATGTGGACACAGTTTATCAAAGAAAACCATTATAACTAAAAATTGATCAACACTTGATGATTAAAAAAGGGCTTTGTCTCGTACCTACAACCGCAGCACAGCCGTGCTAAAAAAGTCACAACACACGCCCGCTCGTGTACAATTGCTTTAAATATACAGTAACTTCTTGATCTATAATAATGAGTATTCATCATTATATGGTAATAAAATAGGAATGTGTTTGTGTCATACCTGTGCTAATTAAGTCATCTGGTAAGTAATCTCCACAGTACCTGGAAAGAATAAATAGATTTATTTGATCGTAGAGTAACATGTGGACAAAATGGTCATACTAAACACCACTAGAGGACAGTAGCCTATGTTATGACAGTTTGTCGTGTGAAAAGAGAGTCTATGTAAGTATCAATACATTTAGTACAATGCAACTTTCTGTCATCTTGGATAAGACTGTAACAACCCTAAATCAACCATACAATGTAAACTCAATAAACTAAAACTTAATGCAAAGGCACATTCAATCAAAAGCTGGATCCTCACCTCCCGGCGAAGCCAGAGACGTCGTCATAGCTGTCATAGATCTCCAGGTAGTCTGCTAGACAGGACGTGTCCTCCTCCACGTCGAACTCCAGGAAGTGCAGGCGTATCCTCTGTCCATAGCGCACACGGATGTGCCAGTAGCAGATCTGCTCATCCTGGTACTCCTCTGGGTAACCAGGTGACTGGATGATCCTCTGCTGGTCTGTCAGAGTACCTCCACACTCCTTTGCTGTGGACCAGGAGAAAGGAGGAGACAGGATGAGGAAATGTTACATTAGATATGATCGATATACTGTAACAGATCAAATAGAAAGATCAATAAACTAAACTAATAAACTAAACTAGATCCAGAGGACTTTTAAATTAGTCACTTTCCTTAGCTGATTGTAAATAGTACAATATTCTGCACAATGGCTGTTACTAAAGACTGTTAATAGTAACGCTGTAAGCAAAACAAGTTTAATAAAACTAACAGTGTATTACATCAGTGTGTTACATGTGCTATCATCATTATGCTTTATGATAAATGAAAATATAGGGAAATTCTGCTTGTGTTGTTCTCTTTCACATGTGATGTGACCACTGAATGAAGTTAGAAATGGGAAAAGAGACTTCTTTGTCATTTGAATGAAGAAAATGAAATGTCCAGTTTGGGTGAAATGAAATCAAAAGCTCTAGATCCCTTGGATTTGTAAAGGGAAAATTATTGTAATTAGGAGTTGTTTTATGCAATTCATCCATAACTTATGAAATGCGAACCATAAATCCTCTAAGTCACAGGCAATTATGGGGAAAATGAGCGTCTATGCCCTAAATGGCATCCTATTACCTATTTAGTGCACTACTTTTGACCAGAGTGCTATGTCAAAAAGTAGTGCACTAAAAAAGAAATATGGTGCCATTTGGGACACTGTCAGTATCTTAAGGCAGCTATCTCATCCAATGAGGCAACCTCTTCCATGTTGAGTACAGTCATCACATGTGGTGACAACTCCAAACATGTGGTCATGTGTCATTCTCCACCATGAAAACATCATGACAGGCCCCAATACAGCTGTTTTGTCATGATAAATTAAAGATGCGGTAAAAGTGTTGTAAATATGTCCCCGATATTTACAATAACTGGATAAAGTTCTTACCACATTTTTTATTTATTTTTACCTTTATTTAACTAGGTAAGTCAGTTAAGAACAAATTCTTATTTACAATGACGGCCTACACCGGCCAAACCCGGGCGACGCTGGGCCAATTGTGCGCCGCACTATGGGACTCCCAATCACGGACGGTTGTGATACAGCCTGGAATCGAACTGCCTATGTACAGTCAATGGCCTACCAGGGAAGTTCTCACCCTGACCCAGACCACAACCGCCTGTCCATGTACAGTCATCAATGTGTCCCACTAGTACATTAGCCTACATGTCATGGACCACAATCAACTTTACAACTCTGACCCTGTGTTCCCCTAACGTCACCCATTAGAAAGCGATGTCTGTCTGACTCAACCACACACTCATCTCATATGGTGAAGACTCATGGTCGATTAAACTGTTAAACCAACACACCCAGGATTGCCTTAACCTCCATTTGTCATGCAAGCAGATGGGTTCAAATACTATTTGAAATCGTTCAAATACTTTGAGTGTTTTCTTTAGCCTGCCTGGAGTGCCAGGTGGGTGAAGTTTGCACTTTTGAGACTTTTCTATTGGTTCCAATTACAACAGTCAAGTTCAATCAAGCACAGATTGAGAATTTGAAATGATTTGGAATAGTATTTGAAACCAGGTCTGTTCACTACTCACAGTTGGGGTTGTAGCAGTAGACGTCCCATCTCTCACTCTTGTTCAGCCTGTACCCGTAGTCGATGACACCAACCTTCCCAAAACCACAGTTGGCACCAGCTTTGACGATAGGGTAGCCTACACGACCTTTGTCATACCACCCAGCCGCACACACGTGAAAACCTAGGAATGAGGGACAAAGAGTTAGCCTGGTAAGAAACTGAATTTGCAAAGTTTCATGCTGTTTCCGGGGTAAGAAAGAGTGTCACATTGGTAAAGTCTAGAGCTAGCATCCCCCTCTTAGTACCACAGATAAATCACTCTTACAGAATATCCATGGCCATATTGGGTTACCACCAGCCATTCGTCTTGCTCGTATCCTTAAAACAAAACCCTGTCTTTGGAAATGCTACGGTCCCTGTCAAAAATGTGCCTTCCACTGACTTTGCATCTGCAATTACAAGCGGACCATTGATGTGGGGATGTGGATGGGTGGTGGGTGGTGGGGGTAAAGCATAATGAACTCCAATGTATCTAAAAAAAGCCTCCAGTCACAATCAGTGGACCACAGTCAGTCAGGAAATGCAGGGGAGACAAACTCAGACCTCCTAGGATAATTGGCCATGGGGCAGCTCTGCTCTAACCACAGACATACAAGTTGTGGTTTCCCAAGTCAGGGCCTGGTCTGGCTTCAGTCTGTCTGCCATGGGAACGAATGTTACCATAAGCCAGCCAGGCAGATGTTACTGTTCTTACTATACTGGGGAGACCTCTCAAGCTGGTACCAATTCACTCCCTATACCCCTTCTCCTTGACCCTAAACCGTTGATGTTTGATCTGTAAGGTGTAGGGAATATGGTGAAAACAACACACCCCTACACTGCTTATATATCTTTCTGATCTGCAGACATCGAAGGATTAGGGGAAAGGGTAGGGAGTGGATTGGGTCCGGCTGCAGTCCCACAGAGCAACAGGCTGTAGTGCAGTGGCAAGACATCTCTGATTGATTTCATGGGAGAAAGGCAAGATAAACACACTCTTTCCTGCCATTGCTTGACCAGTGAACACATGGTTGGATAATTTAAACTGTTTAATTATATGTGCTCTTAGGCAAACTGTAAGGCATCGTTAATCAACAGTGGTAACGGCATTTCGTAAACTCAGGGCTCAGGGGCCACTCATTATTTTGAAAGTCTGCATTGACATTGACAGAATCCAATTGGCAACATTATGCTGCTTCTGAGTTATAGTCCTCCATACTCTTTCCTTATAAATTCAGAGAAGGGGAGAGAGAGAAAGAGAGACAGAGATAGAGAGAGAGAAAGAGAGAGAGGGGGGAGGGAGAGATGGAGGACACGGACTAGAGGGGACTAAGGGGGATTGGGGGAATAGGGAAGTTATTGCATTGCAAACCTATTTGACGAGCAGCCTCCAGTTGATCGTAAGTGGACAGATTTCCTCCTTCGTATTTGCACACGGCCTTGGCCTCCTTATAAGTCAGCTGGTATCTCCCTTTACGTGATTCCCTGTGGTAGACTCCAGCAGCTTGCTCTGTCCAGAAAAAAAGAAGTCCCAGTCAGTCAGTCAATGCCGCTATCACTTTCAAAGCACTACAGAACAACAGATATGCTGCCAATGCCTGTGTAGTGTCCCACTGCCACAACCACAATGATACGTATCCAGGCAACAGGAAACAAGTGGAAAATATTCTGTTTTACAAGATTGTGGGAATCCTTCTCAGGGAGCTAGAACAAGCAAAGTGGCTTTCAGACTAAGAAGTTCATAGCGGAAGAAAATAAACATGAAACACACACGGTGGATAGGCCAACAACTTTCAACTCCGTAACGTGTTGTGGTTGGATAGAAAGCCTTAGGACAGACGCTAAGTATTTGTAATCTCCCTCTCGGGAGTGGTCATACTCCTGTGCTTCTCTATGGGGGGTCCTCCTTTGAACCTGTTTTGATATCATGCATGACCTTGTAGGACTTGGAGTGCAGTCCAAATTAGCTACGAGTCAATATTTGCACCTACTAGCCAACCTCTTCCTCCAAGGTGCCTCGTGAGGTGGTGCTTCGTTTTCATTATAATCCTAGAGAGTGGTGTGTCTCACTATTAGTCTAACCAAATTATATAGGGAGTTTGGGTCACATGACATATTACTGAAAACATGCAGTTTAGTTTATGTGTTCCAGAAGTGTGTAGGTCTGATGGGCAAGTCGAGCTCATTAACTCTATCAGAAGTAGCCTATATGACACATTCCATTGAAATTGGTTGGGGCATAGCCGTGGGAAGTAGTTTGGGGGTGGGAAAATAGTTTTTGCCCGCGCTTCAGACGGGCTATATTGGTCCCCTAATACAGGACTATTAAAGGCCCAGTGCACTACTTTTGTGAGAATTGTAAAAATATATATACACTACCAGTCAAAAGTTTTAGAACACCTACTCATTCAAGGGTTTTTCTTTATTTTTACTATTTTCTACATTGTAGAATAATAGTGAAGACATCAAAACTATGAAATAACACATATGGAATCATGTAATAACCAAAAAAGTGTTAAACAAATCAAAATATATTTGATATTTGATATTCTTCAAATAGCCACCCTTTGCCTTGATGACAGCTTTGCACACTGTTATCAGGTTTAATTAATGCTAAATGTTTTTAGGCTAAAAAATATATATAAATAGCCTATGTTGTGCAGGATTGTGAGATTATGTTGAAGATAAAGAGCGGTTAGAGAAGTGAACATATAAAGTAAAACTTTTTCTAACACATGGGAATGATAATTAGCCTAAGTTCTGTAGACACATCAAAGAGAAACCGGCGCCTCTTATAGGCCTTTGACCAAGCAACCCAAACAAAAGAAAACCATACCAAAGCTGATCAATGTTATTTGATACACTTTTTGTCATAGTTGTGCTAAACGTTACATCGGAACATTCCATAACCATCTTGTAAAATACAAACACAGAACACTTTCAGGAGAATGTCCTACAGAAAGCCAATGTTTCCAACCGCAGTTGTTGGAAAGCTTAAAAGTTCCAAAAGTAGCCTATCCTTGTTGGAAAAGTAATGAAGATAACAAAAGAAAGCATGATTTACCCAACCATATGGAGTTATGAAAGATTCCATTTCTGAAGCCCCACGCTTGCACTTCCTTCAAGAAGAAGCAGACCGCCCAGATGACAGCGAAGATGCGCATCCTCCTCTTGAACAGAACAGAGCTGTGCGCTACGCGTTGATATCCTCTCGCCAGCTGCTACCGCTCGCGCTGTGCTCGCTGCTCATCTTGCGACTGGCCTTTTAAATAGTTAGTAGACTGCCCCAGCGGCGCCCTCTGCCAAGGCTATGTGTCAAGGTAGTGAGAATACGTTGCCCAACACTGATAATTGACCATACACAGACTTATGGGAATTTACCAGTGGGGGACCATGACCTGCGTTTGATTTAAAAGAGTATGTGTCAAGTACTAAGACATGATAGGTTATACAGATGTTTAATGTGTCACTGACTTTATGAATTAAGGCTTAAAGACATCCATATTCATCATGAACCAATGTGTTAATGCAAAAGAACACACTTAGGGGACACAATGGCTGAAATATCTCCTCTTTGGTCAAGTGCCACTTAACTAAAAATAGACCTGTTTGTCAGTGGCAACTGATTAATAGAGGATAAGGTTATCTGATCTTCTGCTTTGTCCTACCAAGGATTAGGCCATAAATATTCCCATATTTATTGCTGGAAGTATGTTGTTGAAAGGTACACTTAAAAAAAGACTGTGCTACTGTATGAAAATAGCATTTCCATGTATTTTACATTTTAGTCATTTAGCAGACGCTCTTATCCAGAGCGACTTACAGTTAGTGAGTGCATATATTATTTGTTTTATTTTTCATACTGGCCCCCCGTGGGAATCGAACCCACAACCCTGGCATTGCAAACGCAATGCTCTACCAACTGAGATACATCCCTGCAGGCCATTCCCTCCCCTACCCTGGACGACGCTGGGCCAACTGTGCGCCGCCCCATGGGTCTCCCGGTCGCGGCCGGCTACGACAGAGCCTGGATTCGAACCAGGATCTCTAGTGGCACTGCCTTAGACCACTGCGCCACTCGGGAGTGTTTCCAAAGAAGTTGATATCTAGCATCTCATAGGTATAGGAGGCACAGCGCCCTATTTGGAGAGAATCATATAGGCCTATTGGGGGGTGTGGGCCTTTTTTCTTCTTCATGCTAACCAGGTTAATTACTGCATATCTGATGTCAATGGTTAAAATGGTAACATATATGTCCTGGTAGCTGAAGGCTAAAATGGTGGGTATTAGATAATCATCTGAGAATTATCTGTCTACCATTGCTGCTTAGAAAGGCATTTATATACGGCTTAAGGGCCTTTCCCTTCAGCCATCAAGATGAATCTATCTATTGGTTGGTATGTTCACACTAACATATAAATAATATCAGGCAGCAGACCAGATAACTTTGAACACTGCTGGCTAAGAATGAAGCCTTCTGACAAGGTTGTTCAAGACTACTATGATATTCAAGTGTGCTTAATGTCTCTTTGGGTTATTCTGACATTCTTCAATTGGCCACTTTTTCAGTATTCAGTAATCTCACTGTAATTTGAGTATGAACTAGTTGGAGTCAGAGCTGAAGGCGACGGTGACTCTTCTGAACTGGTTCCAGACAAGTTAAAATAAATTAGTTGTACCTTCTCAATTCCCCCAAGAGTCTCTCCCATTTACACCCACACATGGAAACTCTGGCTCAGACACAGTAATTGTCATATAGGCTACTGTCGTAATTTTAAAGGATGTTGATCATCATTATATGTGACATACAGAACAATTAACCACAATTACTTGCAGCTTTGGCAATAAAGTTGAACGCTAAATGATCTGCCCTGTTTACATTTTTCATTTAATTGTGTGTTTTGTAACAGTTTGCCTTCAAATTGAAATGACCAGTACTGGTATGTGTTATCCTCAAACACAGAATATCAGATTTAAAGTGTTGTAATTACATGGTTATTATAAGAGAAAATGAATTAGACACACACAAAAAAACTTTAGGTCTTAGTTCCCAGCTGTTTTCAACAGTCAGAAATCCTACTGAGGTTGGTCTCTATGCGGTATGAAACTGAGGAGCTGGTCTCGCTTTGCCAGACATCACACTGTATACTCTTTAGAGACTGAGAGACTTGAGAAGACACTTATACATATGGGGGTGGGGCTACTAGAGAGCACATGCGGTCATCTCTGACCCCAGTTGAGGGATTTGGATCCTTTGGTACAGGTAGGGCGGTGGTAAGGGTGGTGGTACCATACTATTTATATTTTTGACAACTTTTACTTTTTCTCCACTTTGTTTTTCCTAAGGAAAATAATATTTTTACTCCATATATTTTCCCTGACACCCAAAAGTACTTGTTACATTTTGAATGCTTAGCAGGACAGGAAAATGTTACAATTCACGCACTTATCAAGATAACATCCTTGGTCATCCCTACTGACTCTGATCTGGTGGACTCACTAAACACAAATGCTTGATTTGTAAATTATGTCTGAGTGTTGGAGTGTGCCCCTGGCTATCTGTAAATTAAAAAAACTAGAAAATCGTGCTGTCTGGTTTTCTTAACATAAAGAATGTGAAATGATTTATACTTTTACTTTTGCATATACTTTTGATACTTAAACCAAATACTTTTAGACCTTTACCCAAGTAATATTTTGCTTGGTGACTTTCAATTTTACTTGAGTCATTTTATATTAAGGTATCTTTACTTTTACTCAAGTATGATCATTGGGTACTTTTTCCACCACTGACTGAACTACAATTTCCCCCTGTGCTTGCCCTCACTATACTTTCCCACAGTCCCTAATGTCCTTTAAATCTCAGTATTTGAACCGTGTTTAAGCTGTATCCACCCTCCAAATCCACACACACACACACACACACAGGGACAGCTTTTTAAATACTTGTTCATTCTCCCATTCTCTCATTCTCTCATTATCTCACTATGTCATCTGGTTCTCCTTTGGGTCATAGTTTAAGACAGATGCAGTGGTCTCTGATGTATATCTGTGGTATGTACTGTATATATATGCAGTCTGTGGTAAACAGATGATGTAACTGTATTATAATTATAGCCTCCCACACGCTCTGGGAATTGTGTGTGTGTGACAATTATACTGTACAATATTTACATCTGCCTACATGTCAAACACATTCTAGGCTTGTGGTCTTTTCACCGTCCAGAGTCCCTCTGGCAGGGCCCGTGCGGCCATTGTGTACTATAGTCCAGTAAAGCCACGACAACATGAAACACAGGAGGTCGGGTGTAGAAGAGAGAGGGATAAGGGAGTCTTTGTTTCCAGGCTGCTTTTACTGTGTTGCCACTCCATGACTTAACATCCTGCCGTCATCGCGTGCCAAACTGGAGGTGGTGCGCTCTCTCTCGCTCTCTCTCTCTCTCGCTCTCTCTCTCCTCTTTCTATCTCTCTCTATCTCTCTCTCTCTCTCTCTCTCTCTCTCTCTCTGTCTCTCACCTTGTCTCTGTTGGTTCACAACACACAGTCTGCAGCTGGACACAAACCTGGGTTCAAATAGTATTTGTTTTCTTTTAAATACTTTGAATGTTTAATTCAGCCTGCTGGAGTGCCTGGTAGGACTATCCAATTGGTTCCATTGTGTCAGTAAAGCTGAATCGAGCACATTTTAAGTATTTGAATGAAAACAAATATTATTTGAACCCAGGTCCGAAGACCATATGGCATGGGGACAGTGAGTCAAACATACAGATTTTTTCTCTATACCATATTATTAATCCACCAGGCCAAGGCGGGTCCCTCTTGGTTTGCCATCCCTGATGAGATCATGGGGGATACTGTAGCTAAAGACTAATCTGCCATAGTGTGGTTTCTCCAAGAGAGGAGTTAAACAGAAAGTTCCTATTCACACACTTTTTTAAAGATCCTGGGTTGTATGATGTAAATTAATGTGCATAAATGTAACACAGTGCAATGGGTGCACATGTGTTTTCCCTCAAACTTGTCAGAGGTTTATTTTCTCCAGACCATCTGTAACACTGCCAGTGGCAGACGTTTAAAACCACCTAGAGTCGATGACCGCGCCCCCCGCGAAAATCAATTAGGATACTAAAAGAATCCCCATAAAAATCAGTCAGTTTATGCTAGAGATGTATCTCAATACACCGCATCTACCGATGTCGCACTTCCGCATCTGCGGTGAAAGGTGACAGAGCTAGAGCCATGTTTGTCAGACCATGAGACATCCCCCGCCCAAAATTTTTTTGTCATAAAATTGTCTGTAGCGTCCGAACCGTTTGGCCTACAAACTATTATTCTATGGTTCTCCGTTTTGCTCTGTGAAGAAAGAAATAAAAGCTGAAATAAATCATTCTCTTTACTATTATTCTGACATTTCACATTCTTAAAATAAAGTGGTGATCCTAAATGACCTAAGACAGGGAATTTTTACTAGGATTAAATGTCAGGAAATGTTCAACTGTATATATATATACACTACCAGTCAAAAGTTTAACTGGCATTCTCTCAACCAGCTTTATGAGGTAGTCACCTGGAATGCATTTCAATTAACAGGTGTGACTTCTTAAAAGTTAATTTGTGGAATTTCTTTCCTTCCTTTTAGCCAATCAGTTGTGTTGTGACAAGGTGGGGGGGTCGGTGTGTCCAAACTTGACTGGTAGTCTATATGTTTCCTGATCTTTGTCTCAGACACCTCAGAACAAACTTCCTTTTAATTTATTTTTTGCGATGATCTGTTGTTCCATGTAGTGAATCTGTTATTCAATGCGTTTGTATGGGCTAATAGCAGTAAGGCCAAAATACAATTTTCATCAAATCCTCATTTTCTTTTTTTTATACTTCAAGGGGTCTTACAATTACAAAAGAAATAGCTAAATGATCCTTGGTATGACCTTCTTAAAACGATTCCATATAGTTTTAGTAGCCCCCCTAGGGTTTAGACTATTAAATCTAGAATTGGCTTCCTGTTTCGCAAACAAAGCCTCCTTCACTCATGCTGCTAAACATTCCCTCGTAAAACTGACTATCCTACCGATCCTTGACTTCGGCGATGTCATTTACAAAATAGCTTCCAACACTCAACTCAGCAAATTGGATGTAGTCTTTGTCACCAAAGCTCCATATACACTTCTCAAAAAAATTAAGGGAACATTTAAACAACACATCCTAGATCTGAATGAATGAAATAATCTTATTAAATACTTTTTTCTTTACATAGTTGAATGTGCTGACAACAAAATCACACAAAACTTATCAATGGAAATCAAATTTATCAACCCATGGAGGTCTGGATTTGGAGTCACCCTCAAAATTAAAGTGGAAAACCACACTACAGGCTGATCCAACTTTGATGTAATGTCCTTAAAACAAGTCAAAATGAGGCTCAGTAGTGTGTGCGGCCTCCACGTGCCTGTATGACCTCCCTACAACGCCTGGGCATGCTCCTGATGAGGTGGCGGATGGTCTCCTGAGGGATCTCCTCCCAGACCTGGACTAAAGCATCCGCCAACTCCTGGACAGTCTGTGGTGCAACGTGGCGTTGGTGGATGGAGCGAGACATGATGTCCCAGATGTGCTCAATTGGATTCAGGTCTGGGGAACGGGCGGGCCAGTCCATAGCATCAATGCCTTCCTCTTGCAGGAACTGCTGACACACTCCAGCCACATGAGGGCCAACCGCACCAGCATATGGTCTCACAAGGGGTCTGAGGATCTCATCTCATCTCAGAACCACTTCTTTATTGGGGGTGTCTTGCTAATTGCCTATAATTTCCACCTGTTGTCTATTCCATTTGCACAACAGCATGTGACATTTATTGTCAATCAGTGTTGCTTCCTAAGTGGACAGTTTGATTTCACAGAAGTGTGACTTGGAGTTACATTGTGTTGTTTAAGTGTTCCCTTTATTTTTTTGAGCAGTGTACTACCCACCATTGTGACCTGTACGCTCTCGTTGGCTGGCCCTCACTACATATTCGTCGCAAACCCACTGGCTCCAGGTCATCTATAAATCACTGCTAGGCAAATCCCTGCCTTATCTTAGCTCATTGGTCACCATAGCAACACCCACCCGTAGTATGCGGTCCAGCAGGTATATCTCACTGGTCATCCCCAAAGTATTGTAATTATTTTGCACTATGGCCTATTTATTGCCTTACCTCCATAACTTACTACATTTGCACACACTGTATGTAGATTTTCTATTTTCTATTGTGTTATTGACTGTACGTTTTGTTTATTCCATATGTAACTCTGTGTTGTTGTTGTTTTTATCGCAGTGCTTTGCTTTGTCTTGGCCAGGTCGCAGTTGTAAATAAGAACTTGTTCTCAACTGGCTTACCTGGTTAAATAAAGGTGAAAAAAAAAGTATCAAGCGCTTACTACTTAATAGTGTTATTCTCTCTTTCCAGTAGATGGCGACAAAATACACTGTATATGAGAGTGTGGTTAGTGTCAGTCATCAACCATTAGGTTACTCCAGAGATGTAATGTCCTGTAATGTCCAGCATATAGAGCCACATGATAACAGATATCTGCCTGCCTAACAGGAGAGGGCAACAATATGTTTTTTGCATGGATAGTTCTCCATCTATTCTCTATCGTATCTGTTAGGTCAATGTACCTCTGTCATTCCATTCCGAGGACATATAAGTGAATGTGATATGAACTAAGAGACAAATGGTCAGGATAATGCTACCTAACTCGGGTCAAAGGTTATGTTATCTCTGTGTTAGTTTAACCAGACCTGTTTGATTGTCTCAGTCTCTGTGCTGTAATAGTCTATGTGCCGGGGCTAGGGTCAGTCTGTTATAGCTGGCGTAATTCTCCTATCTTAACTGGTGTCCTGTGTAAATTTAAGTATGCTCCCTCTAATTCTCTCTCTTTCCCTCTCTCCCGGAGGACCTGAGCCCTAGGATCAGGACTTCCCGGCCTGATGGCTCCTGGCTGTCCCCAGTCCACCTGGTCGTGCTGCTGCTCCAGTTTCAACTGTTTTGCCTGTGGCTAGGGAACTCTGACCTGTTCACCAGACGTGCTACCTTGGCCTGGACCTGCTGTTTTCGACTTTCTCTCTCTCTCTCTACCGCACCTGCTGTCTCGACCTCTGAATTCTCGGCTATTAAAATCTAACTGCACCCTCTACAACCACTGTGATTATTATTTGACCCTGCTGGTCATCTATGAACGTTTGATCATCTTGAAGAACAATCTGGCCTTAAATGGCCATGTACTCTTATAATCTCCACCCGGCACAGCAAGAAGAGGACTGGCCACCCCACAGAGCCTGGTTCTTCTCTAGGTTTCTTCATAGGTTCCTGCCTTTCTAGGGAGTGTTTCCTAGCCACCATGCTTCTACATCTGCATTGCTTGCTGTTTGGGGTTTTAGGCTGGGTTTCTGTATAGTGTTTGTGTATTTGGGTGTATGTGCGTGCATGTGTCAACATTTATGAAGGTCGATGTAATTCATGTGATTTATCGCTCACATCTGGAATGATGCAGGCAGACAATACAAGCATTCACAAACAAGGGGACAATTCAAATTCACAAAAGCATGACCTTCTGGTAAACTAATGTGCTTGTTATGGCTCACGGGGCCTTTGTGATGGATATTTGTAACATGCTCTGTTGAACACTACATCACAGTTGGCACGATGGGCGCAGGCATGGGAGCGCAGCGGGATACGCATGGAAGCGTGTGGATGCCAATGGTGGGGCCAGGAGCCCGGGTGATGATGGGCACACACACACACTGCCTGCATGCGTGTTAAAACCTCCTGGTCCCCGTATTGTCTTTGGTCTGGACATGGGAACTAGGCCATAGTTTACAAAGTATTTACATCACAAAGAGATGCTAATCTCTACTGAACAACACTTGTTGCTGCAGAACCTTTTCCCCCTGCACCCTCCAAAGCTGTGAAGAAGAGAGAAAGCTAGCTATGCTTGCTGCAACAGATGCATGACCCTGTCAACAGTTAATTCCAGAAGAATGGGTTAATTGTCTTAAATATATTATTACAGGAGCTTAGTTTGACTTCATGGTGTGTCCGACACTGCTTACAATGTGTCACAGCATTGTTAATTGTGACTGGTCTAGAGAAAGGCCTTTGTGCTGCTGAAACGTCAACATAAAACACTCAAATATATCCCCTTTTTGTTTTGTTTTCTATAGTACAGTATGAATTTCTATAGGGGATAAGCTTTACTGTGTAGTGTTCATCTTCATCATTCTCTACACCCCTCAAACTCAACTCTGGACCTCAGCCAACTCCACTGCGTTTTTTCATCATTCCCCTCTAATCAGGGACTGATTTAGACCTGGGACACCAGGTGTGTGCAATTAATTATCAGGTATAAGAGAAAACCAGCAGGCTCCGGACCTCGTAGGGTAAGAGTTGAATACCACTGCTCTACAGCATTGACAGGACGTAAGTGTTTTAGGACGTGTCAAACTCATTCCACGGAGGGCCAAGTGTCTGTGGGTTTTTGTTCATCGCTTGTACTTGATTGATGAATTAAGGTCACTAATTAGTAATAATCTCCCCTCACCTGGTTGTCTATGTCTTAATTGAAAGGAAAAAAACAAAAACCCGCAGACACTTGGCCCTCCATTGAATGAGTTTGACAACTATAAATCAAATCAAATCTGATTGGTCACATACACATATTTAGCAGATGTTATTGCGGGTGTAGTGAAATGCTTGTGTTCCTAGCTCCAACAGTGCAGTTGCATCTAACAATTCACAACAATACACACAAATCTAAAAGTAAAATAATGGAATTAAGAAGTACATCAATATTAGGACGAGCAATGTCAGAGTGGCATTGACCAAAATACAGTAGAATACAGTATATACATATGAAATGAGTAAAACAGTATATAAACATTATTAAAGTGGCCAGTGATTCCATGTCTATAGGGCAGCAGGCTCTAAGGTGCAGGGATGAGTAACCGGGTGGTAGCCGGCTAGCGATGGCTATTTAACAGTCTTTTTTGGCCTTCCTGTGACATCGTGTGCTGTAGATGTCCTGGAGGACAGGCAGTGTGTCCCCGGTGATGTGTTGGGCAGACCGCACCACCCCCTGGAGAGCCCTACGGTTGCGGGCGGTGCAGTTGCCGTACCAGGTGGTGATACAGCCCAACAGGATGCTCTCAATTGTACATCACCGGTTTGTGAGGGTCTTAGGGGCCAAGTCGAATTTCTTCAGCCTCCTGAGGTTAGAAGCACTGACTAGATAAGTTAAAAAGGTGTTAGAATGTGTCACAAACGTTGAGAGACGGGTCAGACCAAGGTGCAGCGTGAAAAGCGTACATGTTTATTTAACTCAATAAACAAAGTAACATGAAGTCCTCCGGCTATACACATACAAGCCAACACGGAACAAGATCCCACAACTAAGGTAGGCAAACAGGCTACTTAAGTATGATCCCCAATCAGAGACAACGAGCAACAGCTGTCTCTGATTGGGAATCACACCCGGCCAAACATAGAAATACAATACCTAGAACATAAACATAGAATTTCTAGCATAGATTCTCACACCCTGACCAAACCAACTAAAGACGACCGGCCTCTCAAGGCCAGGGCGTGACAGAATGGGAGAGTTTACATTGTTTGTGTATGTGCTGTCCCCTTTTTTGATGAGATACATTACAACAGACATTTGGGTGATGAGTGAGAGTTTTTGTTATGTGGAATTTCCCTTTGAGGAATAAAATGGTAGTTAGTGTCTCGCATTGAGAAGCTTATTTAACATTCCTCTAATTCCAGTTGTGTCAGTGATAGTTATTGACAATCACTGAGTGCAGTTTGTCTGGCCCCAACCAAACCGATGTACCACGTGGTCAGGGTCCCAGGCTGTTAGTGCAGTTAGCAACAGCAATGAAAATAGCAGATACATCCATATGGTAGATAGCTTATGCTGTGAGTTGTTTTTGCACACAGTGTTTCTTGCGGTCAGTGTTCTACGTCAGACTGTAAGGATTAGAGACTGGACTGGGTCATCTTGACACATCTGAGGTGAGAGAGGGGAAGTGGAGAAGAGGAACAAGACTGAAAGAGTGGAGGGATGGAAAGAGGATGTGTAGTCTAAATAGAGAGTGAAAACATAAGAGGAAAGGGAGCAATAGAGACAACAGAGAAAGAAAAACAAAAGGAGGATATATGTGTGTGAATGAGGAATAGAAACATGGTAGAAGTCTGGGGTCAGCTGTCCAATGGTAGCAGGTTCAGGTTTGTCAAAGTGTGATGAGAGGTAAGGGGATGGGTCCACGGAAGACACACTTTCACACCACTAGTCTGCTACCCTCTTCCAAAACACACACACACAGATTTCCAAGCTTATCTATTTCTCTACACACTCAAGACGGTATTGTAGGAGCTCCCTCCCTGCTCACAATAACATTGGAAAAATACATTTAAATTATGTAACTCCAAATCAAACCCACCCATCCCTCATCTCCTTCTCCCCTGACTGCCGTGTACTTCTAACATCTTATCCAGCACACTTTCCCAATCATGTGCACTGAGGAGTGAATGGCATCTGTCAGGAGTCACTGATGTATTGGTCCTATTACCATTGACTTCTCTTTTCAACGACCTATTCATTGCCCCTCATTATGCCCTCCAGAGCCAGAGTCAGTCTACATTACACTCCGGGCCAGCTTAATTAAAGTATTGATTGTGTTAACGAGGCTAGACTTCCAATCCTGACAGTAGACTACATGCTGATTGGGCCTGATCATTCAGAAGCCTTAGGGGTTATTTCCTTTACTGTTCAACACACAAGTGCACTGACCGTACTGGAAGTCCCTATAGCCTCAATTTTAACTGTGCTCTGTAAGTCCCTGTTCGGCAGGCAGAGATACTAAACAAACACGCCAACCTACTTTTTCCCTACAGCTGAAACCTGGACTGAGGCTGGGCCCCGCCTGCTTTGGGGGGGGGGGGAGAATGACTTCACATCTGTCTGTGTGCAGACTGGCTGGCTGGATGTGTGCGTGCGTGCTGGAGGCGCCCACCAAAACACCAGGAGGGATGGGGGGGGGGGGGGATTTATGACCTCACTTCAGTCTCATAGACATGTTCCATATCCCAGCGTTAGTCCCCCCCTCCCCTCTATACTTGGGGTCTTACAAACTATGAAGTTAACAGGGAAATATAATGCATTTTCCAGCTCATGTGAACCATCAAGCTCTCTGAATACTGAATAACAAATAGGGTGTACAAATATTTCCATGTGTTTATTGACATTACTTTGGGTTGTTAGTTCTTCTATGAGTCTTATTTGCAGTTCATTTGAACTCTGAAAACAAATCTGAATTTATGCTACTAATTTAGCTGCTAAGATACAAATCTGGGTTAGCTGAGGAGAAGCACATGGTGAGGGTCGTCATGGGCGACAGCAGAAACCAAGGTGTAAATGACAGACAGAATCAAAGGGAGACCAGACCACCTTTCCTCTGAGTTTCTGTATGATCAGAGGACCATACATGAGGGCAGTGGACTGCTGCTTATTGGTTGAGAGTGAGAACAGATGTGTTTGAACACATGCACACAGCTTCCCTGGCACCTGCGGTCTAAGCCAAAGACAGACCCCCAATTCATTCATGCCCCTCTTAACATTCACAGTCACCCTCCAACACTCACAGTTCATTTCGTTCGGAAAAACAACAGACTGGATGTTTATTTTTGTTATTTTGAAATGTGCTGCTGCTAGGAAGTATAGTTTCATGATTGCTGCACAGGTGAAACTATGCATAGGTAAAACAAATAAAATGTGGAGGATTCTGGACAGGGGTGGGGGCAAGATTGCAAGAGGGTCACCAGGGGAGTAAAAGTCAAATAAGTGGGATATATATTTGCTTTTAAGTCATCCATTTATTGCTGTTTTGTGTATACCTGCTCTGTGTGCAGAATGACATATATATGTAGTAGTGTTGTAAATCCATTGGTTTCTAATGGTGAATTATCAATGCTGTACAGGAAGGATGCTGGATAACGTACATTTTACTGTTGAACTCACAAACGTCTGGGCTAATGCATTTCCTCACATGGTGCCAAGACACACAAGTAAGCACAAGGAAACAGATTGTTTTTATGTGATTCTTATTGCGTTTGGCACACACACATCCATGCACGTTAGCGCGCACACTCTCTCTTCGCCCATTGTCTCCCGCTCTCTCTCACACACGCACACTCTCAAGCCTAGCTCACCATTACAAAAAAGGCCACAGAATACATTTAATGAGGAGTCTTCCCTCCCATCTCATACTGTAGCCATTTCATAACTCCAGTGCCATGTTTTAGCCTGCTTCTTCCTGTTGGAATGGGTGAGGGAGAGTTATGTCCCATGTCAACACAGCTTAGAGACCTTCCCAGTCTCTCCACCCACCCACACTCACAGTGCAAGTAATGTAGCTATGACAGAGAGCAGGGTTATTGCAGTTATACTGAATAGTAGCCTGGTCCCAGATCTGTTTGTGCCGTATCCAAATGTATCTATTTGTTTGGCAATGACAATAGGTGTTGGACACAGCACAAACAAATCTGGGTCCAGGCTAACTGAATAGATCAAGACTAGAGAAAGAAGTGCAAAACAACAACAACAATACAAACACAATGAGAATAGAGAGATTCTTAGTCACTTTGAGACTCTCCTAATAATATCATCATCTGTTGTGCAAAACAAGGGTAAGAAAACTATTGCTCTTTTAATGTTAGTACCATGATGCCAAAGTCATCATCACCAAAAAATGCGCTGTTATTATCTCATAAACCTGAAAAACTCCTGCTGATGTACATTAATTAATATTTCCACTTGTTATGAAGGAGGATGCATAGTGAGTGTCGGAAAGGCTTTTTTAAGAGTTAAAAAAAATATACATACAAATATAAGTCGATGCCTTGCCTGTCTGTACAATGTATATTGCTGCTTATGTGAAGGAGGAGTTATGGTTTATGTGATGCGAAGTTGGCAATTTAACACAAATTGTCAGCGACAGATAGGGTTTCATTGTCCTGTCTACAAAGTTCATTCCGCTTATATAACATCCGCTTGTTATCTAGAGAGATGACTCAGAGGAGCACAGATTATTGTCTCCGTCCTCTTTAAACAATTTCCAGACCAGGAGAACGTTGTTGCTTGTCCTCTGGGCTGTATTCTACTGACATCAGTAAATCACACAGAGCAGAACAGAGCTTTAAATCACATCTCATTACTTCATGGCAGTTGGGAACTTTGCTTCTCCTCAGTCAGAGTGAGAAAGAAAAGAAAGGCCACAGTCCCCAGAAACAATCCACACCACTATTTTTACTTCTGTTTCAGTTTGTCATAAGTCCTTGGCAGATCAGATAGATGGTGAAGTTTATTTAATCATTTCCCACCCCTCCTGGTTCTCTACTTGGACCGGTCCTGCCGTGCCCCCACCCCACCACCCCCGTGGGGAGGAGGTCAGTGGGCTGCTCCGTTGTAAGACTTGCCATACATACTGAAGTCTGTCTCTATTGTGTGGCTGGAGATGGGCTGCTTGTAGAGGGGGTTTGAGGCCTGGAGAGAGAGAGTAGGAAGAGAGAGATGAAGAGAGAGCGAGAGAGATAAAAGGGGAGAGAGAGTGACAGAAAGTTAGGCAAATGGACATGTGGAGGCAGGATGGACATTTAAGCCACAGCCTCAGAATTTGGAACAGTCACAGTATTCCAAACAGTTATTCCACTAACTGACAGCTCTGTGGTCCGAGACGAGGTCTGATGGTTTTAATCAACATGTTTTTGCTCCAGCAGATGCTTCAAGTTAGGTTCTTCACACTGATCACATTAAGTGGTCATACAGAGCTACCGCACACAGGGCTATCGCAGCCAACCCTGAAGCTATGGTTGAGGACACGAATGCGTACAAGAAGTCCCACTACGACCTCCGCAGAGCCATCAAACAGGCAAAAGGACAATATAGGAACAAGGTGGAATCCTATTACACCGGCTCCAATGCTCAACGCATGGGCTACAGTCCATTATAGATTACAAAGGTAGACCTAGCTGTGATCTATCCAACAATGCCTCTACCAGACAAACGCAATACATTTTATGCACGCTTCGACAAAAACAACACAGAGCTGTGCACAAGGGCCCCCGCCGTCCCAGAGGACTGGGTGATCTTCACTGTCATTTTCAACCTCTCCTTGTCCCAGTCTGTAATCCCCATGTCTCAAGCTGACCACCATCATTCCTGATGGCTACTGCCCTTTCCTGATGCACTAACATCTGTCATCATGAAGTGCTTTGAAAGGCTGGTCATGGCACACATCACCTCCATCTTCCCAGACACCCTAGACCCACTACGGTGGAAAGATTACAAATGTCATTAAAACTCGTTTTTCAACCACTCCACAAATTTTTCCAACAATTGTTTACAGACAGATTATTTCACTTAGAATTAACTGTATCACAATTCTAGTGGGTCAGAAGTTTACATACACTAAGTTGACTGTGCCTCTAAACAGCTTGGAAAATTCCAGAAAATGATGTCATGGCTTTAGAAGCTTCTGATAAGCTAATTGACATCATTTGAGTTAATTGGAGGTGTACCTGTGGATGTAAACTCAGTGCCTCTTTGCTTGACATCATGGGAAAATCAAAAGAAAATCAGCCAAGACCTTGGGAGCAATTTCCAAATGCCTGAAGGTACCACATTCATCTGTACAAACAATAGTACGCAAGTATAAACACCATGGGACCACGCAGGCATCATACCGCTCAGGAAGGAGACGCGTTCTGTCTCCTAGAGATGAACGTACCTTGGTGTGAAAAGTGCAAATCAACCCAAGAACAACAGCAAAGGACCTTGTGAAGATGCTGGAGGAAACAGGTACAAAAGTATCTATATCCACAGTAAAACGAGTCCTATATCGACATAACCTGAAAGGCCGCTCAGCAAGGAAGAAGCCACTGCTCCAAAACCGCCATAAAAAAGCCAGACTACGGTTTGCAACTGCACATGGGGACAAAGATCGTACTTTTTGGAGAAATGTCCTCTGGTCTGATGAAACACAAATAGTTTGGAGGAAAAAGGTGGTGGCAGCATCATGCTGTGGGGGTGCTTTGCTGCAGGAGTGACTGGTGCACTTCACAAAATAGATGGCATCATGAGGAAGGAAAATTATGTGGATATATTGAAGCAACATCTCAAGACAGTAGTCAGGAAGTTAAAGCTTGGTCTCAAATGGGTCTTCCAAATGGACAATGACCCCAAGCATACTTCCAAAGTTGTGGCAAAATGGCTTAAGGACAACAAAGTCAAGGTATTGGAGTGGCCATCACAAAGCCCTGACCTCAATCCTATAAAAAAATGTGTGGGCAGGACTCAAAAAGTGTGTGCGAGCAAGGAGGCCTACAAACCTGTCTCAGTTACACCAGCTCTGTCAGGAGGAATGGGCCAAAATTCACCCAAGTTATTGCGGGAAGCTTGTGGAAGGCTACCCGAAACGTTTGACCCAAGTTAAACAATTTAAAGGCAATGATACCAAATACTAATTGAGTGTATGTAAACTTCTGACACACTGGGAATGTGATGAAAGAAATAAAAGCTGAAATACAGTGGGGAAAAAAAGTATTTAGTCAGCCACCAATTGTGCAAGTTCTCCCACTTAAAAAGATGAGAGGCCTGTAATTTTCATCATAGGTACACGTCAACTGTGACAGACAAAATGAGAAAAAAAATCCAGAAAATCACATTCTAGGATTTTTAATGAATTTATTTGCAAATGAAATAATTGAAATAACGATTTATTGAAACCGTAATCTCAACTGGTTATATTATATCGTGGAACAAAATCTTCAAAAAGGTAGTAACCTCCGCGGTGGCGCTAGCTTGCAGAAGCCAATGGCTGTGCAATGGCATTGTCTTGTCTGATAAATTAACAAAACAAGGCTATCTTATTTCCCAAGACCTTATCACAGTCAAGACACCTATTTTGTAGTAAAAAACATGTAATATAACAGAATACATTTCCAAATGAAAAAAGTTGCCAGTGCTAAGTGATGCGCATCTCCTGTCTGTAACAGTTACTCTCAGAGTGATCATTTGAAACTGGGCTCAATTTTTTAGCGAGTTGAAATACAATTGTTTCAGGGTTACAAACCAAAATCGGTCTTCTTTTCGATATACATACATTTAATTGAGTTTATTCTGCCTGTTCTTCGGAATTTTCTAAATGGATAATTCCACATTGAACACTGTATGGTGATGAATTACGGCCAAAACATCTGTTTGTTGATTCTAATGAAAATATTAATTAGTGATAAAACTGTCAAGATTTGTCAAGGAATGTCGCTTGTGTATCCCTCAATTAGATAAGTTTTTATAAGCATTTCTGTAGGCCTAACGGGAGCTTGTGTGCACACTCAGGACACGTGTGTAGAGGGAGCGGTCAAAACGCAATTGAGTGAGACACGGAGGAGAAAGGGAATTTAGGGAGAAGAATTGCATGATGCTTGGCTTGGTTTCTTTTTTGTTGTGCCCTGTAAATGCACATGTAGGATTCAAAAAATGCAGAATGATGTTAAATACCTGTAAACAGCTTGGGGAGAATAATTATTTCATGCAATATTAGGCCTACTGATTATTTCTCAGTACCTACTTGCAAGCTACTCACTGACGGCCCGCGAGCTACCGGACATACAGTTCTCTGTAAGATGCAACCTTTGGTAGGCTGATTGAAGGCTACTCTGAGTCAGTGGGTGAATCTCAATTACATCCTCCTCGCATCCTCTGCTTCTAAAAACCAATTGGATGAGAAAGCCAGAGGTCCCTCCCTTCTGACCTTTTCCTCCAATGTGTTTTGAGAAGGAGGCGGGGAGAGAGGAGAGAGGACGCGAGCAATAGAGATTATCCCACAAGCTGCGATGCAGCGAAACCTAATCAGACATGCCGGTGCTCATCATGGTTGTTACAGGCAAAGTGAAATGACAAAATTGCATTCTCTTGTTTCTTTAACTCTCATCGTAGTTATTGTGTGGTTTTTATTCTTACTTAAATGTTTTATTATATTTTCTATTATCTATATTATTACTGCATTATTTGGAAAGAGCTCTCAAGGTAAGAATTTCACTGTACTGTTTTACACCCATTGTATCCTGTGCACGTGGCGAATACACTTTGAAATACAACTATGTTCCTACCCCAGTTCCCACATATGGCTTCAGTGTTATGATTCACGGAAACTGTTCCAACAGTACATTGGATGTACACCACAATGAGATGAAAGACTACAACTATACATTCAACAACTTGGCATTTCAAATGGGATGTGCATATATCCTATCCTTCTCAGACATGCAAGTCTCATAACTTACATAGGCCTATTCTTGTCCCAAAACAGTCTTCACAGTAATTCACACAGCCTTTCATTTGATAGATAGTGTAATAGATAGTCGTCCTTCTCATTGATTCCCATAACTTCTGTGGCTCAGTCTCATATGAATTCAACCTTTTATATGTACAGTGCCTTCTGAAAATATTCATACCCCTAGACTTATTACACATTTTGTTGTGTTACAGCCTGAATTCAAAATGGATTAAATAGATTTATTTTCTCACCAATTTATCTACACACAATACCCCACAATGACAAAGTGAGAACATGTTTTTAGATTTTTTTGCAAATGGATTAAAAATGAAATACAGAAATATCTCATTTACATAAGTATTCACACCCCTGAATCAATACATGTTAAAATCACATTAGACAGCGATTACAGCTGTGAGTCTTTCTCGGTAAGTCTCTAGGAGCTTTGCACACCTGGATTGTACAATATTTGCCCATTATTCTTTTTAAAATTCTTTAAGCTCTGAGAAGTTGATTGTTGATCATTGCTAGACAGCCATTTTCAAGTCTTGCCATAGATGTTCAAGATGATTTAAGTCAAAACTGTAACTAGGCCACTCAGGAACATTCAATGTCATCTTGGTAAGCAACTCCAGTGTATATTTGGCCTTGTGTTTTAGGTTATTATCCTGCTGAAAGGTGAATTAATCTCCCAGTGTCTGGTGGAAAGCAGACAAACAGGTTTTCCCCTAGAATTTTACCTGTGCTTAGATCTATTCCGTTCTTTGCCACATTTTTTGCAGTTTTACTTTAATGCCTTATTGCAAAAAGGATGCATATTTTGGAATATTTGTATTCTGTACAGGCATCCTTATTTTCACTCTGTCATTAAGGTTAGTATTGTGGAGTAACTACAATCACTGCCATTAAACTCTAACTGTTTTAAAGTCACCATTGGCCTCATGGTGAAATCCCTTAGCGGTTTCCTTCCTCTCAGGCAACTGAGTTAGGAAGGACACCTGTATCTCTTTAGTGACTGGGTGTATTGATACACCATCCAAAGTGTAATTAATAACTTCACCATGCTCAAAGGGATATTCAAGGTCTGCTTTTTTTTGCACGACATTGGAAAACCTCCCTGGTTTTTGTGGTTTAATCTGTGTTTGAAATTCACTGCTCGACTGAGGGACCTTACAGATAATTGTATGTGTGGGGTACAGAGAGGAGGTAGTTATTCAAAAAATCATGTTAAACACTATTATTGCACAAAGAGTCCATGCAACTTATTATGTGACTTGTTAAGCAAATCTTTACTCCTGAACTTATTTAGGCTTGCCATAACAAAGGGGTTGAATACTATTGACTCAAGACATTTCTGCTTTTCATTTTTAATTAATTAGTAAACATTTCGAAAAACATAATTCCACTTTTGAAATTCAGGCTGTAACACAACAAAATGTTGAAAAAGTCAAGGGGTGTGAATACTTTCTGAAGGCACTGTAAATCACTGTCATAAGTAGGTTAATCATCCTCCTCACCATCTCGTAACGTGCGCGGCAGCGTGCGCTCTGGAAGCGGGCAAACTCTCGCCGGTCATGCACAGTGATGACCAGCTTCCAGATGGCTAGCAGCACAATGCCCACCAGCAGGATACTACCCACCACCGCCAGGAGGACCGTCATGGCATCCGGCGCTGCGCCACACTCTGGAGACGGGAGGGGAGACACAAACAAACAAACATAAACAAGGGTTAATAAAAAGCAGATATACACAGGAACTAAGAAAATACACAAAGATATAGCTAGGAGAAATATAGAAAGAGACATATACACTGAACAAAAATATAAACGCAACGTGTAAAGTGTTGGTTTCATGACATATACATCTAATATCATAACCCCACTGTCCAATAGAATGCATGTCCACAAGAGGCCCAGACTGACACTCACCAGATAATAACAAACAGACATGGTATACAGTATTTCATACTGCAACACATGGCCTTCTCTGTTATTGTTTTCATCCTCCATTTCTTTGAATGTGAAGAGAAGCAGCTGGCTGATGTGTTATGTCCATGTTTTCTGTAGCAGTACTGACCTGGCTCTTTGAGCGCGGTGAGGACTGACATGCCGTTGGTGTGTTCAGAGTACATGAACTTCATCACACACTCGTTCTCTGTCTTGTACAAGCAAAGGACAGCGTTTGGGTCTTCCGTTTCTGTAAGAGGACAAAAAGAGAGAGAGGCGCTGCTGAGACACAAGCAATAAAACAGCTGGCGAAACTTACTGAGAGAAGAAACAGAAAGAGAAGAAAGAAAACAAGAGAATGGTGAGAGCTCCAACAACACAACAATGTTGGGAAAATGTATCAAGACGCATTGCTTTAATGAGAAATCCCTCTTGGAGGAGTGAGTGATCACATTCCACAGTAAGGACAGAGATACTTGCTTTGGTTTTTTTGTCCTTGTTTTTGCAAACTCTTCATCATTCAAATATTCTAAACGCCTTGGGAACTGAGGCGAGACTAGCTCTAGCCCCCTACACCTTCCCTCTCCCCTTGCTTCCCTCCAGCCTCCTCTCCCCTCTCTGCTTTCAGCAGGAGAGAAGTTACCGGAATGTACATGCAGAGTCTATTAGGGGAGGTCAGATGGTTGGAATAGCAGAGCGAGAGAATGCAGTGAAACAGAACAGATCTAGGACTGGCAGGGCAGTGAGGGCAGAGCTGGGACGGGCGACAGTGAGATATTATAACAAGCCCTTTAAATCCAGAGCCCAAGGTGCATCTGAAATGGCACTCTATTGGCATGTCAGCATCACAATGCCCCCACAAGCAACATTAGCATATTAATACATTCCTAGACAACTATCCCCCGCAATGCAAAATGCTGAGGGGATCCAGACAGACCAAATCCTGGGACTGTCTATGTTCCACTTAAGGGTCATGGCTTTTAGAGTTATGGGTGCAGGTTGAGTTACATGTTTGTTTAGAGGGTGTGGTAGATGGGGAGTGTAAGGGCGTCATGTTTTTGAACCAAATGATGGGTTTGGCTGCATGGCGCTGCCCGTTATTATAAGCTGCTACCTGGAGGACAGAACAGAAGATGTCCGTCTCCTCTGCCACTAGATACCCAGACTGACACTCGCCAGAAAATAACATAAACAGACACCCACGCTGGACTGGAGAGGGTATATTTATTTTCATAAGTAATTACAGACGTGGCGTATGGGCGTGTGTGTGGGTCGGAGAACCGTGCGTTACTTTGGTCTGAGCTAACCTGTCAGAGCAGCTGGGTCATGTCACATTAGCTGAAACAGCTCAAACAGTTGTACATACGCCTTGTTTTGGCAAGGCTGTGCACAATAAGAGCGTGAGAGAGCTAATAAACTAAGACAAGGGAAGAGGTCTGTAACGCATCAACAACAAACTGCTGCAGACGCTAACCACAGATGTTGATACTCCTCTGTGTGTGTGTGTGTGTGTGTATGTATGTATGTGTGTGTCTGCTGGCCAGCTGATGTTAGAGAGGGAAGCCACAGTCAGTGTGTTGTTTACTCACTAAGCGTTTCCACGGTGATGATCTCGTCCTTGCATAGCCGCTGGCAGGTTTGGTTGTCGGACAGTCTTCCGGAGTCGAAAAGTCGGCACTCGATGCATTCCCTGAGAGAGAGAGAGAGATGGAGAGATGACAGAGAGAGACCGTGAGCGTGGCCTAATGACATACATCATACGTGTAGTGTTTACAGGAGCACAGAGGTGACCAGGCCTTGAGTTTAAGGTCAGTTTATGGTCAAGGGTCACACACTAAAAGGTCACCTTTTACCTCTGAAATGAGAGCCATATGTGATTATAGGAGCATGCTGGGAGGGTACCACTGTGACTGATAGCAACACATTCCCTGGGAAAGACTGCTGATAAACTCTGAGCCTGAGCGATTAGAGTGAGGAGTTTGGGTCGTAACCTTTCCTTTTTTCGGGGGACACCAATGGAATGGGAGCCATCTTAACATCTTCTTAGCGTATCGTCTTAAGCGTAAATCATAGTCCACAGACGTTGAGATGCAATAGTCCGGCGTCCCATAGTGACATAGCTACGCGGCTCTGAGACCACCATCCGTGGGGGGGACACAGCCCAAAAGCGCACATCTCCACAATTCCCAACCAAAGCGTCTCCGGTATGCCTCACCTATTCATTTGAATGTGTTGACAGTTGGACAAATTTTATGAACTGCGCTGAGAATTAGAAAAGTATGAAAGCCAACGGTCCAATATTTTACAACACTGCTGTGTGTACGCATACACGTTTGGTACTCTGATAGACCCTTTACAGAAATAATCTAGAGCTAATCTAAAGTGAGTTATATGAGTCTTAAATCCTTTTTGTACCTTAATGCATGGTAATGGATGATATGGGTCTTATCATGATGGGTCAAATCTCACCTTCAGGTGCACATTAGAAACCCCTTGACACTTAGGACATGGCTGCCCCTGCTCTCCCTCCCCTCTCTTCTTGCCCTGCATCTCTCAGTCTCCCCCCCCACTTCATACATCCCTTCCTCTCTGTCCCGTACCTTTTGGTGCCACAGGCATCGGGGCAGGTGGGGCATTTCTCGCAGGTGTCCCCAAAGGCCCCTGGTTCTGTACAATGGCAGCGCCCGCACGCACAACTGCCTCGCCCACTACAGATCTTCCCATCATCAGACACACAGGAAGACGTGTCCGTGGAACAGTTACAGTTGTCCCCGATGTAGCCTGCGTGGCACTTACACTCCCCACAGTGGCACTCTCCGTGACCTGAGAAGAGAGAGGAGGTAAGGAGGGGGAGACTGTGAGGACAGTCATACTACACAGACACAGATTCAAGCGGTATTAACACAGGTCCATATGGTAGCGCCAAGGAGCTTTAAAGGGTCAATATGCAGTTGATACATACACTTTTTGGTCTTATAAATGAATGATATGTACCCATTGATTCTTGAAGTGTATAACTATAAATGCTTAGTTCAACTGTCGTACCCCATCAGAACCCAAAATATAAACTTATTTTAATCCAATGTTTGTAAAAAAAGAAGGCCATTCTAACTGGGAAGAAAATTCAAACATGAAGAAACTATCTATCTATAGACGACACAGCCATTCACAATAATTCGGCTTAACCCAAATTGTTATGGATCACAAAAGCGGTCTTCTTCCTTGCCAGAAATGCCTCATCAGTCATGAACAACTGGAGTACTTTCAATTATTCCAGTCGGGGTTTGGGCCTCTAGAACCAACCATCTTAAATGGAACTAAGCTTATCGACATCAGAACTAGCCCATGGTCAAGCTAAGCCTTAAGGGTGTGATGTCAGAGTGGAGTTAATCACTGTTCAAACACTCATTTGTCTCAGTAGCGGTCCTGTGTGTGTGTGTTGGGGGGGGTTAGTGGCAGATCTCACAGTAACAACACACAGTAGGCTGGGTTCTTCAGTCAAGAGAAATAACCCCTTAATGGGGACACACAACAGCTGTGATTATACCCTAACTGCTGTGGCCTTCGATAATCTCAAGTTTAAAAAAGACAGAGGCGTAGATGGAAAAGCCTTATCAATGTAAAACAATTAGGCTACTGTACTGTTGATTTTTTGATTGAATACTACTCAAATAAATTGTGAAATGCCTATCTGAATAAATAAAATAAAATGACTGAAGGGGTCACACACACATCGATAATGGATCTATCGATCGTTCAGCGCGCTGTTGACGTCTGACTGCTGATTCTATGTGTAAAATCAGTTTGCAGGGGTGGCAGGTAGCTTAGTGGTTAAGAGCGTTGTGCCAGTAACCGAAAGGTCGCTGGTTCTAATCCCCGAGCCGACTAGGTGAAAAACCTGTCGATGTGCCCTTGAGCAAGGCACTTAACCCTAATTGCTCCTGTAAGTCGCTCTGGATAAGAGCGTCTGCTAAATGACCAATTTATTTATTTATATATATTATTTGCAAGTACTCTCAGCAGGCAACCGTTATTGGTGTGTTCAAGCCTTAACCCGATGTGGGCAAAATTTTCATCGGCCAAGTTTAGACCATAATCCAAACACGTGCCAGAAGCACAGACCAGGTGAATCCAGGTGAAAGCTATGATCCCTAATTGATGTCACTTGTTAAATCCACTTCAATCAGTGTAGATGAAGGGGAGGAGACAGGTAATTAATTTTTGTAAAAGCCTTTTAGACAATTGAGACATGGATTGTGTGTGCCATTCAGAGGGTGAATGGGAAGACAAAATATTTAAGTGCCTTTGAGCGGGGTATAGTAGCCAAAAATGTGCTAAACAAATCAAAATATATTTTTTCTTTGAGATTCTTCAAATAGCCACCCTTTGCCTTGATGACAGCTTTGCACACTCTTGGCATTCTCTCAACCAGCTTCATGAGGTAGTTACCTGGAATGCCTTTCAATTAAAAAGGTGTGCCTTGTTAAAAGTTCATTTGTGGGATTTTTTTCCTTCTTAATGCGTTTGAGCCAATCAGTTGTGTTGTGAAAGGTAGGGGGGGTATATAGAAGATAGCCCAATTTGCTAAAAGACCATGTCCATATTATGGCAAGAACAGCTCAAATAAGCAAAGAGAAACGACAGTCCATCATTACTTTAAGACATGAAGGTCATTCAATACGGAACATTTCAAGAACTTTGAAAGTTTCTTCAAGTGTATTCGCAAAAACCATCAAGCGCTATGATGAAACTAGCTCTCATGAGGACCGCCACAGGAGTGGAAGACCCAGAGTTACCTCTGCTGCAGAGGATAAGTTCATTAGAGTTACCAGCCTCAGAAATTGCAGCCCAAATAAATGCTTCACAGAGTTCAAGTAACAGACACATCTCAACATCAACTGTTCAGAGGAGACTGTGAATCAGGCCTTCATGGTCAAATTGCTGCAAAGAAACCACTACTAAAGGACACCAATAAGAAACACGAGCAATGGACATTAGACCGTTGGAAATTGGTCCTTTGGTTTGGAGTCCAAATTTGAGATGTTTTGTTCCAACCACCGTGTCTTTGTGAGACGCTGTGTGGGTGAACGGATGATCTCTGCATGTGTATTTCCCACCGTAAAGCATGGAGGAGGAGGTGTTATGGTGTGTGGGGGTGCTTTGCTGGTGACACTGTCTGATTTATTTAGAATTCAAGGCACACTTAACCAGCATGGCTACCACAGCATTCTGCAGCGATACGCCATCCCATCTGGTTTGGCCTTAGTGGGGCTATCATTTGTTTTCCAACAGGACAATGACCCAACACACCTCCAGGCTGTGTAAGGGCTATTTTACCAAGAGGGAGAGTGATGGAGTGCTGCATCAGATGACCTGGCCTCCACAATCCACCGACCTCAACCAAATTGAGATGGTTTGGGATGAGTCGGACCGCAGAGTGAAGGAAAAGCAGCCAACAAGTGCTCAGCATATGTGGGAACTCCTTCAAGACTGATGGAAAAGCATTCCAGGTGAAGCTGCTTGAGAGAATGCCAAGAATGTGCAAAGCTGTCAAAGGGTGGCTATTTGAAGAATCTCAAATGAAAAATATATTTTAATTTGTTTAACACTTTGGTTAATACATGATTCCACGTGTTATTTCATAGTTCTGATGTCTTCAATATTATTCTACAATGTAGAAAATAGTAAAAATAAAGAAAAACCATTGAATGAGTAGGTGTTCTAAAACTTTTTACCGGTAGTGTGTGTGTGTGTATATATATATATATATATATATATATATATATATATATATACATACACACATATACACAGTGAGGGAAAAAAGTATTTGATCCCCTGCTGATTTTGTACGTTTGCCCACTAACAAAGACATGATCAGTCTATAATTTTAATGGTAGGTTTATTTGAACAGTGAGAGACAGAATAACAACAACAAAATCCAGAAAAACAAATGTTATAAATTGATTTGCATTTTAATGAGGGAAATAAGTATTTGACCCCTCTGCAAAACATGACTTAGTACTTGGTGGCAAAACCCTTGTTGGCAATCACAGAGGTCAGACGTTTCTTGTAGTTGGCCACCAGGTTTGCACACATCTCAGGAGGGATTTTGTGCCACTCCTCCAAGTCATTAAGGTTTCGAGGCTGACGTTTAGCAACTCGAACCTTCAGCTCCCTCCACAGATTGTCTATGGGATTAAGGTCTGGAGACTGGCTAGGCCACTCCAGGACCTTAATGTGCTTCTTCTTGAGCCACTCCTTTGTTGCTTTGGCCGTGTGGTTTGGGTCATTGTCATGCTGGAATACCCATCCACGACCCATTTTCAATGCCCTGGCTGAGGGAAGGAGGTTCTTACCCAAGATTTGACGGTACAAAGCCCCGTCCATCGTCCCTTTGATGCGATGAAGTTGTCCTGTCCCCTTAGCAGAAAAACACCTCCAAAGCATAATGTTTCCACCTCCATGTTTGATGGTGGGGATAGTGTTCTTGGGGTCATAGGCAGCATTCCTCCTCCTCCAAACACGGCGAGTTGAGTTGATGCCAAAGAGCTCAATTTTGGTCTCATCTGACCACAACACTTTCACCCAGTTCTCCTCTGAATCATTCAGATGTTCATTGGCAAACTTCAGACGGCCCTGTATATGTGCTTTCTTGAGCAGGGGGCCTTGCGGGCGCTGCAGGATTTCAGTCCTTCACGGCGTAGTGTGTTACCAATTGTTTTCTTGGTGACTATGGTCCCAGCTGCCTTGAGATCATTGACAAGATCCTCCCGTGTAGTTCTGGGCTGATTCCTCACCGTTCTCATGATCATTGCAACTCCACGAAGTGAGATCTTGCATGGAGCCCCAGGCCGAGGGAGATTGACTGTTATTTTGTGTTTCTTCCATTTGCGAATAATCGCACCAACTGTTGTCACCTTCTCACCAAGCTGCTTGGCAATGGTCTTGTAGCCCATTCCAGCCTTGTGTAGGTCTACAATCTTGTCCCTGACATCCTTGGAGAGCTCTTTGGTCTTGGCCATGGTGGAGAGTTTGGAATCTGATTGATTGCTTGCTTCTGTGGACAGGTGTCTTTTATATAGGTAACAAGCTGAGATTAGGAGCACTCCCTTTAAGAGTGTGCTCCTAATCTCAGCTCGTTACCTGTATAAAAGACACCTGGGAGCCAGAAATCTTTCTGATTGAGAGGGGGTCAAATACTTATTTCCCTCATTAAAATGCAAATAAATGTATAACATTTTTGACATGCGTTTTCTGGATTTTGTTGTTGTTATTCTGTCTCTCACTGTTTCAAATAAACCTACCATTAAAATTATAGACTGATAATTTCTTTGTCAGTGGGCAAACGTACAAAATCAGCAGGGGATCAAATACTTTTTTCCCTCACTGTATATATATATATAAGAAAGAGAGATATACTGAACAAAAATAGGTCATATAAGGAAATCAGTCAATTGAAATATATTTCACATGACTGGGCAGGGGCGCAACCATGGGTGGGCCTGGAAGGGCATAGGCCCACCCACCGGGGAGCTAGGTCCAGCCAATCAGAATACGTTTTTCTCCACAAAAGGGCATTATTACAGACAGAAATACTTCTCAGTTTCATCAGCTGTCCGGGTGGCTGGTCTCAGACGATCCCGCAGGTGAAGAAGCCGGATGTGGAGGTCCTGGGCTGGCGTGGTTACACGTGGTCTGCGGTTGTGAGGCCGGTTGGATGTACTGCCAAATTCTCTAAAACGACGTTGGAGGCGGCTTATGTTAGAGAAATTAACATTCAATTCTCTGGCAACAGCTCTGGTGGACATTCCTGCAGTCAGCATGCCAATTGCACGCTCCCTCAAAACTTGAGACATCTGTGGCATAGTGAGACAAAACTGCACATTTTAGAGTGGCCTTTTATTGTCCCCAGCACAAGGTGCACCTGTGTAATGATCATGCTGTTTAATCAGCTTCTTGATATGCCACACCTGTCAGGTGGATGGATTATCTTGGCATGCTCACTAACAGGGATTTAAACACATTTCTGCACAAAATTTGAAAGAAATAAGCTTTTTGTGCATATGAACAATTTCCGAGATCTTTTATTTCAGCTCATGAAAAATGGGACCAACACTTTACATGTTGCATTTATATTTTTGTTCAGTATAGATAGAGTGACCTCTAAGGGTTCTGTAGTTCTCCACCTGCAATGCTCATCCATATAGCCTTGGGAAATAAGTGGACACTGGGACGTTACGTTACATGAGACCAAACTTTCTCAGGCTTTTCTGAAAGAGAAAAAGACAAGTCTGGTCTGATCTCTCCTAATGCAATCCAGGTGTCTTAGCAATCTCTCTCTCCTCTAATGGCAGGAGAATTCCACTGGGTTTAAGTATTAGGAAAGCCTAATACTATAATAAACTTTACAGATTGAACAACAGGGGGCTAACTAACCAGTCTGAACCTTGCAGCACAACAACAATGCTAAACTGCTAGCGTACAGAGTGATATTCCATCTATGGAGCACCTATTAGGGGCCTTTTTTTAAGCTTGTTCTAGAATCTACAGAAGGATTCCATTCTGTTGTGGGACAGTAGCGATGTATGCCAACTGACAGACAGGGCCCAGAGAATGTGGGCCGCCTAACAAATTGAATTAGTGCTCTCTGAGTAGGATGTTCACATTGTTTTAAAGACATACTACACCTCAAATCATGGGTAATAAGTTACAGGTTGAAGTGCCCCTCGGAAAGATGTTCGAGGCGGCAATAAAAAGCCAAAGCCAAAAAGACTGACTCTTTTCTTAATAAAACCGGACAGTCTCTAAAATGCTTTCAATTTGATTTGATTATAAACATACGGGTGTCAGAAGTTAAAACGTGGAATTGGCATTTCTTTATTCAGCCCAAGTTGCCATGAGTGAGTCACATACACCAGAGTCCTGTTTTAAAGAGATTCTCCGGAACTTATGTATACTTCTTAGCCAGTAGTTCTGAAAGTAGCACTCATGTTGGTAGCTCAGTTGGTAGAGCATGGCGCTTGCAACGCCAGGGTTGTGGGTTCGTTTCCCACGGGGGGCCAGTATGAAAAATGTATGCACTCACTATCTGTACGTCGCTCTGGATAAGAGCGTCTGCTAAATGACTAAAATGTCAAATGTAATGAGCCAAAAGTAGTCCCCGACAATTGCATACTACGTCACATATGTGCACCACGTCATTGCGCTCTCGCTCTCTCTCTGCTGTGTCCACTGAGCCGTTGGGCCAGCCTTGCAACCTCATTGGATAACACTGGGCAGGCCTCTTACTCGCTGTCACTGAAATGAGAGGGGCTGAAGCTCATTGGCTAGAACTCGAATTGCTAGGGTGCTGGCCCACGTGGGGAGAAATGTAGGGAAAATGGCGTGACACAGCTTTAAAAAAAAGCCGCTTTCAAACTAGGGATTTCGTGGCTAATTGAGGTAAAACAGTAATTCTGCTCATAGATTATGCATGTATGAACTACACGTTGACACATCCAGGTTTAAAAAATACTTTCCTAGTCGCCAATGTACCGGAGCACGTCTTTAAAGGGTTTGTGCTGTTTTTAAGGATCATATTTTAAGGAGGTGGAAAAGTTGAGTCTGGTCAAATTAATCATCCCTGTGGTTTACGGTCACGTCATCTCTGCGCCCAACGGTCACTGATGGCGGCCAGTAGCACAACCATGGTGTGTGTGTGTTTGTGTGCACAACCCTGCCTTTGGTCCTGGTGGCTGAGTCACTGTGAGAGGCCTGGGAACGTGTCCTTTAACAGAGGGCACTGCTGGGAAGTTCATAGTGTGGGCGGCAAGGTTACAGTAGATCAGGGCTTTCCAACCCTGTTCCTGGAGAGCTACCATCCTGAATGTTTTTGCTCCAACCCTAATCTAGTGCACCTAATTCGAATAATTAGCTGGTTGATGAAAAAAATTAAATAATAATCTGGTTAGTTACAACTGGGGCTGGAGCAAACACTTACAGGAGGGTAGCTCTCCAGGAACAGGGTTGGAGAGCCCTACAGTAGATTCATCTTGGTTTGTTTGGGTAATGCTCACTTGACCGTCTACATGGCACACTGACTACTGCCTCATGGCTTCTATGATATTGTTTTCAAACACTGAGGCAAGTCCTAACGTGCTGCCGTCACACCTGTTTCCTCTATTCTCTACTTCTTGTGTGTGTGTGTGTGTCTGTGTGTGCCTGTGTGTGTGTGTGTCTGTGTGTGCCTGTGTGTGTGTGTGTGTCCTCTTTTGTGTGTGTGTGTGTCTGTGTGTGCCTGTGTGTGTGTGTGTGCCTGTGTGTGTGTGTGTGTCCCACTGTGTGTGTGTGTGTGTCTGTGTGTGCCTGTGTGTGTGTGTGTCTGTGTGTGCCTGTGTGTGTGTGTGTCTGTGTGTGCCTGTGTGTGTGTGTGTCTGTGTGTGCCTGTGTGTGTGTGTGTCTGTGTGTGCCTGTGTGTGTGTGTGTCTGTGTGTGCCTGTGTGTGTGTGTGTCTGTGTGTGCCTGTGTGTGTGTGTGTCTGTGTGTGCCTGTGTGTGTGTGTGTCTGTGTGTGCCTGTGTGTGTGTGAGAGAGAAAGTGTGTTTTTAAATAACAGAGTGAGGAGGCAGAGAGCCCAGAACATGTAGATGAGGATCAGTAGAGCTGGTTTAATGATTTGTAATCCGGTGTAAAATGCCCTAGGGAGGTCAGGACTCAAAGCAGTACAAGCATTTCCTCTGATAGCATCAAGACCATTTCTCTTCTGACTGAAGGTCAGTACTGGTGTGGACTCGTCACCATGGTCACATAGCCCTACTAATAATCCTCATCCCTGAATGACCCTTTATATCATTTGGTTGGGTACTATGGGGATGTAATCAGATAGGCCTACAGTACATTAAATCACTATGGGTCTAATTCTCCATTGGGCATGTCTCACCAACAGGCATGCTCTTTTTCTAGCTGCAGACAGAGTTCACTGAGAAAGCATATGGGGTAATGTAGCAATACATTATAAAAACACCCAACTGTACGTAATAACTAGCACACATTCCATTATCGTCACCGAATTCCACTCACACCCTGAAACAGATGTGCATTTGGCATAATGCATGGGTACTGGTCTGGTGCAGTTAATCATCTTAGCCTTGGGCTGTTGTAATGGTGTAATTCAGCAGTTTATATTTTGCTTATCTTTTCCCCGCTAATGACTTGGTCCTCCTGACATCCAGGCCAGCATGCCAGGCAGAGAGATCAAACTAAGGCTGTGTCACAAATGGCACCATATTCCCTAATAAGTGCACTACTTTTGACCAGGGCTCATCGGGATGCAGGCTTAGCCCCAGATAAACTGAGCCATAATGAGGGGAGATCCGACCCACTTCATCTCAGTCAAAGCTCTGCAAGCGCGCACTCTCGCCCCCCCCCCCAGGATTTAGGTCACTGAGTTAAGTCAATGCACATCTCGCATCACTGCCATTCTGGCTACAGAACAGCACTCTCTCTCTCGCTCTCTGACAGAGAACAACAAGCGAGATACATGCAGAAAAGGACCAGAAAAGTAGTCTATCCCTTTCACAGCCAAAGCCCAGCTCAGCTCAGTCCAGGGCACTAGGCCAAAGCAACTAAATCACACGTGGGGGAGTGCAGATATATCTACCAAGCCCCAGAGAGAGAGAGAAACTAATTCAAACAGAACTAAAGTGGCAGGTTGGGCTGAGAGTGTTGTTGCCTTCCTCAGTGCTGGGGTTAGCACTGAAAATATAGGCTTGGAATATACAGTGCCTTGCAAAAGTATTCATCCCCCTTGGCGTTTTTCCTATTTTGTTGCATTACAACCTGCAATTTAAATAGATTTTTATTTGGATTTCATGTAATGGACATACACAAAATAGCCCAAATTGGTGAAGTGAAATGAAAAAAAATAACTTGTTTCAAAGAATTCTCAAAAATAAATAACGGAAAAGTGGTGCGTGCATATTTATTCACTCCCTTTGCTATGAAGCCCCTAAATAAGATCTGGTGCAACCAATTACCTTCAGAAGTCACATAATTAGTTAAATAAAGTCCACCTGTATGCAATTTAAGTGTCATATGATCTCAGTATATATACACACACACACACCTGTTCTGAAAGGTCTGCAACACCACTAAGCAAGGGGCACCACCAAGCAAGTGGCACCATGAAGACCAAGGAGCTCTCCAAACAGGTCAGGGACAAAGTTGTGGAGAAGTACAGATCAGGGTTCGGTTATAAAAAAATATCAGAAACTTTTAACAGCCCATGGAGCCCCATTAAATCCATTATTAAAAAATGGAAAGAATATGGCACCACAACAAACCTGCCAAAAGAGGGCCGCTCACCAAAACTCACGGACCAGGCACTGTAAGATGACATATAGGTGAAGTATAGGGTTTGAATGTGTTGAGTATGAGGTTGGCTGATTGGCTGACTTCAGACCAGGATAATATGGAACCTAAGAAGTGTTAGAGAGGCAGGTAAGTGCGGGTTAGTTAGAGAATGGTCGATGCACTGTAGGCCTATGGATTTGTAAGTGCGATAGAGTGGAGAGATTCAGCTTCAAAGCAAATGGGAGAAAGGTAAACATTATGCAGGTCGTTTTGTAAGAGGCTCCAAAATAAACAAAATGTTTCCTATACCGAGTTATTTCTGAAGTCTGGACCAACTGCTGTGTTTCCAAATACAGTATTTCCTGTCTGTTGCCGGAGACTGTCCAAACTCCTGCTGACTCACTGCTCTCTGTCCTTCTTCTCACAACACACAGAGACAGACAGACACACAGAGAAAAACAATAGGTAGAACAGGAGTCATTCAACTGATTTACAACTGCTGTGAGCCTGGGGCTGGTTGAAAGCATAAACTTTAGCCCTCTCTACTGCTTTTGATTCTGTTGCTCATTTATGGACCAAAATAGTATTTTAATGAAAAAAAGTACAGCTTTAAAAACAAAATGGGTCACTGAAATGTTAAGGCCCCCATTAAAGGGTGGAAAGATTTTAAACATCTGTTAAAAAGCAAAAACACTACATGAACTGCAGAACACATGGGTCCCATTTTGATGACACAAAAAGTGTTGTTGCTAGTGTCAATAGAAAACATACATGAAGCCTCCTTAGTGGCGCAGCGGTCTAAGGCACTGCATCACAGTGCTTGAGGCGTCACTACAGACCCGGGTTTGTTCTCAGGCTGTGTCACAACTGGCCGTGACCGGGAGTCCCATAGGGCGGCGCACAATTGGCCCAGCGTCGTCCGGGTTAGGGGAGGGTTTGGCCGGTGTAGGGGGGGTGGGGGGACTTTACTTGGCTCATCGCACTCTAACAACTCCTTTTGGCGGTCCGGGCGCCTGCAGGCTGACTTCGGTCGTCAGTTGAACGGTGTTTCCTCCGACACATTGGTGCGGCTGGCTTCCGGGTTAAGCTGGCGGGTGTTAAGGATCGCGGTTTGGCAGGTCATGTTTTGGAGGACGCATGACTCGACCTTCGCCTCTCCTGAGCCCGTTGGGGAGTTGCAGCGATGAGACAATTGGATCGCAATTAGATATCACGAAATTGGGGAGAAAAAGGGGGTAAAAAAAGTAATAATAATAAAAAGAAAAGAAAACACACAGGACATCAATGACAGGACAATGGTCATTTCTATGGGTTTAAAACCAAACAGTGTCCATATACTGTACACACAGAACACGACCACACATATTTAGAATTTCACACAGACTATTATTGGTACAGTCTGTTTTCACAACAACTCTGCTTTTTTGTGCCATAGAAATGTCCCCCACAGTCTAATGCCTGCCCTGTAGAAGGACCCTAAAGAACTCAACCTCAAACCCAGATTACACATCCCCTATCTGGTGTTGCCGTGGCCATACAGAGATACTAGATACTAGAATCTCCCCATGCTGATAGTCAGTCAGAGACTTCTACCAGAGGCAGTGACTCCGGTGTAGCAGCAGGAAACACACTTTCTGAAGTTCCTGCTCTCAGTTGAGCACAGTGATGTGAGGAATAAGGATAGGTAGTCACTAGGGCTAATTCACACTAGGGCTGAGATGGAGAGAGATTGAGGAGAGGAAGTAAGTAAGTATCATATTATTAAGTAAGTCAAATAGGTAAGGATGGAAGCTGGGCCATGCTGCTCTCCAGTGGTATGGCTGATTGATGGAGCTGAGATGAAGAGAGGAGATTGAGGAGGAGTTGTAAGAATAGAGCCTTGCTGCGCACCACAGTGTCCCAAACTGACGCTATAAAGACATACTGTATACTGGAGTCATAAGCGCCTGTTTAAAGCTGGAATCCTTAATGGTGAAACTGTCCGTTCGTTTGGGATATTACAACAATAAAGACGTGCAAACAACAAACACTGTTTTTCCCCTCTGACATCATCGCACGCGCGATAGAACAGCATATTATGTACTGCAATCCTTTTGACCCCTCTGCTCGATGCACCTCACCTCCGTTTAGTCCTCAAAACAAAAACAATAACAAAGGTACTGGGTTGGACAGTGCCGCTGTTTCCCCTAATGCGGATTCCACCTTTAAAGACTAAGCTTCTTTATGATCTATTTTCTAGATATGGGAAAAGGCCTTGTCATGGATATTACTGGGAGTCTCTTATGGTGGAGCATCTTGATGTACAGGAAGAGAGGATTAGTAATAGGCTACATTCTTCCCTCTTCAAAACGTAGTCTGAAATGTATTTAAAGTACAGGTGGAGTCAATCATGCTATCCTATTTTATAAGATTGAAAGAACGTGAGAACTACTGTCGTAAGTTTGAACATCGATTTCAAAGAGCTACATGCATCCATTATTGCACTGGGCCACTCCCTTTGCTTGGGAAGTCTACGGCCTCTAATGATCGCTTTGAAAGCAGAACATTATCGCCATAACCACACGGCTTAATTATATGTTTTCAAATGAGATTATATGTGTCACAGTCGCAGAATACAAAGAGCTGGTCTCTACAGTCCAAAGACCTGGCTTCAATTGAAGTAAGCGACTCATTTTGTCTAATAGCAAAGTAGAACAAAAGGTAAACAACGTTCCAATCCCAGCATGTATTTGGTCCGTCTGACCTCAGTCCAGGGTTATGCTATGGTGGTTTGTGGTTCCACCTTTTATTTTGAATGGTTACTTTATAAAGGACCCTGTTGTGGAAACGCAAACAAATAATCTGCCTGTATACAAGTCTTTGAGGAGATTGGAACTTATTTGTACGAATGAAGGCTTTGAGTTTCTGGCTGCTGTACAAACGCACCATACGAACCCAACAGAGAAGAAGAAGTCCGAGCACAGCTGCCAAGAGGCTCAAATGTAGAGACATACCCAATTCCCCATCACACCACAGCACTCCCGGATGGTCAGCACACTGCCAAAGAGTACAGAGATGGTTTCACAATGGGGGGAGAAAACCACAAAAACTACACAGGGAGAGAGAGAGAGACTAAGCCCTGCAAAGTCTCAACAAAGTGACAGTGGCCTCTGTAAACAGATCAGCCAGAGCTCTTCCACTTCAGTGAAGGAAACTTTGCTGAGATTTGGCTATTTCAACTGAAGCCTGTAGGGCTTCCTCAAGTAGAGACTTCTAAATCAAATAAATATTCATACAATAAATGTAAATCCCAAAGTTCTCATACATTTTGGACAAGAAAAATGATTTAAAAATAAATAAAAAATCTGCACATTTTGGGGGCTTTATAGTGATATTACTAACCTATTTTGTAGAGTGGAGTCTATGCTATGACCCCAGGCCTTCAATCAGAAGTCAGAGACCAAGAGGTGCTACCATTTTCCTGAAAAACCTGGTCTGAATGAGGCAGTATCAGTTGCTAATCCATCTGTCCTCTGTAGAGAAGGGCAGGCAGGCAGCAGAACAGGCGGGCAGACGTGGAACAGGTGGGCAACCGTGGCACCGGGGGGCAGCAGTGCCATAGACTACACAGTCAGAGACACACAGGGCCTCCCTCCTGCCTCCCAACGCCTCAAGGTCAGCGCTGCTCATATTTAATGCTGCTACATTGGGAGAAAAAAAGCTAACTGGGCAGTGGGGGAGGGGGAATGGTCATAAATACCATCCAGTTTTAGCGTAGGGAAATACCAAATTTGATTAACTGTTTTTGAGGAAGGGCAAATCCGCCTATGAGGTGGAACAGCTAAAACGTCACAGAATAAAAGTGTACGTTGACACTGTGACAGACAGCAGTGTGAGGTAGAGAAGTAGAATTTGGACGGTGTGACTTGGAGACATAGAAAAACACAGGCCGAGTTGAAAGGAACGTGGAATGTCCACTATGTTATGTATGAAAGGGCTGTGAGTGAGCCAGAGTGCTGCTATGGCCTAGTTTAACAGAGAGAAGAGCCTGGCTGGGCCTGGGAGAAGCTAATGCTTTCTGTCAGTGAGAGGGAGGGCAGAGGTGTGTTTGTGACAGTCAGACCCATAGTGCTCTGCCATGCTCCTCTAAGCCAGGCACTGTCAGGTGTGTGTGTGTGTGTGTGTGTGTGTGAGTGTGTGAGAAAGAGATTGTCAGCCAGGCGCTGTCAGCAGCACAACATCTGCTCTACTCTCAACATCTGGAACATAGGACAACAGTTCAATAGATAAACACCACAAACCAGAGGAGAAGCAGAGACACTGCCGAGTTGCAACAGTTCAATAGATAAACATCACAAACCAGAGGAGAAGCAGAGACACTGCCGAGTTGGACCGATGATCCTCGCAGAAACACAGAGGCAAAAAATTTAACAAGGACTGACATATCCCTAATCAAGGGCCCAGGAAGGAGCTATATAGGGATCTAGCTTTCTCAGTTACCAAGGGCACTGTGGAGTATGGACCCAGCTGTGACACACTAGACTACAAGAGGATTGTTCTTGGCTCAATCCACGCCTTTTCTATGGCTATGGCGTGCCCCCCAAACTGTTCCCATATGCTGTCGACTGAGCTCCAACATATTTTTAGTCTGCTCTGATGTTCCTTCAGTACAATCTGAGTTATTGGACATGACAATTTCTTCTCCTTCAAGACAGTATCACAACAACTGGCCCATCTGTGTGTCTCTCTTCTCTATCGGAGGACATAACAGTAACAGTTCTCAAATGTGTGTTGTTAAGCACGCATGCAGGCCAAGACAAGCTGCCTCTTGTATGTGGAGTCAAGCTTGGGTCGTCATCAGCAAAAAAGAAAAGAAAATAGTCATTCAAGGGTTTTTCTTTATTTTTACACTGTAGAATAATAGTGAAGACATCAAAACTATTAAATAACACATATGGAATCATGTAGTAACCAATTTTTTTTTAAACAAATCAAAATATGTTATATTTGAGATTCTTCAAATAGCCACCCTTTGCCTTGATGACAGCTTTGCACACTCTTGGCATTCTCTCAACCAGCTTCACCTGGAATGCATTTCAATTAACAGGTGTGCCTCCTTAAAAGTTAATTTGTGGAATTTCTTTCCTGAGAAGGTAGGGGGGTATACAGAAGATAGCCCAATTTGGTAAAAGACCAAGTGCATATTATGGCAAGAACAGCTCAAATAAGCAAAGAGAAACGACAGTCCATCATTACTTTAAGACATGAAGGTCAGTCAATATGGAACATTTCAAGAACTTCGAAAGTTTCTTCAAGTGCAGTTGCAAAAACCATCAAGCGCTATGATGAAACTGGCTCTCATGAGGACCGACACAGGAATGGAAGACCCAGAGTTACCTCTGCTGCAGAGGATAAGTTCATTAGTGAGTTACCAGCCTCAGAAATTGCAGCCCAAATAAATACTTAAGAGTTCAAGTAACAGACACATCACAACATCAACTGTTCAGAGGGGACTGTGTGAATCAGGCCTTCATGGTCAAATTGCTGCAAAGAAACCACTACTAAAGGACACCAATAATAAGAAGAGACTTGCTTGGGCCAAGAAACAACGAGCAATGGACATTAGACCGGTGGAAATGTGTCCTTTGGTCTGGAGTCCAAATTGGAGATTTTTGGTTCCAACCGCCGTGTCTTTGTGAGACGCGGTGTGGGTGAACAGATTATCTCTGCATGTGTAGTTCCCATGGAGGAGCATGGAGGAAGAGGTGTTATGCTGTGGGGGTGCTTTGCTGGTGACACAGTCTGTGATTTATTTAGAATTCAACGCACACTTAACCAGCATGGCTACCACAGCATTCTGCAGCGATACGCCATCCCATCTGGTTTGGGCTTAGTGGGACTATCATTTGTTTTTCAACAGGACAATGACCCAACACACCTCCAGTCTGTGTAAGTGCTATTTTACCAAGAAAGAGAGTGATGGAATTCTGCATCAGATGACCTGGCCTCCACAATCTCCCGACCTCAACCAAATTGAGATGGTTCGGGATGAGTCGGACCGCAGAGTGAAGGAAAAGCAGCCAACAAGTGCTCAGCATATGTGGGAACTCCTTCAAGACTGTTGGAAAAGCATTCCAAGTGAAGCAAGTTGAGACAATGCCAAGAGTGTGCAAAGCTGTCATCAAGGCAAAGGGTGGCTATTTGAAGAATCTCAAATATAAAATATATTTTGATTTGTTTAACACTTTTTTGGTTTATTTCATCGTTTTGATGTCTTCACTATTATTCTACAATGTAGCTCTTAAAACCTAGAAACATACACAGTAGAGGGATGAGTGTATTTTAAATAACTACTGGTATTGACTGTTTTGTCCCGAGTCAGCACGGATGACAAAGAAACATCACCTGCCTACTGTACCAGTCATCAGACAATAGCAATTACAGGGCATGAAAATAATGTTTAGGCCTGTGTACTGGTGAGTTGATGCCTCACCACCCACAACTAGAACCCTATGAATAATCTAATAACACTGGGAACAAAAGCTAATGAAGAAAACAAAGGACAAGTACAGCTTTGCAACCTTATGATTATCATAGACACACACCTGGCAGGGTTAGAACCATATTGCTCTGTTTGAGTCTATGGTTAGAACACATTAGTAACCTGTGTACAGTCTTACCTGGCTGTCTCTATCATTTATGGGTGCTGGCAACATGGTGTTCATGTTATTGAGTAGGCATTTGACACACTCCAGTGTGTGTGCGTGCGTGCGCGCGCTTGCATTTGTATGTGTGTGAGACTGTTTGATATGCTAAGGCAGCATATTTCTTTCACTTCTCAGAGGCCTGTGTTGACCTTTACAGCACAATATATTCACTCATCAGGAAACAACACATGGGAATGATGGGACTTCGTTTAACATGAATAGAAACTATATTATTTTTGACCTATGACTATGAGCTAATTGCCTCTCAGGTCCCAGATACCCTTTTACCGAAACACAGGAGGATCATGAACGAGAATGTATCTCGCCGTGCCCCGAATGCTCTTCTGTGTTAGACAGGATTTTTCTCTGGAAGAGGAGCAGTGGATGCCGGGAGCGCTGTGACTGATCAGAGGTAGAGGCTGCCAAGACTAGCAGAGAGAGAGATTTACTGTATACAGCCCAGCCAGACGCCTCAGAGCTCAGACAGACAGACACCATGTTTGGAGTGTGGCACCGATCGTACTCACCAGACCTACTGTGTATCAAATAGTATTTGTGGAGCAAACTGTGTCCATCTTGCACTCAAGGTAGGTTCAATCATATGCTCAAAGTATTTGAAATATTTGAAATACTAAATGAACCCAGTAGGTCTGGTACTCACTTGAGGAAAAAAACAGGCACATGAATCCATCAGTCTATCACAAATCCACAGGCCTGCTCTCCCCCTCCTCTCTCTTTCTCTCAGAGAGTAAACACTGACAGTGGAAAGTAGCCCCCTCTCAGGAGTCTGAAAGAAGGCTTTCCTTTCCCCTATCCTCTATTTGTTTGCTTTATATAGCACTCTGACCCGAGTTGCCATAGACCTCCAACAGTAACCACCATTTATACAGCTGTGGCTTTTTATCTTCCTCCAAGCAATTACAGTTTTGTTCAAACCTGACCTGTATCGAGTTATGGGGAGCTGAGGCACCACCCAGAATGCAGCCACGTCATGACGCCAGCAGAGTTTAGAATACGTTTTTAAAACATGTGTTGAGCCCGCAAAATGAAAAGCAATTACTGTTAACTCTTCCCCCCTGACGTTCTGGGAAAACTTAAAGTTATTCACTTTGCTCAGGTGCAAATCCTTTGATCTAGCGTTAAGGGATTGTTATTAAACTGTGGTGCAAATTACAGCTAAAAGTGACACGCCATAAGAGATAATTCCTCTAGTGAAATAACCTTGTCTAACAACGGGACGATTCTAACTTGAAGTCCACAACAAGCAACTAGGATCTTAATGCAAATCCCTCAGATGACATATGCACACTCATTTCAAGTTATTGGCAACCTGCCCAGAGTGCCACACAAATAATGTACAGTAGGAGTAGCAGATATCATGAATATGATAATAACAATGCCCTTTGGTAGCCATAGTAATCACAGCTGCATACATGTATCGACAAAGAGGTGAAGTCAGTAGCAGCCATTGTAATATAATTAGATATATCTAGAGAAAAAGGGGAGTGTGGTGTGTGGATTCCAGAAACTACACTATTCTGCTTCCTGTCTGTCCTAGGACAGTAACCTCAGATCCTTGACATGATGGAAGACATGGAAGAACATGTCCTGTGGGCCACAGTGTTTGATGTGTACAGAGAGGTCCTGTAGCAGCAGTGGTTAATCCTCTCACCACTACAGCAGTACATTGGACTAAAGAGAAGCTCTGAGATGAGATCTGACCCCATTTTCTCTGCATATTTCACTAAATATTTCAGAGTCTCTCCTCTGGAAGCCCAACAGCACGCAAGTCTTGGTGTGCGTCCCACATAGCACCCTATTTCCTATAAAGTATAGTGCACTGCTTTTGATCAGAGCCTTATGGGCCCTGGTTAAAAGTAGTGCACTATAAAATAAATAGGGTGCCATTTTGACGCAGCCTTGGAGTACCACTCACCAAATACATCCAGATGGTGCAGAGAGAGAGCTGTAGGTTTCCAGCAGCATCACCTGTAGTGCTTTGGGGATATAGGTTCTTTATTACACAGCAGGAATGGGGAGGGGGGGATCCTCGTATCTGAAGTAGTTCTATGGGGCAAGAGAGGCCCCAAACACAGCAGGCATGGGAAGGGAGAGAGTCTTGTATAGTATTTATTAGTTAGAGGAGAGAGTGGAGGACAATCCTGAGAGAGTATGGGTCTTTATCATGGTCAGGTTCAGTCAAGTTTGAGGGGGGTTGGGAGGGGATAAGGGGTTGAGGTGTCATCCTGTGTTTGCATTGGGTCAGGGGCCTACTATCCTACTGAGCAGCAGTAGGAACCTAGGTACTGTTGAGGTAGCTTCCACCTAGCAAGGGAGAGAGGAGAGAGATATGGGGTGAGGGACAAAACAATCAAAAACACACACACGGAATGATGCACACGCTCAACGCTCACTGCTGAGCTCCGTAGTGAGTTTACATGCTGGGCTGTCTGCCAAGCATGAACCCAGAATAGGTTGACTACTAATTGCTGTGTGTTCAACGAACTACAAATAAAACACTAAATCGACTCCACAGCTGTGCCAAAACGTTTAATGAACTGCTACTTCAGCCTTGTAGAACCTGAGATCCTGTTCCAACTATGTTCCAGTCAAAAATATCAAAGTGATTGAGTGAAATCAGACTACTACTGGGCAGAGAGTAGGTGCTACAGTCGGTAGTAGCAGGAGCTACAAATCATGATGGTTATTGAGTACCGGTATAAGCTTTGTTTCAACTTGTTCATGTCCCTGCTAGGTCTGTTAATGTAGCTCCACCACACCTAATCCCACTGTTTATCGCTGCAGGCTTTTCATACAATCAGTATAGGTCAGACAGCAGTACTGCAACCTAAAAATACATATTAATCATTTCTGTAAATGTGTCAGATTTAACCAGTCAGCTAATAGTTCCTAGGCATACAGATAAAACCCAAACCGCTACCCCTCTGCCTTCCTAGATCTAACTGTAACCCTCATGCCTCTGGCACCACCCAAAAGATGGCCTTTAGTGTGTCTGTACAGTCTTTTCTATTGGCTATGTCTATAAACTAAAGTGCTGAGGAGGATAATAGGAGAAGCTGTAGGATAAAGGACGGCTCTACAACATTTTGACACGTCAAGCAATAAAACCAAAGTGCTTGCATGTGCCAAATGTTTTGCAAACACAGGACTAGTTACAGTCTAAGCTAACTATTTTGAAAAATAGGCCAATCATGTCAGAGCGAGATTGGAAGCCTGCTAAATGCTTTAATTTCAATAAGGCACAGTCACTGTCGTGCCAGGCACACACTAACATTAATAAACACATATGTTCCCATTTACTGTTTAAATCCTCCATCTCTACCCAGCTTCTACAAGGCTCTGAGGCTGCCGATTTATGGGAAGGGGTTTGCGGGTAAAGTGCCAGTCTGGAAAACAGCCATGCTATTTCTGGCGTTTGGTGCTATTGAGTGGTTTGATTGTTACCGATAAGCAGCTGTAGATGTGTGACAGAGCAGAGGACCACAAAGTCTAGGTTTACGGAGGCCTCGTCAAAGGCAACCGACACACAGACTTAGCTGATCCATGCTTACACAGAAAGACGCAAAGAAATAAAAGTTTACTGTTGCCTCTATGAACATCTATCAACTCTCTCTCACACCCTGGTAATCACCCTTTCATACTTTATTGTAAGTGATTCAAAGACTAATTATATCCATACAGTACCCATCTATCTACACCTACTTCATCCTCCAGATATCCTGACAGAGACTCAGCACAGGCCTTAGGGCAGAGAGTCTGGCCTTGCAGAAGACACTGAGGTTAAGATTGCATGAGAATCAGCAGACCCAACACACGCACAAGCACACACATACACAGTGTGGCCCCTGTGAGAGGTTACTGACATCAATCCTTCCCTATCCTTGCTCCTGCCAGACCTACTAACTTCAGAGACTGATTAATGCCCCTGACCTTCATTCTACAGGCCACTGTCTTAGTTTCACAAGAACAGGGCTGCCTTTGCACAGCCATAAGAGGTTATTTGACTGTGAGCTCAGTATCACACGGTCAACCTTGTCCAGAAACTACCCCTAGCCCCATACAGACATCTTTGAAAAGCAAGTCTGGTAAAGAGCTTTTTTTGTCTTAAAGGGGCAGTGTTGTATTTTGAGATGACTTATTCAAGCATAAGTAGCCAATAGGCAGAGGGTAGCATAATTTGTCTGATTCTCTGTAATAATGGTATGGGAATAATGATGCATTTTATTATGTAAAGTGTTTTTTTGCATCAAACAACAACATTTTCAGTCACCTTGTCTGAAGGACAAGTGGATAAACAGGTTAATGTCGAGCTCTGCATGTTTTTTTTCCAAACGTCTCATGGAATGTAGGCCTACATTGAACACCACACATTGGCTGCTACTGTAAGTTGAATGATATAACAGCTATTTCCATGTTAAAATGTTATGGGATGCATTTTCTCCATTGTTTTTGATGGCAGGCCACTCTGGTAGGCCTACATTATGATCAAATAGCCACAGTAGCCTACTTGGCCACTGTTAAAACAAACTTAATACCTTCTAGGCACTTACCGTTAGTTCCGTACATCAATAGTGAATATTCCCTCTATCCCATCAGAGGGTAAGGTGGAACTTTGTCTATAAACATCTCCCCCCAAACACACACACACACACACGCACATCCCACCCAAACCAATTGAAACCCTTGCACTCATTCAAAGACACTGGAAGCAGCGGAAGACCACCAGTGTTTCATTTAGTTTATCTAACCGGGTGCAGAGATACAGTAGCTTATCAGTGCAGCTCACAAAAACACATTTAGAAAAGGTGAGTGAAGAGACTAAAAACATAGTCTCTCAAACTATTTCAAACTATCAACTTCAAATTAAGCTGTGAATAGCTAACCTCTGACTGAGCTTTGTAAATTATGGGTTATTATTATTAGCAGTTCGGCCATTTTGTGGACTAAATATTATAGCGGATACTTCAAATATTGTATTGACCCATTCCCAACTACATTAAATACACCAGTTGATTGAATCATGGGTTCGATGTGGGTGTAATTGGTTCAGGCGTGTACAGCTGATGACACAGCCACACTGACAGTCACTGGCCAGAAAAACAAGACTGTAGGGTCTATGGAGGTTTGGCTTGGTGCTATGTTATATCACCACAGCACCAGGCAGCACAGACATGACAACAGCAACAGCTGGGTGTGGAGCGTGCCTGGCCTCCATCTGTCTGTCTGTCCTCCTCACTCTCACTCTACTCAGAGGGCCAGGGCAAACAAGAGCATGGCTGCTAAAACTATCAAAGGAGGAGAAGGTATCTAGGAAGAGAGTCCTTTCCTCCAAAGAGCAGAAGGAAACAACGACAACATACTCAAAAACATAAACCAGGATAATGAAAAGCCACTGTACAGTAACAATAGATACTGAAATAGTGTGGGTAAAAGCTCAATGATATAGCTACATTCCAGAAACACAAAGAGAGGATGGTACAGGTTGGCACAGTCAAGTATCTGTGTATTTATAAACGCAGTAAAAAGATTCTGGTAACAAACAAAAAAAAGTGTACTGTAGTAGTACTACGATACAACCTCTGAGAGCTCTATTTACAAGAAGAGTGGGACCAACTCCTGTCCCTCTCCACAGCTGTCGTTAGTGAGTAAGCAGGAACCAATATTCTTGGTTCTTGGAGTCCTGGCCTGGGCCTGGCGTGCGTTTTGGCCCAGTGACAAGGTAATCAGATCAGACGGAGGGAGGGAATCGTCAAGGAGAGGGAAAAGAGTCAAGGCCCTAGTGAGAAGGAGCCGCTTCCTATAGGCCTGGCTGCTACACTGGTCTCTAGCCTAACCCCTGACACCCTCAGCCTCATGTAGGCCTGGCTGCTACACTGGTCTCTAGCCTAACCCCTGACCCCCTCAGCCTCATGTAGGCCTGGCTGCTACACTGGTCTCTAGCCTAACCCCTGACCCCCTCAGCCTCATGTAGGGCTGCTCTCTAACCCCTGAGGGAGGTCAAGTATGCTGGTGTAATTTGCCCTTTCTCAATAGGCTAAAAACATTTCCTCTCCTTACATTTGACATTTTAGTCATTTAGCAGACACTCTTATCCAGAGCGACTTACAATAAGTGCATTCATCTTAAGATAGCTTCATTGCACCAATGCAATACACTCATCTCAAAAGAACTAGAGGGCAGATTTTAAGACTCTTTGAGAAAGAGCCAAATAGCCTCAGTCTCACCTACTAACAGTCAGTTTTCAATACTACCAGGAGTTGTTGCTACTACAAGTAGCTATTTAAGTATCAATACCAACACGGGTGAGTTCTGCCCAAATAGCGTGTCAGATCTACAGGCTGATACCTACTGCTCTGTTTTACTGATATGGTGATCAGTCTGGATCCTGCAGTTCAATCCAAACCAGCTTTTCTTCCCAACACAACACAGAGCAAATGAGCTGCTATAATCTCAGCGTAACCAATCTAACCTGTGCACAATACTGTTTACAAGGCATGTAAAAGGAGAGGAATGGGACTCTGTACAGAGGAGTCTGAACCTCCCCATAACCAGCTGTGGGTTTAGGGGACCAGTGGTGGTATACAGAATTATTTTACAACACTGTTTATTACACGATTAAGTAACAGTGCCAGAGAAGTGTGGGAGAGAGGAATATAATTCAGATTCATTAGGAACTCATTATAGACTGAGACAACCATACACTGAGGGGAGGTGTGTGTGTGTGCACGAGTGTGTGGGTGGCCACAGAGCGTACTGGACTGTTAAGATTTAATTACTACCCCACCCCTTTCAGTTATCATCCTACCCTAAGGGCCTGCTTATGGTCTGACCAAACGACAAACAAATGGTCCATTTTGTGTTTGTTCGCTGCTCAGTCCTGCTGACTAAACGAAACAAGGCACTTTAACTGGGTATAGACCCACGCATTGTATTTGGCAATTCACAAAGCACTGAGCAGGGCCTCCATTACAAAGCTCTCTCTGTGGTTTGGTGGAACAGCCGTTAGCTTGGGGATGAGCCAGGGGCCCTTGGCCAACTTCCAGCAGGTCTCGACCCAAAACGCACTGAGGCTACTTGGACTGGACCCGATGTTCTGGGAATCCAATAGGACAGCCTGTTTAGTATGTCACTAAGTTGCTCCCAGCAAGCATCCCTGCCTGCTGCCTAGGCCAGTGTGAGAGAAATCTAGGGCATGGGCTTCAAAGCAAGCAAGACCCTCAGGATGGAGAAAATAGGATTTGTGGTCGACATCAGCACATGCACATTTAATCAATAGAGCACATGAATAGTCTGGGGAGAAAAAAGAAAGAATAGAAAGAGGGGGAATGTTGGTGGTTGGAGGAGTGCAGTTCTGTTCAGAAAGAAACACAGAATGGATCTTTCAGCTCTGGTCTGGTTCTAGAATTCATTCCTGAATCCTGCACACATCCACCCCAACTCTCCAGAGTCCCAAAGCACCTAGAGAACACAACTCAGCTAGAGATAGTAAAACATGAACTGCACAACAAGCGAGCTCCCCGCAGCTGCTCCTAAGCCTCTATTTTGGGAGGCTAGCCAATACCCTGCAGGTGAGCATTTTACCTTTCCCGAAGAAGAAATTCAGGATCAAGAGATCTTTACTGTAAAAAAACACCCTGAACAGGTATGGTTCAGTATTAACACACACAAAAAGTACCCTTTCACACACACAACAGTAGCAGACCTGCAGGGCTGTGTTCAACGCTGCACCACTAACAGGCTGCTTTTCCTCTAATAAATGCAGGTTGATGTTTATTGTCATGAGTCTTGCATTGGAGGCAGAAAGAACTGAGTGGTTTCCGCTAGATGAGCATGCTGCAATGTCAAAATTGTCTATATCGTAAAATTAATGAAAACAAACATTTGCTTTTTAGTCTTCATTTAAGGTCAGGCATTAGGGTTAGCAGTGTGGTTAAGGTTAGGGTTAAAATCAGATTTTATGACTGTGGAAGTGCCAGCTAGTGACCACTCTGCAGAGCTGCCTCCAGAACATGAGTCATCTCAATAAATGCCAACCTGCCTAATAAACACCAATCAGAGTGATGTGGTAACAGACCCTGGCAACAACATCCCACCTGCTCACTACTTTCGTAATATCAAACAGCCTTGAAGATCAATAAATATGAATTGAATGAGTCTCTTAGCATCAACATGACAGCACAAGCCAACTTAGACACTCAATAACAACACATCTAGGGCTCTAGGGTTTCTGCACATCAGGTACTGAATGAATCACTACTGTGTATGTCTGAACAATTTATTTTGTACACATGCAGAAGTAGAGAGGAGATTCAGCAATTTGGAGAGTTAGGTAGCGGCAGTGCTCCCTTCTCTTTGCACACCTACCTGAGCAGAGGATGCCCTTGTGTCGGGCACAGGAGAAGTCGTCACACTCGCAGAAGGTCCCGTAGATCTTCCCGAACTCTGACTCGTAGCAGAGGCACTGGTTACAGCTGCACTCCCCTCTCCCACCACAGATCTGCTTCCCTTCCGCCTCCCTACAGGTGGTCAGGTACATGCTGCCAGCCTCACCCTCCTGGCACTCACAGCGGGCGCCCAGGTAGCCCGGATCACAGCGGCAGGTACCACAGGTGTACTGTCCGATGGAGCTGCAGCGGCTACTGTTAGCCTGGGTCCAGTCGGTGCAGCCACAGTCACAGCGGTAGTCCACTGACACCTCCAGACGATCCTTGAAGCCCACAGGTTTGATGGTGAATCTCTGCTGGGTGCCTGGGGCGGGGCAGCCCCTAGCCTCCACACTGACGTTGAAGGACACCTGGAAGAAATTAGAACAGTACAACAGGGTTACTATATGGACTGGACTTACACAAGTTGCCACAATTTCTCAATCAAGGAGTTTTACACAAACCAATGTCATAGTGACTATTAGTCATACTCATAACTGAATTTTAAAAAAGCCTCCACAACCTGGATCCATCACATTTACACCATCTACCTCCAGATGAACCTATTTTGCTCATATTAAGGCTTGGCTGTGACAGGACTGTGAACTACATAAATTATGACCTGCAAGCTATGTTTATACGTGTGTGTGTGTGTGTGTGAGTGAGTGAGAGAGTTCAGAGAAGAGATTGTGGCTTTGAGTCAGTTAGTTGATTAATAACAGCCAATTCAAGCAGCAGATGACACAGACAGGACAGGACCTCCACCCATTTAATTGCTCTGAGGAAGGAAGTCTGAACAAGACAGAAACTCCACCCTCCCTTTAGATTGGCCTGTCTCAACAGGAACAGTTACGTTGATTGGAAGATGGTGCTGCAGTGGATAGCAGTCGTCTTACGGGCTCCGGAATAATTCTGCTATTTTTTGTGTGTTTTTTATGCTGATCCCCCCAAAAATTGAACATAATGTCTCCGCCATCATTTTTTATGACCAAAAACAGCTTTTGGACACCAGGGGCCGGATGCACCAGTTGAGTTTAATGGCCGTGAAAGGAGAAAACTGAGGATGGATCAATAACATTGTAGTTACTCCACAATACTAACCTAATTGACAGAGTGAAAAGGAAGCAAGCCTGTATGGAATAAAAATATTCCAAAACATGCATCCTGTTTGCAACAAGGCACTAAAGTAATACTGAAGAAATGGTGGCAAAACAATTAACTTTTTGTTCTGAATACGAAGTGTTATGTTTGGGGTAAATCCAATCCAATACATTACTGAGGCACACTCTCCATATTTTCAAGCATAGTGGTGGCTGCATCATGTTGTGGGTATGCTTGTAATCGTCAAGAACTGGGAAGTTTTTCAGGATAAAAAAATAAATTGAATGGCGCTAAGCACAGGCAACATCCTAGAGGAAAACCTGGTTCAGTGTGCTTTCCACCAGCCACTGGTAGATGAATTCACCTTTCAGCAGGACAATAACCTAAAACACAAGGCTACAATCTACACTGGAGATGCTTACCAAGAAGACAGTGAATGTTCCTGAGTGGCTGAGTTAGTTTTGACGTAAATCTACTTGAAAATCTATGGCAAGACCTGAAAATGGTTGCCTAGTAATGATCAACAACCAATTTGAACAGATCTTCAAGAATTTTTAAAAGAATAATGGGCAAATATCATACAATCCAGGTGTGAAAAGCTCTTAGAGACTTACCCAGAAAGAATCACAGCTGTAATCGCTGCCAAAGGTGATTCTAACATGTATTGACTCAGGGGTGTGAATACTTATGTAAATGAGATATAAGCTATAATAAGTGGAGGATAGTCTACGCCCAGGAATAGCTCATAGAAGGGAATATGCCCAGGTGGTGCAACAGGTATAATCTTTACGTCCGCCTAGAGCACATTTTACGTTGAACGTAGAGTTACGACCAACTGGTGCAATCGGCCACAGATCAGCGATCACTAACCTCAATCATGTTATTTTTACTCATTATTATTCACTGTGTATTTATTCCTCGTGTCACCATTTGATTGAAGTGCATTACTGTTTTCTTCTCTGTAGCTCAACTGCTACAGCAACCATCTCCAGTGTGTGTGTGTGTGCGCGACTGCCTGTCGTTGATGAGGCAGTGTGTTATTCTTTGTGGTTTCACTCCCTTTAGATGGGATAATGGTGTGAATTCCTCCAGTTAAACTGATACTACCATAAATCTACAAACCTGCAATGTACAGTATACGTGTCAGTTGATATATCATCACTTTCCATAAAACCTTAGTGTTTTCCAAAGCGCCAGAGGCAAAACATCTTTAAACTGGGTAATTCTGCCCAAAGAAAACATAAGGATCGACTTCAATAACATCAAATAGAATACATATGAAATGTGGTTAGCTTTTCAATACTTAATACAGCTCTGGATGAGAGCATTGATACTTTCAACCACAAAAACATTTTAGTGAAGAGAAAAGATAATCAGAGGCAGCTGTAGGGGTATTTCAGGAAGGATGTCCTTCCATGAGGTAGGTCTGATAAGGTTCACTCTTCCACATCAGCCTCTTTCTGCCAGTGGTTCCAGATGAGTGAAGAAGCACACACACACACACACACACACACACACCTGTCTACAGGAGGCCTATGTGTCCTTTGGCAGTGTCGAGCCCTGCGGGGTCGTGGGAGGTGGAGAGGCAGGGATGTGAGGATGTGAGGGTGCACATACTGTGCTTTGAAGTTTAGCTCCCGAGTCTGAAGGCCACAGCCCTCTGGACTGCAGCCCCAAAGCCAAACACTCAGATGCTTGGGCCGCAACGCAAGGATCTGAGTCTTCAGGAGAGAAAGAGAGCGTCGGCCTGTCACTCAGAATACAGGACCTTTCGCGCTCGCTCTATGGGTATCAATTTCTTCCATCTTCCTTCCTCTTTCAATGAGAAGTGAACATCAACTGGCTTAGTGGTGAAGAGGTCACAGTATCACAGACCCTGCTGGGTGAGCCTCTGTGACTAATATGAAACGCTGTACAATATTAAGCAATGTGAGGGTGGGGCTGTGTGTGGAGTAAACACTTATGACATCATCAACCTGCGACATCTGTCCAACCCAAACCATTGATCTAGTTAGTAGGTGATCAATGTCCATAGGTAATACGGAAACATGAGTCAACTAAGAAAATAACAACATCAACAAAGCTATTGTCATTCACAAGCACAACATGGTGGAAGAACAGGATGTGACAGCAGAGTTGTGGTATGTTCCTCCTGAGTACTAGACAAGCCTCCAATCAGAGTCCACAGGAAGGAAGGGCCCACATAACACATGGAAGACAATACTAACCTAATTGACAGTGAAAAAAAGGAAGCCTGTATGGAATAAAATTTTTCCAAAACATGCATCCTGTTTGCAACAAGGCACTAAAGTAATACTGAAGAAAATGTGGCAAAGTAATTAACTTTTTGTTCAGAATACAAAGTGTTATGTTGGGGTAAATCCAACACAACACATTACTGAGTACCACACTCCATATTTTCAAGCATAGTGGTGGTTGCATCATGTTATGGGTATGCTTGTAATCGTTAAGGACTGGGGAGTTTTTCAGGATAAAAAATAAACAGAATGGAGCTAAGTACAGGCAAAATCCTAGAAGAAAACCTGGTTCAGTCTGCTTTCCACCAGACACTGGGAGATTAATTCACCTTTCAGCAGGACAATAACCTAAAACACAAGGCCAAATATACACTGGAGTTGCTTACCAAGAAGACAGTGAATGTTACCGAGTGGTCGAGTTACAGTTTTGACCTAAATCTACTTGAAAATCTATGGCAAGACCTGAAAATGGTTGTCTAGCAATGATCAGAAACCAATTTGACAGAGCTTGAAGAATTTTGAAAAGAATAATGGGCAAATGTTGCACAATCCAGGTGTGGAAAGCTCTTAGGGTGAGACTTACCCAGAAAGACTCAACTATAATCGCTGCCAAAACGTGCTTCTACAAAGTATTGACTCAGGGGTGTGAATACTTATGTAAAGGATATATTTCTGTATTTCATTTTCAATAAATGTTTGTATTTTAAATTTTTTACATTCACTTTGTCATTATGGGATATTGTGTTTCCATTTAGAATTCAGGCTGTAACAACAGCGTGTGGAATAAGTCAAGGGGTATGAATACTTCCTGAAGGCACTGTACAGGATCTTCATTTTGTTGCTGAGAAATGCAGATGAGCTTCATGATTTACATAAAGTCACTGAAAACCCACACTAAGACACGGTTATATTACCATTGCACTTTTCATGTAGCCTAATAGCCTAAACACCGATCAAGCAACATTATGGACTATACTGGTCAAATTAAGATCCTACATCTATATGGGACATATTTAGTACTGTTTAGGGTTTGAGAGTGTTGCAGTGAAAGGAATGTGGGCTAACACACATTTCTGTTACCATGATGTCTTTGTTCTTTAAATCACCTCTGCTTTCACCAACCCTTCTTTCTCCAACTTTTGTTGTGAGGACATTGACATGCAGCATCAGGGCCCAGAGCAAGGCTGCAGCCAGAGACCCTGTGACTGACACCTGGGAGCTTTCCCAATTCCTCCTCCCTCTATTCCTTGCATCCTCTTTCCTCACCTCCTTTTTAGGAGGACAGATTGGCACTCAGAGGCCTACGCAGCAAATACCCCCGCTGCAGAACAAAAGACAGAGTTAGACCCATCACCCTGGCCATGCAGAGATGGGATTCCCCCATTCACTACCATTATTCATTCACCCTCCATCCCCACACCCATTCCCTACATTCAATTAAGACAAATAAGGAATCAGTGAGAGAGACACTGGGGCTTTGGGGAGAAGAATTCCACAGGGTCGGATCTCTGCGTGGTGGAGTGTACAAAGTAGCCCCTTGCTAAGAGTTTCAATAGATCTTGTACAAATCCTCATTGAGACCCCTGTAGAGGGGCCTGAGGATTTGAACAGTGCACAATTCAAAGTGATTAAAATGTGCAGTGATCCCACGTCACCTGACCTTTCTTAAGAGTTTTGTTCGCCGAAACAAAGGAAGAGAAGAATGCATTCCATCTAAATGGCAAGAACATGTTGGAACACAATTAAAAGCCAGCTAAAATATTCTCCTCCTGTCAAATTATTCCCTCCCCCCCTCCCACCCCACACATGTAGGTCTACTCCCACTAAAACGCTTTCTGTGGAGGCTACTGATCTCCCATAGACTACTTTATCCAAAGCCATCCAAAATAGCTTATTTGGAGGGCTATTTGGAAAGCACAACTGATTTCCAACTGCAGTGTTCAGAAGCCAAGAATAAGTTCAGTCAGTTCAAACTCCCACTGCTATCCCAGGAAGAGGATGACCCTTGCCTTGAGAATGGCCAGTATCTGTCGAGACAGAGTGTGTATGTGTGTGTTGGTTAGAGACAGCAAGTTATGGAGTTCCAGAGAAGGGATGGACACCATGACTAAAGTTTTCCAAAACAAAAATAAGCATTTTTGCCACCCCGTTTTGCTTTCTTCTGAGGGAAAGAATATGTTTGCATTTTTTCAGTCACCGATCTGCTCATGTCAAATGCATTAAGCAGAAAAGAGAAGGGTCAAATTTGAGCACACACACATGTTAACTGTTAAAGAGAGTTAGCAAAGCAGCACAACAACATTGTTGTCCTGAGGTGAACTGAACTGTCCCGGTCTCCCAAACTTCTCTCTCAAGGCACTCAGCCTGGGTGATTTTCCTTAAGCCCGTCTAGAGTTTAACACAAGGCCGATATCGCTCCTTTAGTAATAAGGGAGGCTGAGATTTAGTCTCCTGGCAACTGCAGTTTAATTTAATCAAACAGGAACTCCAAACTTAAGAGGATTGAAAGGTCACACAGTGTATTGCCAGTGCTGCCAAGTCACAACTTGCTTTCTTTAGTCAGTTATTCGCTGGCTGGGTGGATGATATCCATGATATCCCTGTCAGCGTTGCAGAGAGACATGCCACTGGGCTAACTAAGCTTTAATGCAAATACCACATGAGGCATCTGTCCACAGGCTGGAATTACATCCTGTTACAGTTGTGTTGCTTCATTCACACGTGTCCATGACATGACAACCAGGTCACTTCCTGTATGTTAGGCAGGAAGGGAAAGGTTCACTGGGTCACTATCAGGCAAAGCTGCAAACTCAGAAGTTCAACAATTACGGTCCTAAAAATCTGATTTTATAACCAACCCTAACCTTTGATGAAGACCAAAAAGCGTATTTTTGTTTATATACATTTTCACGATATAGTCAATTTTGACTTTCCAGCTTGGCCATATAGTGCAAACCCATGGGAAGCCAGGAGGCCTGTGAGACTCACAGTGTCTCCGATCTTGAGGTCGGCACACTTCCTGAGGCCTGGTAGAGGCTGTCCGTCCTGACAGGTGGCGGTGAAGGATAGACTGAGGTCTTCAGGTTGATCCCACACAGTCAGCTCCACTTTGGACCGGATGTTCTGGAGGGACGACACAGAGAGAGAGAGAGACAGCCAGAGAGACAGAGACAGAGATTGGATGAACTCACAGATGCATTTGCCTTGAACACAAAAACACACAGACAGATATACAGATAGACAGACACACACGTATGAATAAGTACTTTTGACATTTGCATCAAAGTAGTAAATGTGTGATTTATTTGAAAACAAGACAGATGATCCACTGGTCAACTATCCAAACAAGTCTGATCAAAGACTCCTAAAAATAGATTTCCAGTCTGTCTGTATATTAGAGTTGGCACATTGGAAACCACCAGGGAACCTTACTATTTGAATGTTAAATGCTTCCAGTACCCCTGGCACTGGATCCACTCAGAACCACCACCACTCAGTATTTTATAATGAAACCAGTAAGAACCTGTTATTCAATCTGTTAGCAGTCAGGGTGGAAAAGAGAGAAAGAGAATTGGAAAGAGAGTAAAATGCCCTGGTTAAGCAAGATTTATACAGTTCATTCCGTCTTGTGTAAACCTCCCCCAAACCTACAGCGGTTCGGTTGGCATGGATGGAAGGGGGGCGTGGCTTTGCTGCTACATGCCAGCCGTGTCTGTACTTTATGTGCAAGTGTGCGTTCACTCCAGTGCATCAAAGCTACAGAACTGTGAAAGGGGGTAATCAGCACCATGCCTGACTGACAGATACCCATGATTGATCTCTGCCCTGCTTTGGCCTATTTTGGAAAAATAACACAATGAACTGATAACTAAATGTGTTGAAATACCTAAATGCCTATGTGCTCAAACTTCACAACACTCAACAAAGATACAATTACGATACAAACCAAATGTGGTGCCATCTGCCCATCGAGTAAAGTGAACAGAATGTAGGCTACTTTACAACACAACATCATCCATATTGGACCCCTCAACACTGCCTGATACCATTATCAGTTGTAGACTAAACTCTTGTGTCCTTAACTATGCAAAATGAAGTTGTTGTTCTCTCAAACACAGAAGGAAAAAATGCTTGACTGAAAAAACAGCTTGATTGGATAATATTTTTTGGGAAAGTTGACTAAAAACAGGCAAATACTTTGGTTTTAAAATATTCAAAATACATGGAGAAAGAGATTCTTTTCTCCCTTAAAATGTTTTTTTCTCTCAACTAGTCAAAAAAAGTGAATTATATAACTGCTTTCCTGCAGTGCATTAAAGGCTAAATCTGCCATTTCAACAGCCTGACTCTGCCAGTTTGTTTGGTAAGCTGAGGTATGGGGCTGGAGCAATGTAGCCAAACCACTCTCAAAATCAAAGACTGTGGCTTTAAGATCCCCTATATGGCCAAACCAGAGCCACAGTGTCAGAGTACTTACTCAGTGATCTAGGGTCAGGTTTTAGTCAACAGACCTCAGCACAATAATACAAGACAGGATTATTCCATGCTTTGAGAATGGATTATGAGAGTGTCTTCTGTGACAATTATAAACACTAACATCCAATTATAATTCAACACCATTTGAGGCCCCGGCTTAACTTTGGTAGAATGAAGATTATAGATTTATCATGACCCATAAATTGAAGACTGGTGGTGATTTAAATCTGCTATTTATATTGTTGATCTTTCCATAAATGTGAATTGTAAACGAGGACAACAAGATGTAAATCTCCTAACACACCAGTCTATAGCCGTTTATCCAGCACAGCAGAGCTGTGACCTCATTTATTCAAGAATGTTGCCAGGACAAATATTTAGCAACTTTATGAAAAACAGCCGGTTGGATCCTTGGATTAAAATATTGTGTTTAAAAACACACAAGAAGCCCTTCTAGAATCCTTTTCAGGCCCTTCGAAAACCCTTCCTTCAAAGTACTGGAATGATGGAATCTATTTCCTGTATGGAGGGGACTGGGGAGTAGCAGGAGGGTCTCACCGCCTCAGTGTCCATATACCTGCTTCTTGTTCAGTAACCCTAAAGTGCTAGTGCATAGTTAAAGACACAGGGCCGTAGTGTGAGCCAGGAGTAGTAACCCCCAGATCACCACAGCAAATAGGGGGGGCTGGGTGAGGCTCTCCATATCCAATGCTAAAGCATAAACATTCAACACTTCCTCGTCCTCTAGACACTGGGGCCATGTTCAGTAGGGCTCACAGTTTTGCAATGGAAAACAAAAATGACAGGTTCAGGGAATACCTGTCTGTTTCCCGGTTTCAAAATGTGTTCAACCAACTGTCAACCAAAATCAATTTCAGAAGAGGACTGCTGAGCGACATTCTCTTTCCTTCTCAAGCACACACACAATATGTGCTCTAAATGGGAGAGAACGCGCATTTACTTACATTGTAGGCATTAACGATGAGTTGGATGATGTTCTTGGAGTCCTGATCCAGAATCTCCACTGTAGTTCCAGGTATCAGTGCTGTGAAATTCTGCATAAACATGAGATATGATTTTTTAAATTAAATAAACAAATATTTACAGCAATTAACACAATATCAAAGGCCACCATTCACACCAAACTATACACACCATACACACAGCTACTCTCAATATCTATAAAAATGTTTTACAGTGTCTTGCAAAAGTATTCATCCCCCTTGGCGTTTTTCCTATTTTGGTGCATTACAACCTGTAATTTAAATAGATTTTTATTTGAATTTCATGTAATGGACATACACAAAATAGTCAAAATTGGTGAAGTGAAATGAAAAAAATAACTTGTTTCAAAAAAATCTAAAACATAAATAACGGAAAAGTGGTGCGTGCATTGTATTCACCCCCTTTGTTATGAAGCCCCTAAATAAGATCTGGTGCAACCAATTACCTTCAGAAGTCACATAATTAGCTAGATTGCACACAGGTGGACTTTATTTAAGTGTCACATGATTGGTCACATGATCTCAGTATATATACACACCTGATCTGAAAGGCCCCAGAGTCTGCAAGACCACTAAGCAAGGGGCACCACCAAGCAAGCGGCACCATGAAGACCAAGGAGCTCTCCAAACAGGTCAGGGGCATAGTTGTGGAGAAGTACAGATCAGGGTTGGGTTATAAAAAAATATCAGAAACTTTGAACATCCCACGGAACACCATTAAATCCATTATTAAAAAATTTAAAGAATATGGCACCACAACAAACCTGCCAAGAGAGGGCCGCCCACCAAAACTCACAGACCAGGCAAGGAGGGCATTAATCAGAGAGACAACAAAGAGACCAAAGATAACCCTGAAGGAGCTGCAAAGCTCCACAGCGGAGATTGGAGTATCTGTCCATAGGACCACTTTAAGCCGTACACTCCACAGAGCTGGGCTTTACGGAAGAGTGGACAGAAAAAAGCCATTGCTTAAAGAAAAAAATAAGCAAACACGTTTGGTGTTCGCCAAAAGGCATGTGGGAGACTCCCCAAAAATATGGAAGAAGGTACTCTGGGAAACTGGTCAGAATTGAAGGAATGATGGATGGCGCTAAATAAAGGGAAATTCTTGAGGGAAACCTGTTTATCTTCTAGAGATTTGTGACTGGGACAGAGGTTCACCTTCCAGCAGGACAATGACCCTAAGCATACTGCTAAAGCAACACTCGAGTTGTTTAAGGGGAAACATTTAAATGTCTTGGAATGGCCTAGTCAAAGCCCAGACCTCAATCCAATTGAGAAACTGTGGTATGACTTAAAGATTGCTGTGCACCAGCGGAACCCATCCAACTTGAAGGAGTTGGAGCAGTTTTGCCTTGAAGAATGGGCAAAAATCCCAGTGGCTAGATGTGCCAAGCTTATAGAGACATACCTCAAGAGACTTGCAGCTGTAATTGCTGCAAAAGGTGGCTCTACAAAGTATTGACTTTGGGGGGGTGACTAGTTATGCACGCTCAAGTTTTCTGTTTTTTTTGTCTTATTTCTTGTTTGTTTCACAAAAAAAAATATTTTGCATCTTCAAAGTGGTAGGCATGTTGTGTAAATCAAATGATACAAACCCCCAAAAAATCCATTTTAATTCCAGGTTGTAAGGCAAGAAAATAGGAAAAATGCCACGGGGGGTGAATACTTTCGCAAGCCACTGTACCTTGTAAATGACATAGAGCCTTTTAGTCACAGCGAAGATAAGATAGATGTTGTTCTCCGCCAGCTTCTCTCCCAATAGAGCCAGAGAGGGATAGTCCTGCAGACAGACAGAAAGATAGATATAAATGCATGGAAGAGGATGTTAGAGGCATTTCTTCAAGTTCTCATTAGTTTCGCTTCCATTTCACCCCGTCAGGAAGTTAGTGAAGGGAAGTCATTGCTCCTCTGATTCCAGTGTTGTGCTTACATTAGAGTCCCCCGACATTTCATTTCTCACCAGCAGAAAGAAGGACAAAGAAGCCTGAAGTGATTTAGACCTATTTATTTACAGCTCTGCACAAAAGTTGTGCATTGAAGAGTGAATCCTAACTTCCACTTAAGTCAAATTTACACTATAGCCAAGGCATGACTGAGTAAAATGTGTAAGCATTTAATAAGCAATCAGATTTGAGATTTTTGGCTTCAGTAAGCCTTTATTATTGTGTACATCCGAATCAATCAACGGTGAGATTAACACTTGAAATGGGCCGTGAGGTTCAACGGTTTCACTGAAAAACGGAGTGCTGTTCTGGGAAGCACCCATTCTTCCATCACACATTCAGATGAGATGAGGGGAAACATGTTTAGCCTGTTTGGGGATGAATCAAACTGAGGATCCATTGATGATGTAGTCTTGATTTGTGTTGGAGTACCTCCACTGAACTTAATGTGTTGAGACGTAACATGACTCTACCAAGCCCAGAGCACCAAATGACACACAGCAGAACAGGGGCAGCAAATAACTATAGAAAAATGTTGTGATTCCGGGAGAATACAAAAACTTGAATTTACTTAATCCATTTTCATATCATTGAGTTGGATTGGTTGAAATGCGCATTATGTTAATTATCTTTTTATTGCATTAGCTCCTCGGAAATCATATGTAAACTCAAACTGTGCATAAACATATCTCTTTGTTTATGTGATGCCCTCTCATCGTACAAAATCCAAAACCTTTTTAGAACAAAAAAAATGTGCTTCACGTGGCTTTCACCATTTCTTTATGTCCTCGCTTAAGACTGCTGAGCTCTCGCCCTAACTACTGTCTAAATTAACTCCTAAGTGAACTTCCCTGAGTTCATTAAAGTTTTACCTTCAGCATCATATGGCTGTCCGGAGATAAGCAGCAGCAATAAGACATGAAGTGAGTTCCCAATAAAGTCAGTTGGCGCTCCACTAGGAGCAGAGCAAGTCTCAGGGAACTAACATACCTCAGAGTTTACATTGCATTCCTCCTTATCTAAACCTAGACTGGCTCTGGCCATCATCAAAGAATCAGACCAGCGGTTGAAAATCTTTAGTCATTGATGTTAGCTTTACCTCAAAGCAATCCATCTGGACCAAGTCTATTCTTGAGAGCTGCTGCTTGAGTAGGGAATTTGAATATCTATTGAACAAGCCTAGCATCCTAGTTCTATATTACACTGACAATGTGGATAAAAATGACCCACGTCAAATAAGTTACAGTGCGTAGAGAAGAGTTGACTGTACTCTATAATTGTGTTTGTTTGTATGTGTTTAATAACATAGGTAATCATGTTGTAAACACCTTTTCTTTTTTTTCACCCCCTTTTTCTCCCCAATTTCGTGATATCCAATTGCGATCCAATTACCATCTTATCTCATCGCTGCAACTCCCCAAAGGCTCGGGAGAGGCGAAAGTCGAGTCATGCGTGCTCTGAAACATGACCCGCTGCTTCTTAACACCCGCTCGCTTAACCACGAAGACAGCTGCACCAATGTGTCAGAGGAAACACTGTTCAACTGACGACCAAAGTCAGCTTGCAGGCATCTGGCCCGCCACAAGGAGTCGCTAGAGCACGATGGGCCAAGGAAAGCCCCCCCGCCAAACCCTCCTCTAACCCGGACGACGCTGGGCCAATTGTGCTCCCGGTCATCGTCTCAACACAACTAAACAATAGCTGGAACGACCTAGCGAACAGACGCGAACTGGCTGAGTCGATTCAGTGGTTAGCTTTGCACTTGGCTGGCTAACAATAGCTGCTAGGGGTAAGTTATAACCTACATTTGTGTTTTGTTTTTACATACTGGTAACCAGAGTCTTTCAAGGGAATTCGGGACATGGGTGACTAGTTAACGTTAGCTTGGCTCTCTCTGTGTGTTCGTGCCATCTCCGACCACTACTTTGTATCCTTTTCTCTCTCGCTCTCCTCCAACACTACTCACTCTGCCCCTACTCAGATTGTAATGCGCCGTCGCAACCTTCGCTCTCTCTCTCCCGCTACTCTCTCCTCTTCCATCCTATCATCTCTTCCCTCTGCTCAAACCTTCTCCCTCCAATCTCCTGATTCTGCCTCCTCACCTCCCTTTCTGCATCCTTTGACTCTCTATGTCCCCTATCCTCCCGGCCGGCTCGGTCCTCCCCTCCTGCTCCGTGGCTTGACGACTCATTGCGAGCTCACAGAACAGGGCTCCGGGCAGCTGAGCAGAAATGGAGGAAAACTAGACTCCCGTCGGACCTGGCATCTTTTTACTCCCTCCTGTCTACATTTTCTTCCTCTGTTTCTGCTGCTAAACCACTTTCTACCACTCTAAATTCCAAGCATCTGCCTCTAACCCTAGGAAGCTCTTTGCCACCTTCTCCTCCCTGCTGAATCCTCCTCCCCCTCCCCCCTCTGTGGATGACTTCGTCAACCATTTTGAAAAGAAGGTTGACGACATCCGATCCTCGTTTGTTAAGTCAAATGACACCGCTGGTCCTGCTCACACTGCCCTACCCTATGCTTTGACTTCTTTCTCCCCTCTCTCTCCAGATGAAATCTTGCGACTTGTGACGGCCGGCCGCCCAACAACCTGCCCGCTTGACCCTATCCCCTCCTCTCTTCTCCAGACCATTTCCGGAGACCTTCTCCCTTACCTCACCTCACTCATCAACTCATCCTTGACTGCTGGCTATGTCCCTTCCGTCTTCAAGAGAGCGAGAGTTGCACCCCTTCTCAAAAAACCTACACTCGATCCCTCCGATGTCAACAACTACAGACCAGTATCCCTTCTTTCTTTTCTCTCCAAAACTCTTGAGCGTGCCGTCTTTAGCCAACTCTCTTGCTATCTCTCTCAGAAAGACCTTCTTGATCCAAACCAGTCAGGTTTCAAGACTGGTCATTCAACTGAGACTGCTCTTCTCTGTGTCACGGAGGCTCTCCGCACTGCTAAAGCTAACTCTCTCTCTTCCTTCTAGACCTATCTGCTGCCTTTGATACTGTGAACCATCAGATCCTCCTCTCCACCCTCTCCGAGTTGGGCATCTCCGGCGCGGCTCACTCTTGGATTGCGTCCTACCTGACAGGTCGCTCCTACCAGGTGGCGTGGCGAGAATCTGTCTCCGCACCACGTGCTCTCACCACTGGTGTCCCCCAGGGCTCAGTTCTAGGCCCTCTCCTATTCTCGCTATACACCAAGTCACTTGGCTCTGTCATATCCTCACATGGCCTCTCCTATCATTGCTACGCAGATGACACACAATTAATATTTTCCTTTCCCCCTTCTGATAACCAGGTGGCGAATCGCATCTCTGCATGTCTGGCAGACATATCAGTGTGGATGACGGATCACCACCTCAAGCTGAACCTCGGCAAGACGGAGCTGCTCTTCCTCCCGGGGAAGGACTGCCCGTTCCATGATCTCGCCATCACGGTTGACAACTCCGTTGTGTCCTCCTCCTAGAGTGCAAAGAGACTTGGCGTGACCCTGGACAACACCCTGTCGTTCTCCGCTAACATCAAGGCGGTGACCCGATCCTGTAGGTTCATGCTCTACAACATTCGCAGAGTACGACCCTGCCTTACACAGGAAGCGGCACAGGTCCTAATCCAGGCACTTGTCATCTCCCGTCTGGATTGCTGCAACTCGCTGTTGGCTGGGCTCCCTGCCTGTGCCATTAAACCCCTACAACTCATCCAGAACGCCGCAGCCCGTCTGGTGTTCAACCTTCCCAAGTTCTCTAACGTCACCCCGCTCCTCCGCACACTCCACTGGCTTCCAGTTGAAGCTCGCATCTGCTACAAGACCATGGTGCTTGCCTACGGAGCTGTGAGGGGAACGGCACCTCCATACCTTCAGGCTCTGATCAGTCCCTACACCCAAACGAGGGCATTGCGTTCATCCACCTCTGGCCTGCTGGCCCCCCTACCTCTGCGGAAGCACAGTTCCCGCTCAGCCCAGTCAAAACTGTTCGCTGCTCTGGCACCCCAATGGTGGAACAAGCTCCCTCACGATGCCAGGACAGCGGAGTCACTCACCACCTTCCGGAGACACTTGAAACCCCACCTCTTTAAGGAATACCTGGGATAGGATAAAGTAATCCTTCTACCCCCCCCTTACCCCACCCCCCCAAAAAAATAAAAAATATTGTAAAGTGGTTGTCCCACTGGCTATCATAAGGTGAATGCACCAATTTGTAAGTCGCTCTGGATCAGAGCGTCTGCTAAATGACAAAATGTAAATGTAACACTGCAATGCGGTGCCTTAGACCGCTGCGCCACTCGGGAGGCCGTACACACCTTTTCTATTCAAATACTATCCATACTGTCTATACACACCATCATATACACTACCGTTCAAAAGTTTGGTGTCACTTAGAAATGTCCTTGTTTTCAAAAGAAAAGCAATTTTGTTGTCCATTAAAATAACATCAAATTGATCAGAAATACAGTGTAGACATTGTTAATGTTGTAAATGGCTATTGTAGCTGGAAACGGCTGATTTTTAATGGAATATCTACATAGGCGTACAGAGGCCCATTATCAGCAACCATCAGTCCTGTGTTACAATGGCACGTTGTGTTTGCTAATCCAAGTTTATCATTTTAAAAGGCTAATTGATCATTAGAAAACCCTTTTGCAATTATGTTAGCACAGCTGAAAACTGTTGTGCTGATTAAAGAAGCAATAAAACGGGCCTTCTTGAGACTAGTTGAGTATCTGGAGCATCAGCAATTGTGGGTTCGATTACAGGCTCAAAATGGACAGAAACAACTAACTTTCTTCTGAAACTCGTCAGTCTATTCTTGTTCTAAGAAATGAAGGCTATTCCATGCGAAAAATTGCCAATAAACTGAAGATGTCGTACAACGCTGTGTACTACTCCCTTCACAGAACAGCACAAACTGGCTCTAACCAGAATAAAAAGAGGAGTGGGAGGCCCCGGTGCACAACTGAGCAAGAGGACAAATACATTAGTGTGTCTAGTTTGAGAAACAGACACCTCACAGGTCTTCAACTGGCAGCTTCATTAAATAGTACCTGCAAAACACCAGTCTCAACGTCAACAGTGAAGAGGCGACTCCAGGATGCTGACCTTCTAGGCAGAGTTGCAAAGAAAAAGCCATATCTCAGACTGCCCATCTTAATCTTTTCTTTTTATTGGCCAGTCTGAGATATGGCTTTTCTTTGCAGCTCTTCCTAGGTCAGCATCCCGGAGTCACCTCTTCACTGTTGACATATTTCTGATCAATTAGATGTTATTTTAATGGACAAAAAAAATTGCTTTTCTTTCGAAAACAAGGACATTTCTAAGTGACCCCAAACTTTTGAACATTGTGTACATATATATTTATATTCCGGACTCTGACATTGTTTGTTCTGATATTTTTGTGTGTGTATTGTTGTGTTCAGTATTACTGCACTGTTGAAGCTAGAAACATAATAAGCATTTCTCTGCACCCGAAATAACATCTGTAGAATATGTGTACGCGACCAATACCATTTGATGTTATAGCCTAGTTGTGTTATAACTGTCATATTATAGCTCTATAGTAATGATGTTAATGATTGTATAGCTTAATAGTAATCATGTTATGATATTGTAGCTCCAGAGTAACCATATTATAATGATGTTATAGCTCTACAGTCACCATGTTATAATGATGTTATAGCTCTATAGTAACCATGTTATAATGATGTTATAGCTCTACAGTCACCATGTTATAATGATGTTATAGCTATACAGTCACCATGTTATAATGATGTTATAGCTCTACAGTCACCATGTTATAATGATGTTATAGCTCTATAGTAACCATGTTATGTTATAGCTCTATAGTCACCATGTTATAATGATGTTATAGCTCCATAGTAACCATGTTATAATGATGTCATCTCCGTCTGGATTACTGCAACTCGCTGTTGGCAACTCGCTGTTGGCTGGGCTCCCTGCCTGTGCCATTAAACCCCTACAACTCATCCAGAATGCCGCAGCCCGTCTGGTGTTCAACCTTCCCAAGTTCTCTCACGTCACCCCGCTCCTCCGCACACTCCACTGGCTTCCAGTTGAAGCTCGCATCTGCTACAAGACCATGGTGCTTGCCTACGGAGCTGTGAGGGGAACGGCACCTCCGTACCTTCAGGCTCTGATCAGTCCCTACACCCAAACGAGGGCATTGCATTCATCCACCTCTGGCCTGCTGGCTCCCCTACCTTTGCGGAAGCATAGTTCCCGCTCAGCCCAGTCAAAACTGTTCGCTGCTCTGGCACCCCAATGGTGGAACAAGCTCCCTCACGACGCCAGGACAGCGGAGTCACTCACCACCTTCCGGAGACATTTGAAACCCCACCTCTTTAAGGAATACCTGGGATAGGATAAAGTAATCCTTCTACCCCCCCCCCCTAAAATAAAAAAATAAAATAAAATAGTAAAGTGGTTATCCCACTGGCTATAAGGTGAATGCACCTATTTGTAAGTCGCTCTGGATAAGAGCGTCTGCTAAATGACGTAAATGTAAATGTACATTTTTTTATAGCGCCATAGTAACCATGTTATAGCTCTACATTCACCATGTTATAGCGCTACATTCACCATGTTATAATGATGTTATAGCTCCATAGTAACCATGTTATAATGATGTTATAGCTCCACAGTAAACATGTTATAATGATGTTATAGCTCTATAGTAACCATGTTATAATGATGTTATAGCTCCACAGTAACCATGTTATAATGATGTTATAGCTCCATAGTAACCATGTTATAATGATGTTATAGCGCCATAGTAACCATGTTATAATGATGTTATAGCGCCATAGTAACCATGTTATAATGATGTTATAGCTCCACAGTAACCATGTTATAATGATGTTATAGCGCCATAGTAACCATGCCTCGTCTTACCATCTTGGTGGAGCCGCTGTACTCGTTCTTCTCATTCATATGGCACTCTCCATCATGGGGCTGGACCAGGCCTCCCAGTTTACCGTCCAAGGCCAGGTGAGGGACATCGTCTGTGGCAAACACCAGCAGGTGGAAGGCCTCCTTCCTCCAACCTATCCTCTCCTGCACAAGGGAAGAGATGGTCACTTCACTGAAAGTTTTAGAGACACCTAACTGAGGTCTAAATTAAAGCTAATTTACACTTGATCCGAAAATGTGGTCGTGGCTTCGTATGGAGGGTGTGATGCAATTGCGGAGCGTCCGGAGGCACTGGGAGGCCAAATCAAGCTCCGTACCGCATCGCTGTGTGCCTCTCAAATTCTATAACAATGCGGAGGGCTCCGTATAGCTCCGTATAGCTCCACATTGACATGATTGGTTGACGGTAGATGGGGGCAACTTCCTTCACAAAAGCTCTGCTCCGCTAAGCGCAAGAAGTATGAAAGCCCTGACGTCTGTGGAGGATGCATCGCAGTAAATGCTGAACGGCCGATGCAGATGTCGGATTGACCATGCAGCGCCTTTTAGTCTCCTCCAGGTTACAGTAGGCTATGTAGCTTTGTACTTTGGCACAGAGGGATCAGTCCATGAAATCAAAACAGAGAAAATACAGGCTTGATAACAAAAAAAAGAGACAGGTTCATTCTAACTGATCCTTGTTAATTATTGATTGAAATTGATGATATAACTGTTCTATAAAGCCTTTATATAAAGTGTTTGTAAATTACTTCATGTAAAAAGACCTTGGCACAACAACAAACACCTAGCTGTTAGTGCTGAGCGATTAACATAAAGGTCGGTTATTTCTGGGGTTTTAAACAACTAATTAATTGACTGACGTCGGTTCAATTATTTTAATTACATTTTGTTACGTTTTTTTCCTGTGAGCTCGATGCTCAGTTTCTGTAGAGATTAATCAGATCAAGCCCGAACTGTGCGAGGTATACTGAACAAAAATATAAAATGCAACATGTAAAGTGTTGGTCCCATGTTTCTTGAGCTGAAATAAAAGATCACAGAAATGTTCCATACGCACAAAAACCTTATTTCTCGCAAATTTTGTGCACAAATGTTTACATCCCTGTTAGTGAGCATTTCTCCTTTGTCAAGATAATCCATCCACCCGACAGGCGTGGCATATCAAGAAGCTGATTAAACAGCATGATCATTACACAGGTGCACCTTGTGCTGGGGACAATAAAAGGTCACTCTAAAATGGGCAGTTTTGTCACAATGCCACAGATGTCACATATTTTGAGGGAGCGTGCAATTGGCATGCTGACTGCAGGAATATCCACCAGAGCTGTTGCCAGAGAATATAATGTTTATTTCTCTACCATAAGCCGCCTCCAATGTCGTTTTAGAGAACGTGGCAGTACGTCCAACCGGCCTCACAAGCACAGACCACGTGTAATCACGCCAGCCCAGGACCTCCACGTCCAGCTTCTTCAACTGCGGGGTCGTCTGAGACCAGCCACCTGGACAGCTGATGAAACGGTGAGTTTGCACAGCCAAATAATTTCTGCACAAACTGTCAGAAACTGTCTCATCTGCGTGCTCATTGTTCTCACCAGGGTCTTGACCTGACTGAAGTCTGCGACATAACCGAATTCAGTGGGCAAATGCTCACCTTCGATGGCCACTGGCACACTGGAGAAGTATGCTCTTCACTGATGAATCCCAGTTTCAACTCTACCGGGGTAATGGCAGTGTGTATGGCGTCGTGTGGGCGAGGGGTTTGCTTATGTCAACGTTGTGAACAGAGTGCCCCATGGTGGCGGTGGGAGTTATGGTTTGTATGGGCAGGGATAAGCTACGGACAACAAACACAATTGCATTTTATCTATGGAAATTTGAATGCACAGAGACCCTGTTACGAGTTCCTGAGGCCCATTGTCGTGCCATTCATCCGCCGCCATCACCTCATGTTGAATTATGATAATGCATGGCTCCATGTCGCAAGGATCTGCCACAATTCCTGGAACCGGAACATTTCCCAGTTCTTCCATGGCCTGCATACTCACCAGACATGTCACCCATTGAGCATGTTTGGAATGCTCTGGATTGACGTGTACGACAGCGAGTTCCAGTTCCTGCCAATATCCAGCAACTTCGCACAACCATTGAAGAGGAGTGGGACAATATTTCACAATCAACAGTCTGATCAATTCAATGCGAAGGAGATGTGTCTTGCTGCATGAGGCAAATGGTGGTCACAACAGATGCTGACTGGTTTTCTGATCCACTCAACTACTTTTTTTATTTTTAAGGTATCTGTGACCAACAGATGCATATCTGTATTCCCAGTCATGTGAAATCCATAGATTAGGGCCTTATTTATTTAAATTGACTGATTTCCTTATATGAACTGTAACTCAATAAAATCTTTGAAATTGTTGCATGTTGTGTTTATATATTTCTTCAGTGTAGTAGGGGGTTGTAGTTTCCAACAGGCCAATATTGTACATAGTTTAGCGCAGAAAATGTGGTAATTAACTACAATGACTATAATCCATTGCGCGCCCGCTTACTTGTCCGGTCTGTGTGGAGCAGACACGGAGACCTCGTTGAGAAGTGAGAATGTGCGAGAGGGATAGAAAGCATACCTGAAAATACATTATCTAAATGATTAATAGTTGGCATTCAGCAGTCAGAAAAATTTACTTTGAAGAACTACTAAAAATAGTGATTTATTCAGAGAACATAGGCAGCAGCTGTACAGAGATGATTACTTGGAATTAAATAAAGTCATCAAATAAAACAAATATTTTATTAAAGTAAAGTAATGTGAATAAATGTATTACACAACAACTAATATATTTTATATTAAAGTAATGTGAATAAATGTTGGTTAATAAGTGATAAGCAGTAACGGGCAGTCACAACCACCATGGGACTTTTATTCATTGGTTTATTCTGTGTTTTCATAGCATTCAACCCACATAATGTATAGTGCATTTAATGTCTGAAGAAATAATCGAAACCCATGATTCTTTTTTAATAATTCAACCGAAACAGACCTCAAAAAGCACTAATCGCTCTGCACTACTAGCTGTAAAGACAGTAGTTCATGCCCCTAGAAAACACTGTCACTTCATTATTATTAAGACCAGAAAAGGAAACCCTATCACTTTCCACCAGCTTGACAACCACTGAACCACAGACAGATATAAACAAGGAGAGTAATACAGGAGTTTTATCCAGAACAAGGTCATTATCAATGGAAAGCAGAGGTAAATAGAAAAGAGTATCAGCAAAGAGAGAATTAGTCTCTTAACACAGTGCTGAGTAATGGCATGACACTAAACAAACCTGACCTTTCACCAGTGTTTAGTCATAAAAAGGCATCCATTTGTGATGCCCAGCCCAGCATATTATGTGCCGCAGTATCCAATAGAAAGAGATGTGGGTTGGCAGTTGGCATACAGGGGCCTTTTTGAATAACATGCTAGAATGCTAGATACATTCTTGTCATTCAGCTATGCCATGCTTCGAATGCGTTTTGGCTGGAGTTGTAGTTAGTTCACCATGTATGACAGTCATGCCCATTTGATGTTGACATTCCTTGAAGGGAACCCACTTATATACAGTACCAGTCAAATGTTTGGACACACCTACTCATTCAAGGGTTCTTTATTTTTACATTGTAGAATAATAGTGAAGACATCAAAACTATGAAATAATACATATGGAATCATGTAGTAACCAAAAAAGTGTTAAAACAAATCAAAATATATGATATTTGAAATTCTTGCCTTGATGACAGCTTTGCACACTCTTAGCAATCTCTCAACCAGCTTCACCTGGAATGCTTTTCCAACAGTCTTGAAGGAGTTCCCACATATGCTGAGCAGTTGTTGGCTGCTTTTCCTTCACTCTGCGGTCCGACTCATCCCAAACCATCTCAATTGGGTTAAGGTCGGGGGATTGTGGAGGCCAGGTCATCTGATGCAGCACTCCATCACTCTCCTTCTTGGTAAAATAGCCCTTACACAGCAGAATGCTGTGGTAGCCATGCTGGTTAAGTGTGCCCTGAATTCTAAATAAATCACAGACAGTGTCACCAGCAAAGCACCCCCACACCATAACACCTCCTCCTCCATGCTTTACGGTGGGAAATACATATGCGGAGATCATCCGTTCACACACACACAGCGTCTCACAAAGACACGCTGGAACCGGTCTAATGTCCATTGCTCGTGTTTCTTGGCCCAAGCAGGTCTCTTCTTCTTATTGGTGTCCTTTAGTAGTGGTTTCTTTGCAGCAATTCGACCATGAAGGCCTGATTCACACAGTCCCCTTTGAACAGTTGATGTTGAGATGTGTCTGTTACTTGAACTGTGTGAAGCATTTATTTGGGCTGCAATTTCTGAGGCTGGTAACTCTAATTAACTTATCCTCTGCAGCAGAGGTAACTCTGGTCTTCCATTCCTGTGGCGGTCCTCATGAGAGCCAGTTTCATCATAGCGCTTGATGGTTTTTGCAACTGCACTTGAAGAAACTTTCAAAGTTCTTGAAATGTTCCGTATTGACTGACATTCATGTCTTAAAGTAATGATGGACTGTCGTTTCTCTTTGCTTATTTGAGCTGTTCTTGCCATAATATGGACATGGTCTTTTACCAAATAGGGCTATCTTCTGTATACCACCCCTAACTTCTCACAACACAACTGATTGGCTCAAACGCATTAAGAAGGAAAGAAATTCCACAAATTAACTTTCAAGAAAGGCACACCTGTTAATTTAAATGCATTCCAAGGTGACTACCTCATAAAGCTGGTTGAGAGAATGCCAAGAGTGTGCAAAGCTATCAAGGCAAAGGGTGGCTATTTGAAGAATCTCAAATATAACATATCTTTTGATTAGTTTAACACCTTTGGTTACTATATATTCCATATGTGTTATTTCATAGTTTTGATGTCTTCACTATTATTCTACAATGTAAAAAATTGTAAAAAATAAAGAAAAACCCTTGAATGAGTAGGTGTATATATTTTTTACAGAGAAACACAGGTTTAGCTGAATATTCTACAATGGTCAGCAATGCAAATGATTCATTAGTCATATAAATATTCTGACAATGTAACTGAATGAAACAAACATACAGTGAGGGAAAAAAGTATTTGATCCCCTGCTGATTTTGTACGTTTGCCCACTGACAAAGACATGATCAGTCTATAATTTTAATGGTAGGTTTATTTGAACAGTGAGAGACAGAATAACAACAAAAAAATCCAGAACAATGCATGTCAAAAATGTTATAAATTGATTTGCATTTTAATGAGGGAAATAAGTATTTGACCCCTCTGCAAAACATGACTTAGTACTTGGTGGCAAAACCCATGTTGGCAATCACAGAGGTCAGACGTTTCTTGTAGTTGGCCACCAGGTTTGCACACATCTCAGGAGGGATTTTGTCCCACTCCTCCAAGTCATTAAGGTTTCGAGGCTGATGTTTGGCAACTCGAACCTTCAGCTCCCTCCACAGATTTTCTATGGGATTAAGGTCTGGAGACTGCCTAGGCCACTCCAGGACCTTAATGTGCTTCTTCTTGAGCCACTCCTTTGTTGCCTTGGCCGTGTGTTTTGGGTCATTGTCATGCTGGAATACCCACGCACGACCCATTTTCAATGCCCTGGCTGAGGGAAGGAGGTTCTCACCAAAGATTTGACGGTACATGGCCCCGTCCATCGTCCCTTTGATGCGGTGAAGTTGTCCTGTCCCCTTAGCAGAAAAACACACCCAAAGCATAATGTTTCCACCTCCATGTTTGACAGTGGGGATGGTGTTCTTGGGGTCATAGGCAGCATTCCTCCTCCTCCAAACACGGCGAGTTGAGTTGATGCCAAAGAGCTCAATTTTGGTCTCATCTGACCACAACACTTTCACCCAGTTCTCCTCTGAATCATTCAGATGTTCATTGGCAAACTTCAGACGGGCCTGTATTTGTGCTTTCTTGAGCAGGGGGACCTTGCGGGCGCTGCAGAATTTCAGTCCTTCATGTTACCAATTGTTTTCTTGGTGACTATGGTACCAGCTGCCTTGAGATCATTGACAAGATCCTCCCGTGTAGTTCTGGGCTGATTCCTCACCGTTCTCATGATCATTGCAACTCCACGAGGTGAGATCTTGCATGGAGCCCCAGGCCGAGGGAGATTGACAGTTATTTTGTGTTTCTTCCATTTACGAATAATCGCACCAACTGTTGTCACCTTCTCACCAAGCTGCTTGGCGATGGTCTTGTAGCCCATTCCAGCCTTGTGTAGGTCTACAATCTTGTCCCTGACATCCTTGGAGAGCTCTTTGGTCTTGGCCATGGTGGAGAGTTTGGAATCTGATTGATTGATTGCTTCTGTGGACAGGTGTCTTTTATACAGGTAAACTGAGATTAGGAGTACTCCCTTTAAGAGTGTGCTCCTAATCATCTCAGCTCGTTAACTGTATAAAAAGACACCTGGGAGCCAGAAATCTTTCTGATTGAGAAGGGGTCAAATACTTATTTCCCTCATTAAAATGCAAATCAATTTATAACATTTTTGACGTGCGTTTTTCTGGATTTTTTTGTTGTTATTCTGTCTCTCACTGTTCAAATAAACCTACCATTCAAATTATAGACTGATCATTTCTTGTCAGTGGGCAAACTTACAAAATCAGCAGGGGTTTAAATACTTTTCTCCCCTCACTGTATTAAGAAAGTATTGGAGCAACCGCAAAACATCTGAATGCCCGATCCAAGTTTCTGTTACACCAAATTACATGGTAGAGTTGGGAGGGAAGGGAGGGAGGGAGTCATTATTTTCCAGTAAAAACAATTAACTCCCGCTCAGCCAACAGCCCAACACTGGGATATGACTGGGCCTGTTTCTCTGTTAGTGAGTGGTCCCCTTGTTGAACCAGCTGCACCAGACTAGACTTCCTGTTCAACCCCCAGGTGCTTCGAATTAACAGACTCAATAAACCCTAAATAAAGACTCAATTGTGACTTGTGTTCATTAAGCACAAAATGGGTGATAAACTGAACAGAACAGGGAGGGACTACCTAGACTCATTCAATAATAAATGCTCATTTTCATATTCCATTGTGTGTGCTAATGAACATGACCAGGTCCTAAATCCACCATGTCTATCTGACTGACAGCTCACAGGAAGAAACCTAAAGGGACTTCACTGACAGAAAACCTGGTCCTGATTGGTTAGGGTTAGGTCAGGGTTAGGATTAAGGTTTAAGATTAAGGTTAGGGTCAGGGTTATAGGTTGGCATGCCAGTCAGTCACGTCCCATTAATCACACCCCGGCCTCAGCTCACCTTACAGACGGCAGCCTGCAGGATGGCGTCGAAGCCTCCCTCTGGAGCGTCCCTGTTGCGAGAGACCATCTGTTTCTGCACCTCCTCGTTGAAGCGATCCACCTTGTCAGTCAGGGAGAGGAGGTGGCGAAACCCGAAGGAGGGGACACAGTTGGGGAACAGCTTGTATCTAGAGGAGAGGATGATATTTATGTAACAGACCTGGGTTAAAATAGTATTGGTTTTCTGCGTTCAATTGAGCTTGTCTGGCACAGTGGAACCAATGAAATAGTGCAAACCCTGCCCATTTGGCACATCCACGCAGGCTATCATCCAGGCAAACTATTTCAAATACTGTTTCAAACTAGGTCTGTTGGCTACATTTAACATGCTATGTAAGTAATGCAGTTTCCTCAAGAGGAAGACCTCAGTGACATTCTAACACACCCTTCATCCTGGAGGAAACACATATCCTTTGGGGCATTTGATTGTTTTGGCAAGGGGGAGAGGGCAGAGGCGTGTTAAGAACGAGAGGCCCAGACAGCATGATCTGTCCTCTGCCCGTTTAACATTTTCCTGCAGTACTGGCTCTTGGACTGACACACACAGGACCCAGGGCATAACCTAGTTGGGCAGTGACGCGTGATGATGGCACTAAGTTAGTGCAGCGTAATCTCACCTCCGGGGCAAATGTGGTGTGTGATGTGTGGGCGGCTGCTTTCAACCTCTATGTTCTATTCTGTTCCCTTACAGCCTGCCATCATCATCATCATCATCATCATCCACAACAAGCCTCAGCATCACCCGGACTATTTACATTGACCCCCCCTTTGTTTTTACACTGCTGCTACTCGTTGTTTATTATCTAGGCATAGTCACTTTACCCCTACCTACATGTACAAATTACCTCGACTAACCTGTACCCCCGCACATTGACTCGGTACCGGTACCCCCTGTATATAGCCTTGTTATTTTAATGTGTTACTTTTTATTTTATTTTTTACTTTAGTTTATTTAGTAAATATTTCCTTAACTCTATTTCTTGAACTGCATTGTTGGTTAAGGGCTCGTAAGTAAGTGTTTCACGGTAAGGTCTACACCTGTTGTATTCGGCACATTACATTTGATTTGATCACTAACACTACCTACAGTGGGATCCGAAGTTGACACTCTTGATACAGATGAACAAAAATGTCAGTATAAAAAAAATAATTGAAATACAGAGCTATATTGTATGCTCAAAAACATTTGGAAATTATATCATACTAATACAATTGCTCAGAGAAAGATTTTGTTTAACAAGTAATATTGATTTTATCTCCAAAAGGTAGGGGTCAAAATGATTGACACCCCTGTTTTCAATACCTCACCTTGCTGAGCATTTTTCTAAAATGTTTTATGTGTTGGAGAACACATTGGGAGGGATGTTAGACCATTCCTCCATACAGAATAATTATATATATTTGATATCCTTCGTCTGCACTTATGGACGTCCCTTTTCAATTCAAACCACAGGGTTTCAATGGGGTTCAAGTCCGGACACCGAGATGGCCATTGCAAAATGATGATTTTGTGGCCAATTAACAATTTATTTGTGGATTTTTATGAGTGCTCGGTGTTATCGTCTTGCTGGAAGATTCACTTGCGGCCAAGTCTCAGCCTCCTGGCAGAGGCAACCAGGTTTTTGGCTAAAATATCCTGGTACTGGATAAAGTTCATGATGCCATTGACCTTAACAAGGGCCCCACTCCAGTGGAAGCAAAATAGCCCCATAACATCAAATATCCACCACCATATTTTACAGTAGATATGGGGTTATTTTCTGCTCCTGCATTCTCATTTCGATGCCAGACCCACCACTGGTGTGCGTGGCCAAAGAGCTTTATTTTCATGTCATCTAACAAATGTAAACGCCTGGAAGTTTGCTAAACGGCATTGGCACTTGGATTGGAACCGGTGCTTTGGTCAGATGACATAAAAATAGAGCTTGAATTGAAGAAGGCAGTCCAAAAAAACACAAATGAAGGATATCAAGGATCTGGAAGGATTCTGTATGGAGGAATGGTCTATGATCCCTCCCAATGTGTTCTCCAACTCATAAAACATTTTAGAAAAAGGCTCATTACAATTATCTTCGCACGGTGAGGTATTGAAAACAGGGGTATCAATAATTTTGACTCCTACCTTTGAAAGAAAAAAAATATTACTTGTTAAACAGAAATCTCTTTCTCTGAGCAATAGCATTTATATAAAATAATATAATTTCGGAAAGTATTCAGAAATTATTCAGACCCCTTGACTTTTTTTTTTTTTACATTTTGTTAAGTTAGCGCCTTATTATATTCTTTTTTCAGCAATCTACACATAATACCCCACAATGACGAAGTGAAAACAGGTTTAGAATTTTTTGCAAATGTATTAAAAATAAAAAACTGAAATACCTTATTTACATAAGTATTCAGACCCTTTGCTATGAGACTCGAAATTGAGCTTAGGTGCATCCTGTTTCCATTGACCATCCTTGAGATGTTTCTACAACTTGATTGGAGTCCACCTGTGGTAAATTCAATTGATTGGACATGATTTGGAAAGGCACACACCGGTCTATAGAAGGTCCCACAGTTGACAATGCATGTCAAAGCAAAAACCAAGCCATGAGGTTGAAGGAATTGTCCATAGAGCTCCGAGACAAGATTGTGTCGAGGCACAGATCTGGGGAAGGGTACCAAAACATTTCTGCAGCATTGAAGGTCCCCAAGAACACAGTGGCCTCCATCATTCTTAAATGGAAGAAGTTTGGAACCACCAAAACTCTTCCTAGAGCTGGCCGCCCGGCCAAACTGAGCAATCGGGGTAGAAGGGCCTTGGTCAGGGAGGTGACCAAGAACCTGATGGTCACTCTGACAGAGCTCTAGAGTTCCTCTGTGGAGATGGGAGAACCTTCCAGAAGGACAACCATCTCTGCAGCACTCCACCAATGAGGCCTTTATGGTAGAGTGGCCAGCCGGAAGCCACTCCTCATTAAAAGGCACGCTTGGAGTTTGGCAAAAGGCACCTAAAGACTCTCAGACCATGAAAAACAAGATTCTCTGGTCTGATGAAACCAAGATTGAACTCTTTGGCCTGAATGCCAAGCGTCACGTCTGGAGTAAACCTGGCACCATGCATGGTGGTGGCAGCATCATGCCGTGGGGATGTTTTTCTGCGGCAGGGACTGTGAGACTAGTCAGGATCGAGACAAAGATGAACGGAGCAAAGTACAGAGAGATCCTTGATGAAAACCTGCTCCAGAGCGCTCAGGACCTCAGACTGGGGCATAGGTTCACCTTCCAACAGGACAACGACCCTAAGCAAACAGCCAAGACAACGCAGGAGCAGCTTCGGGACAAGTCTCTGAATGTCCTTGAGTGGCCCAGCCAGAGCCCGGACTTGAACCTGATCTAACATCTCTGGAGAGACCTGAAAATAGCTGTGCAGCAAATAGCTGTGCAGCAACTCTCCCCATCCAAACCTGATAGAGCTTAAGAGGATATGCAGAGAATGGGAGAAACTCCCCAAGTACGGGTGTACCAAGCTTGTAGCGTCATACCCAAGAAGACTCGATGCTGTAATCGCTGCCAAAGGTGCTTCAACAAAGTACTGAGTATATGGTCTAAATACTTAAGTAAATCTGATATTTCAGTTTTCTATTTTTAATACATTTGCAAAAAAAAATCTAAAAACCTGTTTTTGCTTTGTCATTATGGGGTATTGTGTGTAGATTGATGAGGGGGAAAAAAACATTTGATCAATTTTAGAATAAGGCTGTAACGTAACAACATGTGGAAAAGTCAAGGGGTCTGAATACTTTCCGAAGGCACTGTAGCTCAGTATTTTAATTATTTAAGTTATACAGTAATTTTTGCTCGTCTTTTATCAAGGGTGTCAATCATTTCGGACCCCACTGTATAGGGTGGACAGGACAGGGTACATTGTGTCCATTGGTCAGTCTCAATTACCACTTTCACAGATAAATATTATTCTGAAGTGTGAATGATATTAGAAGATATAAACTGGTTAGTGAACTGACACAGTGATAGTCGTTCCCTCTTTCTCACACTACCACTCTACTTTTAGAGGAAGACATTCTAAGCAGAGTGGCCTCACTTCCATTTTTGTAGAAATACAGCACCTTGCCATCTATACTAAAATATTGATATTACACTTGATCCTAGATGAAATCCACAAAATCCCAACATGAACCCAAATTATTTCAGCTGCACTCCCTATTCGGTTTCCATATCAACCCCAAACACATGAGCATGCTTTTTTTCCGCCAGTAACAATGCCCTTCCTCAGTTCTCACCCATTGCAGGGGTTGTCCTGGTACTTGGGGGCCGTGTAAGAGAATGGTGACATGTTCTTGTCTACGAAGGAGCCAAAGCCCAGTCTGAAGTTCGAGGTGAGTTTCCTCATCTCGTCAGCCAGCTTGGTGCCCAGATTCCTGATGGTGTCCAGGTCGTCCTTCATGGACAGAGACAGGTCCATCAGGTAGTACAGGTCAACAGGGTAGTCCTCCACCTGACGCACCTGCACTTCGAATGATGTCTGGTCACCTAGTGGGAGGGGGAAATGTATTGATTCGTGCCATTGCTTTGATAGGTTTACAAATCAACCAGCGTCCTACATTTTCCCTGTACTGTGGGTTGACTTTTAACATTTTCTAAGAAGACAGTGGTTTTTCCCCAATTATACTGAACAAAAATATAAACGCAACATGTAAAGTGTTGGTCCCATGTTTCATGAGCTGAAATAAAATATCCCAAAAATGTTCCATACCCACAAAAAGCGTATTTCTCTCAAATTTTGGGCACACATTTCTTTACACCACTGTTAGTGAGTATTTATCCTTTGCCAAGATAATCCATCCACCTGACAAGTGTTGCATTACAAGAAGCTGATTAAACAGCATGATTATTACACATGTACACCTTGTACTGGGGACAATAAAAGGGCACTAAAATGTGCAGTTTTGTCATACATCAATGCCACAGATGTTAAGTTGAAGGAGCGTGCAATTGGCATGCTGACTGCAGGAATGTCCACCAGAACTGTTGCCAGAGAATTGAATGTTCATTTCTCTACCATAAGCCACCTCCAATGTCATTTTAGAGAATTTGGCAGTATGTCCAACCGGCCTCACAACCGCAGACCACGTGTAACCACGCCAGCCCAGGACCTCCTCGTCCGGCTTCTTCACCTGTTGGACACCAGCCACCCGGACAGCTGATGAAACTGAGGAGTATTTCTGTCTGTGATAAAGCCCTTTTGTGGGGAAAAACTCATTCTGATTGGCTGGGCCAGCATCCCCAGTGGGTGGGCCTGGCTCCTAAGTGGGTGGGCCTATGCCCTCCCATAGCTGCGCCCCTGCCCAGTCATGTGAAATCCACAGATTAGGACCTAATTAATTTATTTCAACTGACTGATTTCCTTATATGAACTGTAACATGTTGCGCTTACATTTTGGTTCAGTATAGATATGTTAACAGTGTTCCATATACAGCTCATGTCTCTCCAGAACCTTAGGTTCAAACCCTGTTGCCTTGGCAACACATTGCGCTCTGAGAGGGTAGATTCTCTGTGCTTACCTGGTCTCACACTGTACGTACAGTCTATCATTGTCATGCCATAGGCCTACATGGCACAAAAAGACTGGATCACTAGGCTTGGACCGGGCTTACCTGGTCTAAGACTCAGGGAGATTTTCTGGGGCATGATCTGGATGACATCATACTGGGTAGGCCCAGAGCCTTTGGAGCTGAGGGGTTCGCTCTTCACTACCATAGTTGTACTACTAGGACTCTCTATGTTATGGGCCTCACAGCCCCTCTTCTGCAGGTTCTGACTCAGGTCACACCGCGACGTCAGGGTCCTCGCCCTGCCAAACTCCTGAGGGAAGAACAAACAAATGACACCTGTCATCCAATGTAGAGCTAGAGTACACACTTGTCTGACTCTCAGCCCTGGCTTCAGTTGAGCATTGGTATGCGAAAATAAAGCATAGGGGGGATCTTGTATATTTTTATTTTAGTTCTGTGAGACAATTGTAGGTCTGAAAGCAGGTGTAGACAGTCCACTATGTACAGAGAACAACAATGATTCCAGAACTGCACAGGTGCACTCCTACATCCTGTTGGCTCATGAAACAACATGCCATCATCACTCCTGAGCTTTTCGTTTTGCATGTGAAGTCTAAACATTACACAACAGTATGAGAGTCCTCACGTCACACTAAGACAGCTATTGGGTTCCATATGTCACATTTAGAAATGTAGTGAGAGTATTACTAATCTCACCACCACAGTGGTGCATTGTAAGTAAACCTAACACTTTGGAGGCGTGAGGCACATGCCCTACCTCTTGTGCGCACCAGGCGCAGCTCGGGTGGATGAGGAGGCATTCTTCACAGGATGTAGCGCTGCCACTCATACAAACATTGAGTCCTAATGAGAAAGTAGTAAAAGTAACCAACACTATTCCAGAGATCCTATTTGATCATTCATGACATTTGATTTCCAGACAATGACACTCGGAGGACAGACATGTAATACACACATTATATTTAGTCTGTTTCGTACTCAAGCGCAGGTGGAATATGGCAAATTACAATTTAGATTATTTATTCCACGTCAGCGTGAAACATAAACCTTTGAATCGATTAAAGCACTATGATCGAAGACCTTGGTTTATAAAGCCTTTATTCAGATATGTATTTATACTTCAATGCAACGTGTCAAACATTTGAAAGAGAATGACAACCACAACAGGCTATTTCGTTTTCACAGGGAAACATTCGAGTGTGTATTGCAACATTGTTGCAGGAATTTCACGGTTACTGTAACAATTGTCCCAATTTCAATACACTAGAACAAGCGATTCCATACGAAAACTAGTCTTCTAGAGCACTTTCCCGTGGATTAAAGCCATTATAGGCCATTACAAACACGTTTCGAATAAACTGGGGAGCAAAACGTTTACAATAAAAAAAAACTTTCTTACCTTGTGCAACATTGTGAATAAATATTTCCAGAACCATGCAGCCAAAGGCTGTACGGTACACCAACTGCCATGGGCTCCACATAATTTCCTCGTAATGGGTCCGATATTCAAAAGTCTGTTTGTGAAGTTTTATGGCACTGCTGTGGCACTGAAGTCGGCAGTCTCCCTTCACTTTAGATCCAGGTTCTGTCTGCTCGGTCGGTGAAGACTAGTGAACCACTTTCTTTGTCCATTTGAACTCCAGCAAAGCTAATCGGCCTCATAATGTAAACGCGACCTCTAAACAAACATTACAATTAATTGTCCCTCTGAAGAATTCCACATAACAGGAGCAAAACAATATTTTTCAATATTGGGTTCAAGGTTTCAAAAGCTGTGATTTTTGCAAATAGTTATGCAGAGCCAGCCTACCATGTTGTCCGTAGTTCACTCATTGCTGACACCATTGGTACTTGTTTTCCAATACTTTTCCATTACTTTTCCAATGGTTATAACCCCTTATTTTTGTGCAATAATTGCCTTGCATAAAAGTACTTTAAAGTATAAGTTCGGCCTAAATGTAGAATATAATTTCAGCTCACTAGAATGGCTTTTCCCTAGCAAGTTTGTGTTCTTCAGTCCCTATAGTTGCGTATCCAGCAGCTAGTCTCCGCCCATTCGTTAACCCCATAGATATAGACAGTCATCATCTTCATATCTGTGCCATTATAGCGTCTGTGACAGCCTGGGCAGCGCCATTGAGGATATTGGCCCAGTCAAAAATGTATTATCCCAACAAGTATACAGCTAATATATTGATGGTATTATAGAAGTACAAAGCTATAGAGTATAGTTTATTCCACAGTAACTGTCTATGCTTAGTCAATGTAACCTAATTGCCTAATGAGCACATTCAGAAGTCATGTTACCACCTGTTAGATACAATAGAGCGTGTGTAGCGTCTATACTAACGATCGGGGAGCTCACGTAATCAGCACCGCTTTTACATGTGCAGTAAAACCCTATCGCTTACACCTCACTGGCCTGGCTCAGTAGATTATTCAGCGATCAACAAAAACCTGGAAGCTTGCACCACCTGCTGGCCATTAACTGAAACGCGAGAACTTGCATGATAAAGGGATTTGCTTGTATACCATGCATAGGCATACATATCAAGGCCAGTTGGGGCTGAGACAGAAACTCTAAATGCACAACAACCCACACAAGATACCAAACTAAAGTATATTTTATTAACGTAACAATATGCAAAATGAAATTAACTATATACTAACTCCATATGTCCAACAGGCAAACACTAGCTAAGCACAGTGCCTTCAGAAAGTATTCACACCCCGTTGACTTTTTCCACATTGTTGTTACAGCCTGAATTTAAAATGGATTACATTTAGATTTGTCACTGACCTACATACAATACCCCATAATGTCAAAGTGGAATTGTTTTTAAAAATCTGTACAAATTAATAAAAAATGAAAAGCTGAAATGTCTTGAGTCAATAAGTCCTCAACCCCTTTGTTATTGCAAGCCTAAATCATTTCAGGAGTAAAAATGTGCTTAACAAGTCACATAAGTTGCATGGACTCACTGTGTGCAAAAGTGGTATTTCTAGAACGACTACCTTATCTCTGTACCGCACACATACAATTATCTGTAAGGTCCCTCAGTCGCGCAGTGAATTTCAAACACAGATTCTACCACAAAGACCAGGGAGGTTTTCCAATGCCTCACAAAGGGCACCTATTGGTAGATGGATTTTGTGTGTCGAAAAAAAAGACATTGAGTATCCCTTTGAGCATGGTGAAGTTATTAATTACACTTTGGATGGTGTATCAATCCAGGCGTCCTGCCTTACTCAGTTGCCGGAGAGGAAGGAAACCATGAGGCCAATGGTGACTTTAAAACAGTTACGGAGTTCAATGGCTATCATAGGAGAAAACTGAGAATGGATCAACTAACCTAATTGACAGAGTGAAAAGGAAGCCTGTACAGAATACAAATATTCAAAAAATTGCATCCTGTTTGCAACAAGGCACTAAAGTAATACTGCAAAAAATGTGGCAGAGCAATTAACTTTTTCTTCTGAATACAAAGTGTTATGTTTAGGGCAAATCCAATACAACACATTACTGAGTACCACTCTCCATATTTTCCAGCATAGTGGTGGATGCATCATGTTATGGGTATGCTTGTAATCATTAAGGACTGGGTAGTTGTTTAGAATAAAATAAAATAAACAGAAGGGCGCTAAGCACAGGCAAAGTCCTAGAGGAAATCCTGTTTCAGTCTGCTTTCCACCAGAGACGTTTTTACGTTTTTTTAGTCATTTAGCAGACGCTCTTATCCAGAGTGACTTACAGTTAGTGAGTGCATACATTTTATTTGTTTCATACTGGTCCCCCGTGGGAAACGAACCCACAACCCTGGCGTTGCAAACACCATGCTCTACCAACTGAGCTACACGGGACCAGACACTGGGAGATTAATTCACCTTTCAGCAGGACAATAACCTAAAACACAAGGCCAAATATACACTGGATTTGCTTACCAATAAGACAGTGAATGTTCCTGAGTGTCTGAGCGACAGCTTGAAAATCTATGGCAAAACCTGAAAATGGTTGTCTAACAAAGACCAACAACCAATTTGAGAGCTTGAAGAATTTTTAAAAGAATAATGGGCAAATGTTGCACAATCCAGGTGTGCAAAGCTCTTAAGAGACTAACCCAGAAAGACTCACAGTCGTAATCACTGCTAAAGGTGCTTCTACGAAGTAATGACTCAAGGGTGTGAATACTTATGTAAATTGAATATTTCTGCATTTCATTTTCAATACATTTTGAAAAAATATCTAAAAACATGTTTTCACTTCGTCATTATGGGGTATTTTGTGTAGATGGGTGAGAAAAACAATCTATTGAATCCATTTTTAATTCAGGCTGTAACAACAAAATGTGGAATAAGTCAAGGGGTATGAATACTTTCTGAAGGCACTGTAGCTTTGACAATAACAGTATTCCAATACTGAGAGGATGGACAAAGGGGAAAATGGTTGAATCTGGAGGATACGTGAACTATCCTTCCAGACATAATTAATCAAATTGTCCTGTGGAGAACAAAACTGATTAATTTTAAAAAAACGTAACCTACTCTGATATCCAAGATCAATATTTCAGGTTTTCAGATGTATTTAACTAAAACAGAACATAAAAACTCCTTTGCAATTCTACCATGACTTGAATTAACTTAAAAAGTCAAATGTAATTTTTAACAATTTGCAAACTAAAAATATATATTTCTTCTTCATATTTGCACTTTTCAGGCTCAAAAGTACATAAAACAATTCACTAAGTACTGTAGCAAAAGAGTAGAGTAATAACATGCCCTCTCTGAGGAACAAACAAAACAGTGGATAAGTTCCTTACTACATTTAAGTAAATCAAAAGCCTGGCTTTGGGCAAACCTGTAACCTGTGTTTCAACACAAAGGCAAATAACAACAGATTGGAGAGAGTGGAGTCAACAATAGAATAGGAAGTGGAGTCCTTATCGTGTCAGCAGGTCAGAGGTCATGTTTACAATGGTCTTGAGAGGCAGGCCGCTGAGGAACCCCTGGTGTTTGGCCCTCAGCTCCAGCAAGGCGTCAACAATCCTCTGCCTCCCCGCCTCTGGGTGGCGCTCTGACAACTGGGCCATCAGTGTATCGAAGCTACCCATGGTGGCGTAGTGCTGGGGCACACAGGTCCCCGACGCCGTGGGGGAGTCACACACGGTGGTCCTCTTCTGGAGGCTGAGCTGCAGGGGCTGGAGCGAGACACCAGATGAGATCAGACACCAAAGACATGGGAGAGAGGGAATGATTATGGACAAATCAACTTGGGAGCATTCAACGCATTGCAACAGATTGAAAACAAATAATATTTCCATCTACAATCCCTGATTACAAAACAACAACTGCAGAGAAACATCCCCCTAACCTTCAGTGGGGTGGTGATATGGGTGTTTTTGCTCTTGGAGTCTTGGGGGCCTGGGGCGTCTCCAGAGGGCCCTGCCTTGGTGCTGGCTGAGGGACCAGGCTGTTGCTGGGTTTGCCCCCCCTGACCCTGGCTCCCAGTGTGGCTTGGTCTGCAGATGTGCACCACATGCACCGTGTGTCCCTGCATATTGCACCCGTCCATCTCACTCAATGCACTGTCAGCCATCTTTGGACCACTCACAGTCACTATGGCAACTCTGCAAGAACAGAGAGAGAAGGTCTTAACATTGACATGTACTCAATTGCTTCATGTGAGGGGACAATATTCTATACAAAAGTCTGTGTTGTTGATGTTATTATACTGAAATCTTGATGTAACAACAGTTGCCTTGGAACGCTTATACATTCATTAACTTAAGTTTCATTCTACAGGGTCACTGTGGTTTTATTTTACCGGAGGTTGTTGCTGAAGGTGGAAATGCTCACTTCAGATGCTTGATACTTCTCAAACCAGAGCATTACTTCTCTCTATGAAGACAGACAGATAGGGGACTTTTATTAGGGTATGTTGCCCCCTGGTGGCCAGATCACTCCTCACACTTTCCCATTTTTATCACTGATTCCTCACATCCAATCTCCTTGCCTCCTTTCAAACAGCATTGGAGAAGAAGGTCCAAGGGAAGGGACCTTGGACCTTCTCCAAAACGGTTGATGCAACGGATGCAAGGAATCGAGGAAAGATGAATTGAGTTATAAACATTGTCACATGCTGAGGCTTACCTCCGTTACATCACTGGGTAGGTCTGTGACACACAGGAAGGAGCTCTGATCCTTCTCCCCAACCACTCCTAAAGAAATATATCAATTAATGTTTATAAACACTGTTTATGAACTTGTTATGTGTGGGTTATGAAATCCTTATGTACCAGTAGGTAGTGTTACCGAAATATCAAATTCAGCAAGATTCAGTCAAATTATGAACAACACACAGTGAAACATTTGAAACTCAAAATCTTGAGGTCTGTCTGTCATGCAGCTTTTTCCCTCAAACCTATCCTTGCCATTTCCTTCCTCCTCCGGGACCTCAGCCAGACCTCCTTCCTTCAGCTCTACACCATCAGGCTCAAGGTCCTCCTCTGCATCGTACCACGCCTCGCTAGAGTTGTGGTCTTTGGTTCCACCTGTTGAGTGTGAGTTAGGAAAACCAGGTGGATAGGAACCAGCTTTGAGAACACTGTAGAGCAACGCATTCTATGTTTATACATTCAATGACCCAATGTGTTTGTACAGTGAGGGAAAAAAGTATTTGATCCCCTGCTGATTTTGTACATTTGCCCACTGACAAAGACATGATCAGTCTATAATTTTAATGTTAGGTTTATTAGAACAGTGAGAGACAGAATAACAAAACAAAAATCCAGAAAAACACATGTTAAAAATTGCACAAAATGTTATAAATTGATTTGCATTTTAATGAGGGAAATAAGTATTTGACCCCTCTGCAAAACATGACTTAGTACTTGGTGGCAAAACCCTTGTTGGCAATCACAGAGGTCAGAGGTTTCTTGTAGTTGGCCACCAGGTTTGCACACATCTCAGGAGGGATTTTGTCCCACTCCTCTTTGCAGATCTTCTCCAAGTCATTAAGGTTTTGAGGCTACGCTTGGCAACTCAAACCTTCAGCTCCCTCCACAGATTTTCTATGATTAAGGTCTAGCGACTGCTAGCCACTCAGGCCGTGCTTCTTAGCCACTCCTTTGTTGCCTTGGCCTGTGTTTTGGGTCATTGTCATGCTGGAATACCCATCCACAACCCATTTTCAATGCCCTGGCTGAGGGAAGGGGTTCTCACCCAAGATTTGACGGTACATGGCCCCGTCCATCATCCCGAGCTGTGAAGTTGTCCTGTCCCCTTGAAAAACACCCCCAAAGCAAAATGTTTCCACCTCCATGTTTGACGGTGGGGATGGTGTTCTTGGGGTCATAGGCAGCATTCCTCCTCCAAATACGGCGAGTTGAGTTGATGCCAAAGAGCTTGATTTTGGTCTCATCTGACCGCAACACTTTCACCCAGTTCTCCTCTGAATCATTCAGATGTTCATTGGCAAACTTCAGACGGGCCTGTATATGTGCTTTCTTGAGCAGGGGGACCTTGCGGGCGCTGCAGGATTTCAGTCCTTCACGGCATAGTGTGTTACCAATTGTTTTCTTGGTGACTATGGTCCCAGCTGCCTTGAGATCATTGACAAGATCCTCCCGTGTAGTTCTGGGCTGATTCCTCACCGTTCTCATGATCATTGCAACTCCACGAGGTGAGATCTTGCATGGAGCCCCAGGCCGAGGGAGATTGACAGTTATTTTGTGTTTCTTCCATTTGCGAATAATCGCACCAAATGTTGTCACCTTCTCACCAAGCTACTTGGCGATGGTCTTGTAGCCCATTCCAGCCTTGTGTAGGTCTACAATCTTGTCCCTGACATCCTGGGAGAGCTCTTTGGTCTTGGCCATGGTGGAGAGTTTGGAATCTGATTGATTGATTGGTTCTGTGGACAGGTGTCTTTTACACAGGTAACAAGCTGAGATTAGGAGCACTCCCTTTAAGAGTGTGCTCCTAATCTCAGCTCGTTACCTGTATAAAAGACACATGGGAGCCAAAAATCTTTCTGATTGAGAGGGTGTCAAATACTGATTTCCCTCATTAAAATGAAAATTAATTTATAACATTTTTGACATGCGTTTTTCAGGATTTTTTTGTTGTTATTCTGTCTCTCACTGTTCAAATAAACCTACCATTAAAATTATAGACTGATCATTTCTTTGTCAGTGGGCAAATGTACAAAATCAGCAGGGGATCAAATACTTTTTCCCCTCACTGTACCTATCCCTCCCTATTCAAATAAACCATGGATGAATGAACGAATAGGTCTCATTACCTGGCCTGGGCCCCCGGTTGACCACAGGCTGCTGGGGGAGGAGGGTGACTGCCTTCCCAGACCTGCAGTCCTCAGCCTTGGGGTTACCAACTGGCCCTTCTGCCTTCATCCTGCCAACCATCCCATCATCCTGTCCAAGGACTGATAAAACAGACTGGGACACCAGTCTGTTTAACTCTCCATCTCCTTCACCAACTACACTAACGTCCTCTACGCGGGCATCCTCTACCAGCAACTGCTGGGAGCTCCTATCTGAGACACTGGAGGATAGGGAAAAAAACAATTTATACAATCAACTTCATTCATTAATTCACTCACTCACTCATTCATTATTTCATTAATCAAATACCTACTCAGACAGAGCATTTCCCAAAGACTCGTCAACTATCTGAAAAGGGGAAAACAACCATGAGATCCACCCTGCATCGTACAAACCTAAATGTACTGAGAGGAAGGAAGGGTACCAGAGGGAGCAGCTTACCTGTTGGGGGACGTAGCTGGTCCCTGAGGTGATCCTCTGGGAGTCGACAGACAGGGGTCTGAGCTGGTCCAGGGGTATACCTGACAGGACCTGTCTCCTCATCTCTCTGTAGTCTACCTCCAGGACCTGCAGCACCTTCACCAGGCTCTCAGGCGGCCCCTCAGTCCTACAGGGCAGGGGGGTGGGGATATACATACTGGAATGTCAACATAGTAATAATATAGCGCTGGTTTCTTGGACCCAGATTAAGCCTTTTCCTGGACTAAGATTATGGGGCTTTTTAGAGCTGCCATAACAGGGAAGGTGTATTCAACAGCTACATTACCATTATAGTGGCTAACTGTGAATGATCAACATGCATGATCAGATAGACATAACACTAACAGATACCACATGTCCAATTATATTTTAACCCTCTCATATATGGACCTAATGAATAAATGAATTAATGAGTTTTAATTGTAAGGTGCCCTGCTGTCTCCTGTCCTGTCCCTTACCCTGGACCTAAATGATATATGACTGAGTTCTGCCCAACTTTGTAAAGTGCCAAGCTGTCATCCCTCCTGTCCTGTCTCTTACCCCTGGACCAGACGGTCTCCCTCGGGTGAGGTGTAGTAGCGACTCCAGCAGTGCCGTTGGCACATCCAATACTGCAGGGCCAGCAGGCTCAGCTCTGCCCGCCTGGCACGCTGGACACAGTCACATTCACCACGGTCTGCGTCACCGCAGCCTCTTCCATCTCTCACACTCACACCGCCTGCAGAGCTGATACAGGCAGCAACAGACATAGCCAAGGTCAGCACTTCAGCAGATGGAAGAATAGAATCATGGAGATTTTCATGATCTCAAATAAATCCGGAATGGAGGTTTAACAGATAACAGAAAGAAAAGTGTATTTATTTAGTGAGACTAAAATACCTTGCCATTTTCTCTTTCAGCTCTTTCAGTTCCTCTTGAGCAAATTTCAGCTTGATGAATTCCTTAAAGACATTTAGATATTGAAGAAAAATGTATTTCATTAAAAAGGAAATCTGAATGACAACTATAAACATTACAGGAGGAGTGTTAACAGTAATGTACCTCAGTGAGATAGTCCAGGTCTGCCATGTGGACTTCAGTGATGACATACTTGTCAGTTGTAGTTGTGCCCCGAGTTTGTGTGTTCTGGTTGCAGCCTGTTAGACTGTGGTCAATACCAACCAAGATGTCATGTTTGGTGACGGCAGGCGAAGTATTTGTTGAATGGTCGGCTGTGCTCAGTCTAGCTCCTGTGACCCGTGAAGGAGAGATATCAAAAGTCTGGTTCAGGTTGACTAGAGAGGACACAGACATACCGTTCCCATGCTGTGTGGGGGTCACGACGGCCGCCGCCGCACCAGGGCTTATGGACACAAAGGACTCCTCATAGATGGACTGCTCCTCTCTCTTCGGGGTCTGGGGTGCACTGAGACTCTCTCTAGACCAACCGGACTGGTCCATCTTGGTTTGGCCTTGTGGGCGTGTCGCGTTTAAGTCAGGTGTCCCCTCATTACTTGCTTTATACATGAGAATACTCCCATCCTCTTCCATGATGCTCTGGTAGTCGACGCCATCATTCTCTAGCTCGCATCTTGAGGCCTCTTCCTCATTTGGTAGGTTGCCGGGGCAGTTGTCGTAGGTCCAATCACAGTACTCGCTGAGGTCTCCTGCGCAGGAAGACACCATACTGCCTTCAGGTGTCTCCGCCTCCTCTGCTCCGCTAGGCTGCTCAGTGCTCCCCATGGTGGCCATGAGTGATAGTGAGTCGTCGTGGTCCGGCTCCGCTGACGGGCTGGTGTTGATGCTGGTGTCGTTCCACTCTGTGCGGTCCATCCTTGTGCTATTGAAGCTGTAGTACTCTGGAGGAGTCTCCCGGTCCAACATGGGGAAGTCTGCCGTCTGGTCATGCATGGACTTGGAGTTGGCCATGGACTCACCCTCCTGGCTTTCGATGGTAGACTGGCTCCTGTTAATTCCTCTCTGGCTTTGTATCTCCAGCTCCATATCCAAAGAGAAGTTAGCCTGGGCGGACGGATCCTTACATACCACCACACTACTGCGGTTGTTGCCATCCTGCCACAGCTGAGAGAGCAGCTGGACCTTGGAGCAGTGCGCCTCCTGTTGGCCTGGAGAATTCTCTGTGGCTCCAATATGGCCGCCACTGGTATCACCACAGGCTGACTGGAAGCTATCCTGAAGGTTGACCAGACAGCCCACTGCTGTGGATGGGAAGGTAGTGGTAGTAAAGGACTGAGGCTGACATCTCCTGAACTGCTGCACTGCTCCTGCTGCCACCTGGTGGTGGACTTGGACTGACTGGACTCCATTCCCTGAACAGTTGAACAGATTTAGCTCCTCCTTCAGGTTGTTGGGAAGAAGACCTAACTCTTTCTCCTCTTCTATGAGGAAGACAATAACATGGTTGTATCAAAATAAAGAAACAATAGAGCTAAACAAAACAACTTCTGTTGTGGTGATGAAATCAATGTAACTTTGTGGGATTCATAAAGTAGTAGCTACTGCTACTATTACTTGGCTGCTAGTGTGGAATGAGAGACATTTAATATTACCCATTGACTGTGCAGTAGTATATGACTGACTATGAATGGGCATGTTCCTTCCGAGACATAAAATATGTCCATACAATGCAAATATAACAGTCTATGTTTTCAATTATCATTTTAAAACCACACCTGACTGGCATGCCGGGATCTCCTTCTGGATAGGTGTGCTACAGCGTCGGCATATCTTAGCTCCAGAGGAACAACTGGTTCCACAGTTGGGACACTGAATCACACCATAGAATGTGGGCCTTCTGGATCTGAGAACAGCAGATATGAAATTAGAACAGGATACAAATGGTAGCTTTTACCCTGCTAAATTTATGACAACTACTGGTTGTAGAATCACACCTGGTGACCAACAAATGTAGTTATCTGAATTAACAGGAGAGAGAACATACTTGTTTAGGTTTGATGACATCGTCTGCATAACAGCAGGAGGTTTCCAGCAACCTCTCACCTGTTCTGTATACAATTTTGAAAAAAACAAATGTTATCAAATATAAAGTGATATAAAAGTATAATACAACTATTAATTGAGTAAAATATACAGAGTAAAGCCAGTATAGCGGTATATGTGAGTATGATATGTAGGCTCAGGGACAGCGGTGTACTGCAGTTTCACGAGGCCCCCTGCAAGGTCTAAGCAAGGGCCCATGTTCTCAGAAGAAAAATAATTTGGGGTGGAAACAGCACATTTCTTGTAATTCTACACATTTTGTCATGAGGCTGAAAGAAAAGTTAGCAGTTTTAAAAGCACATTTCCTGCTAATCTACACATTTTGCCATAAGGCCGAGAGAGAATTTTGCAGTTTTAAAGCTAATTTCCTGTAATTCTAAACATTTTGCCATGGCTTATGATGTGTTCATATGCTATGAGCACTGATACGCCAGTGCTCAAGGATAATTCAACCAGGGTTACAACAGAAAATAGATTAAAGTCAAGCAGAGCCATAACTCACGTTTAACATAAACCAGTTGTCTGGCTACTTCCAGAGCAGGATGCCTCTGCAGAAACTGATGGAGTCCTCCTTCCTCTGTGGAACAGAAAGTTGAAAGGGAAAGACAACTAATCCGTTGCTCAGTTTTCACTGAGACTACAGAAAGTAGGCTGTCAATTGGATTAATATTTTACAGTCAATTGGTGGCCCTGGATAGGGATTCTATACAACTGTTTTGTAATTTGACAGCAAAACTGTAAGGACACTATTGGGAGCTTTTGTTTCTCTATAATACAACCTTCCCTGGTCCCTACTGTACCTTGTATGAGCTTCCTGTCCTCCACAGGCAGGGATAAGTACCAACCCAGCAGCTTGGGGTCTGTCAGTTCCAGGAAATGGGTGACTTTCACCAGGTCAAACACAGACCTGTAACATGCAGAGTTAGACCTAGGTTGCGTCCTGATTCTCCAAACCTCTCCCAAAGTATGCACTTGTACACTCCCAGTCTTGGATTTAAAAGCATTGGATTGGTGTAAGTGTTGGCTAGACAGAATTTCCACCATTATTAAATCCATGACAGGGAGTGTGCAAGTGCACACTTCAGCAGAAGGGTGGAGAAATGGGATGCACAATAGACTATTTCATGTTCTTGATTCTCTCATTACAGTATAAAGAATGTGCTGGGACTGATAGACATGATCTATACCTGTTGAGAAGGAATTTTCTGCAGTCCTCTATCAACAAAGACGGAGGGGCTGTATTGAGGTAAAGGCACATTATTAATGCATGTAATTTCCCAAGGCAATGAGGGAGAATACATAAATGGGTTGGACATAATATTAATTATTTTGTAATGAATTTGGAAAGCTCAAGTTAAAAAGTGAAAGGGCATTCCATTGATTATGAGTTTTGTGTTGTAAGAGGAAGCATCCCTCTTGTGCTTATTACTTTGATAGTGTTTATTTTTTTAAAACAAATTCTTCTCCACAATTTCATGATATCCAATTGGTAGTTACAATCTTGTCTCATTGCTGTAACTCCCCAACGGGCTCGGGAGAGGTGAAGGTTGAGACAAGCATCCTCTGAAACATGACCCGACAAGCCGCGCTGCTTTTTAAAACACTGTTCGCTTAACCCGGAAGCCAGCCGCACCAATGTGTCGAAGGAAACACAGTTCGACTGACGACCGAAGTCAGCTGGCAGGCGCCCGGCCCCCCCACAACGAGTCGCTAGAGCGTGATAATCCAAGGAAAGCCCCCTGGCCAAACTGTCCCCTAACGGCGCTGAGCTTATTGTGCGCTGCCCTATGGGGCTCCCGGTCACGGATCGAACCCCAGGCTGAAATGCCTTAAGGCGTCAGCATGCTTCAGTTCGGCTGCCGCCTAGCCGAGGAACCGAACAAGTGTGCTTGCATACTCTCTTAAAAAGTTTTTTAAAAGCGTACTGTTTGTCCATTTTGAGACGCCATAGCCAGTATACACTTCCTCAAAATAGTCTGAATTAATCTAAGATGACTCAAGAAATCTTAGTCACACAATTTTATATCTATCTAAGATGTTTGATGCAGTATTTCTCAACGAAAACATGAAAACAAGTTGTTTCTTGTTGAATGACAACAAAGCCTTTATTGAAGAATCCCTACTGTTGACCAATCACAGACTCGTTTTCATGCAAATTCTTTCATTGAGAAATACTGCAACAAACATCTTAGTTGTAAAATTCCCAAATGAACAAAAACGTCAAAATATCATAATATATGCACAAACTCTTCCAAACTGTTTTGACTGGGAAGACTGGGACAGATACCTTTAGACCCCTGCACCACTTGGAGGATAGTGTTTTAAACAATATGTAACTTTTTGGGTAACCTGACCAAATTCACATAGAAATATGGGTTATAAATCTGTCACTCTCATTGAAAGCAAGTCTAAGAAGCGGTAGATCTGTTCTATGTGCTCTATTTCTATGCTTCCCATGCTTAAATTTAATTTTTGCATTTTTTACTTTCGGTTTTGTACACCAGTTTCAAACAGCTTAAAATACAATATTTGTATTTAATTAAAATATATTTCACAGCGGTTTGGATGGTACAATGATTATCCATTACTTGTTTTGTCACAAACGAAATTAGGCGAACTATTCGAATTTTAGCAACCAGAAAATGGCTGAGCGATTTCTGCATATTTAAAAGCACTCCCCCCCTGACTTACCAGCCAACCCGTTCATTGCATTTGGAAGGAAACGTTGTTCATAAGGTACCATATGTATCTGAATCATCCCTGATGCACAGGGTGTCTGTGAAATATCTGATGGACGCTGTGGCTCCGGCGACAGAGGTAATGGCATGAGCACTGGGAAAGGATACCACATGTTCTGAAAAACATACAACCAATTATCAGATGGAGCTGAGCTGATGCACTTTGACGAAGGCCAGAAATTAATAGATGCGCCATGCGGTTTGAATATATGTGGACATGTTATTAATAACATTTAACTGAGTCCCTTAGATTTATTTGAATATGAACCAATTCAACTAGATACATGGGACATATGGGAGCCTATTTATAACATCCCCATGACATTACTAAATATAGCCTAACGCAGCTAAAAAAACGTTTTACAGGTGTTTGCAATACATTAAAAGCAGCGACATTCTTTACAGCTTTATCTAACGTCATTGGAACGAATAATATCAACTAGTTTGTCGAGAAATATTGACATGTTATGCTGTATCAGTTTACCTTGGTCGAAGTGGGAGTATGTTGTGAAGCGCGTATTTAATAAATTGCACGTGCACGCCACCTGCCAGAGCGGTCGATTGATTTTGACAGCCAATCAGGTTCTTCGACACCGAAACGTTATTAGAGGCTCAGGCTTTGGAACTGGTATTGTTGTACTTTGTTGTTGTACAACAGCATGTGTGGTGTGCTATGAATCAGGGACGGAAGAGGAAGCAAGACACCCCACTTGCTGTTTTTTTCTGGTTCAATGAAAGTCAATTAACTTAGTAGACCAGACACAGATGCTATTGCATTGGTGTTTATGGGAGACACACCCAGTTAAGTAGACCGGAACTGATCATTTTTTCAATGGTAAACGGCCTGAGTTTTATTTTATTTTACCTTTATTTAACCAGGTAAGCCAGTTGAGAACAAGTTCTCATTTACAACTGCGACCTGGCCAATATAAAGCAAAGCAGTGCGATAAAAACAACAACACAGAGTTACGTATGGGGTAAAACAAAACATAAAGTCAAAAATACCACAGAAAATATATATACAGTGTGTGCAAATGTAGCAAGTTATGGAGGTAAGGCAATAAATAGGCCATAGTGCAAAATAATTACAATTAATATTAACACTGGAATGATAGATGTGCAAGAGATGATGTGCAAATAGAGATACTAGGGTGCAAATGAGCAAAATAAATAACAATATGGGGATGAGGTAGTTGAGTGGGCTAATTTCAGAAGGGCTGTGTACAGGTGCAGTGATCGGTAAGGTGCTCTGACAACTGATGCTTAAAGTTAGTGAGGGAGATAAGAGTCTCCAGCTTCAGAGATTTTTGCAGTTTGTTCCAGTCATTGGCAGCAGAGAACTGGAAGGAATAGCGGCCAAAAGAGGTGTTGGCTTTGGGGATGACCAGTGAGATATACCTGCTTGAGCGCATACTACGGGTGGGTGTTGCTATGGTGACCAATGAGCTAAGATAAGGCGGAGATTTGCCTAGCAGTGATTTATAGATGACCTGGTGCCAGTGGGTTTGGCGACGAATATGTAGTGAGGACCAGCCAACAAGAGCGTACAGGTCACAGTGGTGGGTGAACTATCTTCATTTATCCACCATCTTTGCTATGAATTTCATGAGCAAAAACATGGATAGAAATGGTAACAACTGGAAAACCGAAACACTTTCACTTTTTAAAGTGGCTAGCTAGCTACCAGTTTCTTTGACAGACATATTAATTCATATTTACCACGATTTTTATGATCCTAGTGTCGTAGTAAATATTAAAATGTTATAGCTTGGTCTGACTAAAATCTTGTGCATGACCCATTTTAATGTTAGGAGCTTGTTTTCAATCAATGCTGTTCCTATGCAAGAACAATGGACAGAGCCAATATCTTCTCAAGGACAACTCCCACGCCACAGGCCACAATCTGGTTGCTCCCCACGAGACTTTCCTTTGAGAACATACACACATTCACACACACATCTCCATGCATACGCACACTCATCCTCATGCCTCACGAGTTACGCACACACACACACTGCACTTTTTTCTACTGGTCGGGTGCCTAGGGCAGAGGACTCTGCCGTGCACAAAATGGGGCTTCTACTCTGGACAGAGCAGACCCGCCTCCCTACGCCTCCGGAACCAATCAAGGGACTAGAAGAAGGACCCCTTCCTTTGTGTTGCATTGTATAAAGTAATGCTGAAAACTCTGTTTTTGATCCCTTCTCAACTGTCTCCATAAGAGGCAACTGAAATGGGTCCATGCATTGGGCCCATGCATGTAGCTTGAGCAGTACCAGCTATCTCTGTGTTTAATAAACTGCCTTTTGCTTAAACATATTCCTCTCCGTCTAGCGTCGTTGGTTCTGTACTTCCTCTCCTGTATGGTTTCACCAACACTAGCTAACAGCTAGGTAATAAAATGCAGCTTTTTAGCTGGTTTATGTTTGTCTTTATGGTTAAAAGAATGAACTGGTAAACATTTAGCTAGCTAGCTGTTAGCTAACACCTGACAAGTTGAAGCTGTCTGTTGTTACTCACATGGTGATGGTGTTGATTTTAGCACTGAGATCTGCACAATGAAACATCCACATTTCCAATTACAGCCCTGAGTATTAATTGTATAATAACGTTTGGAATTACCTAAATTACCTAATAGATCATCATTCAATCACGATTGTCTTATTTTTCAGCTAGCACGTGTTGCTGTTCACAGCAGTTCTTTGTAGATGTAGTAATATCGCTTTTCCACTGGAGGGCAGTCATGGTTCAATGAAGCGATAGTACAGTACATTCTCCGTTGCAAGGTGTGTGTGTGTGTGTGTGTGTGTGTGTGTGTGTGTGTCCACTAGGTGAAGTCTGTTGTGTAATACAGAGGATCAAGGCCAGTGTGACAGCTCCTGGAGAGAGATCAGGATTGGGTCTAATCAGGGGTGAACGTGAGGATCAACACCATTTGCTCTCTCCCTATATCTGTTCCTGTATCCTACTCACTAGTATTTAAATTGACCTTAATAGACCACATTTCATCATTAGTAATTTCATGAAATAAGAATCTGCGATAACCCAAAGAAAATATTTGTTGTCCCAAATGCTTTTAAGTAACGTATTTTAATCTCAAAAAGAGAAATGGCCTGTTACAGTGTTACATCATATTCATAACATTGTCAAAATGTTCCTATCAAACATTCCTCTTCTTCACAAACCAGGAACCACTGTGAGTTAGGGTGTGTCTCCTACCGCTCCTACTGCATGAAAGCAACAAACTGCAGTGAGTCCTGGCCATGTGGCGCTGGACTAAAACCTCTATATGCATTAGTTGCCTGTCTGCCACATCTTGTTTCTTAGAGAGGGGATCAATAAGTCATTTTAATGCAGTCATTAGCTGTCTGTATGGTCAAATGTATGTTGATGTTTGAAATGATTTCAAATACTATTTGAACCCAGGTCTGCTATCTGGCCTGCGCTGTTATTTCCAGGGAGGATTGAAGCGGGCGGGCTGAAGGTTAAGTGGCTTTCTAAGACTGGACATTTCCACAGTGATGTGACATCTGATCAGCCTCAATCTGATCACTGCGTCCTTGGTAAGTGGATCAAGCCCATCAAATAGGGAACAGTGCTAAAACCTGATTGAGAGAGAGAGAGGGTGTGAGGGGGAGGGAAGATTTGCATTATTAGAGACGGAGAGAGATAGCTGGAAGGTACATTGATAAGACTTTGGTCAGCAATTTCTGAAAATAATTAGATTGTATTTATTTACTGTGTAGAATAAACATAGAATTTGTGGTTTCATCTTTTTGATTTTTTGAGTAGGCCTACCACTGCACTGATTTTAGTCAACTACCTTCGCCAGCAGGTTTTCCAAGAAAGTTCCAAAACTATACCCCCTCCTCATCTATTTTACATACAGAAGTGCAACTGTTCTTCCGATGTAGTTTACAAACAGAGAGTACTATAGTTCAGGACCATTTAGCATACCTGTACATTTGTACATCTGAGAGACATACATTTCATACATTTTACATGAAAACAAAAAAGGTTTTCTATCTCGTATTGTCTTGCCTCACACTGGAGAATTGTTTTTGTGATGGAATTACAAGCTACATGTGAATTAGTCTCCAAACTACATGTGAATTAGCCTCCAAACTACATGTCAACTATTCTCCAAGCTATATGTGAATTAGCCTCCAAGCTATATGTGAATTAGCCTCCAAGCTATATGTGAATTAGCCTCCAAGCTACATGTCAACTAGTCTCCAAGTTACATGTCAACTAGTCTCCAAGATACACATGAACTAGGCCTAGTCTCCTTTTGCGATTCCCTATAGTGGCTTAGATATGTAGGCTAGTGTACCGGAATGTAGTCTGTTGTATAGATCGTCGGTACTCTCCTTCTCTCCTTTAAAACTGTGAAAATTAATCATTGAAACTTGACGGCTTGATAGCCTAACATCTGTGCAGTGTCTAGATTTTGAACTCACAGTCAGAAACATACAGTGGGGCGAGCATCTACCATGTAGCAGAGTTGATTAAATAAACATCAGTTAATGGCTGAGTGATGCTCCATACCATCAGGGCAGGCAGACTCACAGTGCCATTTGGGATGCAGACACAATGGGCTCTTAAGACAACCCCACTAGCTGCCCGGATGCAGTTGATCTAAGGGCAGTGTGAGTCCCTCTGGGACCCCCAAAGGGCCTTTAACAGCAATGAGAAGCACTCTTCTCTCTTTTCTCTGCTCTTCCAATCGATTGGGATTGAGCGAGAGAGATGGAGAGAGATGGAGAGAGCAGGGACCCAGACAAGTAGTGGAGGGCAAACCCCTCTCTGGCCCTGACACACTGAGCTTTTAAAGAGCCCTGGATTAACAAAGAATAAAGAGCTGGACACAGTTTGTGCTTGGTCTCTATCGAGAACACAGGATCTACATTTCCCTGTTTTAGCTAGTATGAGTAAAATAGTCACTATCTGTAAATTGCTCCTCTGTCCTAAACATGTTTCTGTAATCCTAGATTATGAATTATTTGTTGAGGTTTTACACGATTGTGATGAAAGCATTCATCTTTAATTCATAGACAAATTGAAATATTTATTAATACACAGGTTGCTTTTTTGTTGCATAATTTGTCATGTTTCTTTGCGTACTTCCCTACGTAAAATGTACAAATATGACATGAATATGCTAGTACTGTATTTAAAAAGATGGTATTTAAGACTACTGTATTGTAAACCAACTCATGAAAATGCATAATCGCTGAACAGCAGCTATTGTTTGTCCTTGTACAGGCTCAGGCTGGGGGAATGTCTTCCTACGCAGAGTTAAAAGTAGCCTGCTTGAGGAAAAATAAAATGACCACTTCCAATTTTCAAGAATTCTTCTGACATGTCATCATGCCAGCCTTGAAAAGGGCCAAACAAACTCACTGCCCTTATTCATTTCACTTATTTAACCAGTAACAATTGCCACTGCTTTCCAGGGAGTCCTGGTATATTCTTTCCTCAGTGTTGCTCAACCAGTTGCAATGGGAGAGTAGAGGGTAATCTTTAACAAAGGAAATATTAAACAGAGAAAAGGCATGTGACTTGTCAGTAATTAGCAAAGCCGAGCAGTGACCTTCAGTGCAGAACATCAACTGACTGTGGGTTAGTCCCAAATGGCAGCCTAATCCCTATATAGTGCACTACTTTTGACCAGGGTTCTGGAAAAAGGGGGCCATTTGGTATGCAGTCTGTCTGTGATGATGAGGGAACAGGCAGGGGCATCATGCAACCCAATAATCTGAGGGGGCACAAAGTATGCAAGGATGGTTGGGGGGTGGTCCGTAGTGGGGCGGTCCGTAGTGCGGCTACACCCCCTGTCCGTAAATTGGATAATTGTGCGTTTTTCAAACACCTGAAACAGCCTTTTCCCGCAATCTAGAGCCATAATCATTATGCTTAATTCTATGTCAAATATATGTATATTTTTATGCATATCTAAGCATACCTCTTCAGCTGTCTGTATCCTTCTGACTGGTGGTTATTTTGTTTAAATAAACTAAATATGCTTCTCTGCTCAAATCTGGGTAAAAGATTGAAAGGAATGAGTCTTATTCAGTACATTTAGTTATTGCTTGATTTTCTAAAGTCTACCAACCTTGTCAGCAGGCATGGCAACCAAGATAGTAGGACAAGCTAGCAAATCTAACTTGATGGATAGCCTGAAATGGCTTCTAGTAGTAATAAAGGGATAATTATTTTATTTTTACAGGACAAATTTGAGGGGCCACATGCCCCTGTGCCCCCTATGGGCATGACACCTATGGGAACAGGGAAGGGAATGAGGACACAACAGACCAGACCACAGGATGTGAAGCAGAAAGGACATTTTATTGTACCCAGTACAGATCATTATAAACTCAGCAGTGTAAGGTACACGTTGTGAAGAGGGCGAGGTGAAGCCTATACAAGTGCAGACAACCCTTGGTCAGGTCAGGGAAAATACTATAGGTGGATACACACATCTCTTCATCTGAAATGACACCCTTTTCACTGAATATACAAACATTATGAATACCTCTTTTCATGACAGACTGACCAGGTGAAAGCTATATTCTCTAATTGAGATCACTTGTTAAATCCACTTCAATCAGCGTAGATGAAGGAGAGGAGACAGGTTAAAGAAGGATTTTTTTGCCTTTTAAACAATTGAGACATGGATTGTGTATATGTACCATTCAGTGGGTGAATGGGCAAGACAAAATAATTAAGTGCCTTTGAACGGGGTATGGTAGGTGCCAGGCTCACCGGTTTGTAAATAACTGCAACGCTGCTGGGTTTTTTACGCTCAACAGTTTCCCGTGTGTATCAAGAATGGTCCACCACCCAAAGGACATCCAGCCAACTTGACATAACTGTGGGAAGCATTGGAGTCAACATGGGCCAGCATCCCTGTGGAACACTTGACACCTTGTAGAGTCCATGCCCTGACGAATTGAGGCTGTTCTGAGGGCAAATATTAGGAAGGTGTTCTTAATGTTTTGTAAACTCAGTGTATATAGTAAACTACTTTTGACCAGGGCCAATAGGTCTCAGGTGTATTATTATTATTATTATTTTTTTTTTAAATAGTCCACTATACACGGTAGGAACCCCAGCCATACTACCCCTTTAGAACTAAGACATTCTTGTTCTTCATCCTTTCATTCACCAAGAGTGGCCTCTGAATCACTGTCTGCAGTACTATTTGAGTCACAGGTATCCAGATTTTTTAAAAAGATGCATACGTTGTTATAGGCAGAACTATACAGGCTTATACAATAATAAAATCAAACAGATGCAGACTTAGCAAAAATATATATTTATATAAGTTTGTATTTTTCCCATTTAATAAACAAACGTGAACAAAATGCAGAGTTTCACAATCTGCTTCTTTGTCCAGAGTAGAGTAAAGCGATATGTTAGTGGACAGTTTGTTTCAATACACCGTCATGCAAAGAGAAGCAGGGGTCTCTTGTTGACAACCTGTGATTGGCAGAAAGGAGTCCAGGGAACGGTGTAGAATTTCACCCCTTTGCATGCAAGGTCCTGAACGATGCCGTCCTACCATCCTAATGCATCTGAGAAATATAGTACACTCGCTGCTGAGGAAACATCAAGCACCCAATAAAATAAAAAAATTAAGATTTGACCTTTTTTAATAATATAACTTTTTAGGCATGTATAAATTCAAAATCTCTAGGAAAAATATTGACTGAGGTGTCCCTTTTGGAAAATAAAAAGGATTCCTGCAGGGCCTAGTTTTTTTATTTCATTTTTTTTAGAGGTGGAGTGCTGATTAGTCAGTTACAACTTTGAGGCAATATAAGGAGTGAGTTTATGAAAAATGGTGTGGAGTGTCACTATAAAGGAGAATGTCTGGTGGCTCAGAGTCTGCATCCAAAATTCACCCCATTTCCTTTATATTGCACTTATTTTGACCATAGCCTTGTGGGCTTTGTAAAGTAGTGTACTATATATAGTGAATGGAGTGTCGTTTCAGATGCAGCCACAGCTCTCGGAGAGCCTGGAGCTTTACGCTAGTAGGGCACTCACAGGTAACCTCAGCTAACCCAGCAGAACAGAACAAACATTAAATAATTACACTGGATAAAAACACAGCCGGGCCGGCATTAAACACAAACAATAAAAAAACGTAGGCCTCTGGTCGGAGGAATCCATCCATCTAATCTGAAACAATAGAATATCCCAGTGGGTTAGAGTACTACTAGGTCTAAATCCTTAACCAATTGTAGAAAAGCCAGCATACTAACAGACATTTCTATACTAAAAGACGTTTCTTAAGTCTACATAAACAAATAGGTGTGTAGGTTTGGAGTTTTTCTTTGCTGTAGTTTTTTTTGCAAATTAAAGTCCTTGCTTACACAGATCTTATTGTTCATATGTGGCAGAAAATATATAATTATGGGGGACGAAAAAGGCAACTATAGAATAGTGCTGCATTTATATATTTTAACTTTTAATATACTTATTTTACTCTTTTAGAAAAAAGGAGATTGTCAATCAGAATTGCTACAATTCTTGCACAGAGACCCATCTGGCAGTCCTCCGGCATGTTGTCATCATAACGCGGCCCCTGGGCCTCCATCACTTCCTCTTGGTCTCCATTGCAACAACAACGCCACCTCGCCTTAAGTCGGAGGAGCCACTGGAGTCCATTCCGCACTTCCACGGCCCCCCTCTCTCTTGGTACAGTAGATGATGCCAGAGAAGGTGGTTGGTGCAGGTTTCTCCTCAGTCGTTTCAGGGGGAGGGAGGGTTAAGTTAATCTGTAAGTTGGCAAGATCGGAGGAGTAATTTAGCGGTAAGAGGAGAGGGAGGTTTCGGGTTCAGGTTTGATCCAGTTTCTTGCTCAGCCTCAGCCGTTTGATCTCTGGGTCGGGTTTAGTAGTAGTAGGGGAAGTGTGTCAGTAGCCGTAGCCATCAGGGAAGGGCAGGCCTCCTACACACTGCTCCCCAGAGTCCACCAGGTAAGGGGTGTTCTTGTCGTAGTGGGTGAGGGGCAGGGTGTCGTCGTCCACCTGACCGCAGGGCAGGCTGTCAGGGTCAGCCTTCAGGTTGGGCCTCTGGTTGTCAGGGAAGGCCATGGAGAACAGGGCCTCAGGGTCACACACAAACTTGTACACGTACCTCTCACCAGCAACCTGCAATAGACCAATCAGAGGAGAGGAGAACAAGTTAGTTCGACCCACAGAATCAAATAGAACACAATAGTTAACATTATATTATACGTAACTAAGGTTAAACCTTGCGGACTGCAGCATCATCCCCCAAGGTTTATTCAAGTAAGCCAATAGCTAGCTTGCTCCGAAGGCGGCGTAATGCTGTTGCTAAGGAGAAATAGGGAAGGATAGAAAGGATTAACCTGCCTTTACCTTCTGCATGATGCCCTTCTCGTAGTAGTACCGCAGAGAACGACTCAGCTTGTCATAGTTCATGGCTGGCCTGTTCTTCTGGATGCCCCAGCGGCGAGCAACCTGAAGAGACAAGACAGAGAAAATACTGTCAGTCACAATGCCTGATTGAACATCTTAAAAAAAAAAAAAAATACGGTTTGAATAAGTACGCCAACTTTCAATAGCCTCAACTATTACTAGGACCAGGGCAAGGAACTGACCTCTTCAGTCATTGTAGGAGATTATCTCTCAAAATCCCTAAATATGTCATGTTTATCAATGTAAAATCACAATAAAAACCTGATTTAACAAAATATCTTTCCAACGGACCTCTTCTGGCTCTATGAGTTTGAATTCCATGCCCCGGCCTGTCCAGGCGATGAAGTGACCGTTGGCCGGGTCGTCCAATAAGGTGACCAGGAACTGCCAGAGCTGCAGAGAGCCACGACGCTGGTAGGGAGGGCCGTCACGGTACACTGAGGGCTCCTGCTTGACCTTCCCTGTGAAGAGGGAGAGGGGGAATAGAGAGAAATGGAAAGAAAGAGAAGAGTGTCAGTGAGAACTGTACTCCACCACAGCTAGCTACAGTGTGGTGAGACATTTCTAGGAGACAGTGACTGAAGTGGAGCAGGCTGCTCATTTTACACCCGCCTGCCATCTCTGCTGCTCAAAGGAGACTTTCTCCAGTTCTTCTCTTTAGTCAGTGATGCAACAGACATCCTACAAATCCTGTCCTTTCAAATACTGCCAGCAGTGGAGCAGAGACTGAGTCCTCCATGTGCTGCTTGTAAAGCTCTCCCCCCAAGGGTGGAATGAACCCCATGCTGCGCAAAAAGCTCTCGCCCAAGGACAGGACCCAGGGACGTGACAAAGTATTTTTTACCTTCAAGTCTGTCAGGAACCACACAGGTATCTTCGTAGTACAGGTGAAGCTCTCTGTTGAAGGAGAAACCTGTAATATATAAGAGAGAGCGCAAGAGAGAGACATTAGCTAGGGCGTGGGAATACGGCCTCCATTTTGCTGTGGAGGCCAGCTACTAATGTTCCAGGGGGACTAAACTGCTCACAAAGCAATATAGCCGGGCAGCCTCCCAAGAGTGGAAAATTATGTTGTGCTAATATCATGCAGTGCTGCTGTGCTGTGTTGAAATGCTCACAGTGAAAACCTAAAACAGGAGTCGTTGATAGATGCAACATCCCGAGAGACGTCATTCTAATGTTGAGCTCTACCATCCGGCCTGTCCTATTGCCCAACCATGCAGCACTTTTCAACAGCGCAATAAGTCACAAGGAGGGTCAACAGCTACCAAGGGTTTGAGAGACTTTCCCTTGTTTTACTAGCTGCTATTCGCACAAAACGGACACCTTCCTAGTAATGTTTTTACTGCAAAAGCTCTAATAAATACGATTTCCAATGCTTTTATTACATGTCAAATAAACTTCAAACCACCCTCTGCTAAGATGGGAAAACTGTAACAATAACTTACTTTCATGGTTGTTTTGGTAGAAGGTCCCTGCTCTTCCAAATGTAGACTGACAGATAGGCACTTCTGTAATACAGAGAGAGAGGAGAAGACAGGTTAGTTACACTTACAGCCTCTTTCCATTCCCATACATATTAAACACAACATATCAACCTCTGCCATGAGTATATTTGGCCGCTGCTCTGCTCGCACGCTAGTAAAAGGGAGATCGTACATATTCCCTAGTAAAGGGAGATCGTACATATTTCCTAGTAAAGGGAGACCGTACATATTCCCTAGTAAAGGGAGAGCGTACATATTTCATAGTAAAGGGAGATCGTACATATTCCCTAGTAAAGGGAGAGCGTACATATTTCCTAGTAAAGGGAGATCGTACATACAAGCAGTATCAATTTACTATATGTGTGTCATTGGGATATGTTCGGTCTCTATTCCGTTTGTGAATTGTGTGGTGCGATAACCTAGTCAGGTTGCATTTGTGGTCCCACCCATTGACGTGGTTGGTGACATGAGGATGAACACTGTGGAACGGAAAGCTTTACTTTACTACTGTTCTACCTGCTGCTGCTCTTACACAACTGGCTTTGACCTAGCAACCAAACAGCTGGGCTGTAAATGTCCACTAGTTATCCCACCACATCTGTTGGAGCGGGCTAAGCCCAGATCAGAGCACACTACGCAGCACGCAACAGGCCTCGCATGTCCACTGAGCCCCAAAATAGGATTACCCGTCGGCATTAGGACAGGTTGGGCTTTCAGATATTAAAATCATGACAATCAAGTTATGCCTCTGTCGCCCATGGGATCAAGCCCCGCCCCCTTTAACTTCTGTGTCACTGTGGCGGAAGTGAAGTGTCCCCACCCTACGTTTCCTGTTCTCTGGTGAGGTGCAGATCTTTATTACACTTTAGGGCCATTTCTACAAAGCGTTTAATCTTGTACTGTCAACTCAAGTTTGGGCCTGTTACAGCATCATATGCTCTATCCAATTGCAACTCATTGGTTGTCTTAGATGGCACCCGATTCCATATAAAGTACACCAATTTTGACCAGAACCCAAAAGTAATGCACTATATTGGGAATAGGGTGCAATTTCTGACACATCCATTATCTGGTGAGCCATCCCGACCAGGAGAGCCAAAAGTCTGATGGTGACTATGATGGTACAGTGAGGGAAAAAAGTATTTGATCCCCTGCTGATTTTGTACGTTTGCCCACTGACAAAGAAATGATCAGTCTATAATTTTAAATGGTAGGTTTATTTGAACAGTGAGACATAATAACAACACAAAAATCCAGAAATACGCATGTCAAAAATGTTATAAATTGATTTGCATTTTAATGAGGGAAATAAGTATTTGACCCCCTCTCAATCAGAAAGATTTCTGGCTCCCAGGTGTCTTTTATACAGGTAACGAGCTGAGATTAGGAGCACACTCTTAAAGGGAGTGCTCCTAATCTCAGCTTGTTACCTGTATAAAAGACACCTGTCCACAGAAGCAAGCAATCAATCAGATTCCAAACTCTCCACCATGGCCAAGACCAAAGAGTTCTCCAAGGATGTCAGGGACAAGATTGTAGACCTACACAAGGCTGGAATGGGCTACAAGACCATCGCCAAGCAGCTTGGTGAGAAGGTGACAACAGTTGGTGCGATTATTCGCTAATGGAAGAAACACAAAATAACTGTCAATCTCCCTCAGCCTGGGGCTCCATGCAATATCTCACCTCGTGGAGTTGCAATGATCATGAGAACGGTGAGGAATCAGCCCAGAACTACACGGGAGGATCTTGTCAATGATCTCAAGGCAGCTGGGACCATAGTCACCAAGAAAACAATTGGTAACACACTATGCCGTGAAGGACTGAAATCCTGCAGCGCCCGCAAGGTCCCCCTGCTCAAGAAAGCACATATACAGGGCCGTCTGAAGTTTGCCAATGAACATCTGAATGATTCAGAGGAGAACTGAGTGAAAGTGTTGTGGTCAGAGAAGACCAAAATCGAGCTCTTTGGCATCAACTCAACTCGCCGTGTTTGGAGGAGGAGGAATGCTGCCTATAACCCCAAGAACACCATCCCCACTGTCAAACATGGAGGTGGAAACATTATGCTTTGGGGGTGTTTTTCTGCTAAGGGGACAGGACAACTTCACCGCATCAAAGGGACGATGGACGGCGCCATGTACCATCAAATCTTGGGTGAGAACCTCCTTCCCTCAGCCAGGGCATTGAAAATGGGTTGTAGATGGGTATTCCAGCATGACAATGACCCAAAACACACGGCCAAGGCAACAAAGGAGTGGCTCAAGAAGAAGCACATTACAGTTTTTCTCAATTGCTAAAACACTAAACCCTATTGTCTGAACCAAATGCTCAGTTGCCTGAACCCACTGATTGAATCAATCACTCTTTTGGGCACCATAAGCACTTTTCACCTGTTTAGACACAACTTGCCAACACATTTTCATTGTGATGCACCCGTGCTGCATAATGGTGAGCACATGTGACAAAAAAGTCAAACACAATTAGAGCACAGGTATCACCACTTGAACACAACAACTCAAAATTGATCACACTTGTGGCTAATGATGTGAGGGAACATATACAGTAAGCCAGTTCAGAGAGCACTGGTTTGTGAGGCCCTACAATGGATAGAAATCTGAGAGGAAGAGTTCGTGTGAGGAGAGGTCGAGGTGGTCGAGGTGGCGAAGACAAAGAACAGTAATATCTGATGAAATCAGAGCTACTGTGATTGACCATGTTCTTGTCCATGGTATGAGCATGAGGGAGGCTGGACAAAGGGTACAACCAAACATCAGTAGATTCACTGTGTCCACCATAATCCGAAGATTTAGAGAAGAGAACAGGTAATTACCTTTTTTTTGACATTATAGTACAGTATGTAAATGTTGACAGCAATTACTGTATGACATACTATATACTGTACCACAGCATACACTGTAAGTGAATATATGTTTCAGTACATCACTGTACCAATGTACTGTAGTATTGTAATGGAGGGTTGGTCTAACTGTTTGTAGGCCTATTATTCCATGTATATTTTTGTAACTCCATGTTCTCTTTTTGTAGAATTGAAAGACTGCCACATGGGGGTGGGAGGACAGGTATGTTCTCCCCACACCAAGAGACCCTAATTGTTGATATGGTCCGTAAGAAAAAATGCCATTAAACTGAGCGAAATTCAGCAGAAGATCATTGAGGACCATTTACATTTTGAGGGTATCAACAGTGTCAGCCTCTCTACTGTTGATCGTGTCCTCAAGCGCAACAGACTGCGCATGAAACAGCTATACAGAGTGCCTTTGATCGCAACTCAGACAGAGTCAAAGAGCCAAAGATTCCAGTATGTACAGGTTGGCATATATCCAGACACATTCAATGTTGATTACTCTAAGTAGTGATTTACTGTAGTGGCCTAAATCACTTTTTCCGTATCACTTACAAAACTATATCTATTTCTACAGAGGGTTTTTCAACTGGATGCAATGGAAAGACCCCATCAATACATCTACATGGATGAAGCTGGGTTTAATCTCACCAAAAGGAGAAGGAGAGGCCGTAATGTGATTGGCCATCGGGCCATTGTTGGTGTTCCTGGGCAGCGTGGTGGCAATGTCACATCAGCAATCATGGGGTTGTCCACCATCATGCCAACCTGGGGCCCTAACAACACTCACCAGCTCCTCATTTTCCTCAATCACATGCGAGATGCTTTGTTAGGGCAGCAGGATGAGCATCCCATCTATGTTGTTGTTTGGGACAATGTGAGTTTTTACAGAGCCCTCCAGGTTAGAGAGTGGTACAATATGAACCAAGGTTTTATCAATCTTTGCCTTCCACCGTACTCCCCTTTCCTAAACCCCATTGAGGAATAATGTCTCCTCATGACGGTGGAAGGTATATGAACGCCAACCTTACACCAGGGTAAATCTCCTGCAAGCCATGGGACTTGCCTGTGGTGAATAGGTGTGGAGGCATGCCAAGCCTGGATACGGCATGCCGGGGTTTTTTCCCCCCCCCCGTTGCCTGGCCAGACAAATATGGCCTGTGATGTGGATGAAGTCCTGTGGCCTGACCCAGTACGGAGACATGATGCTGTGGCTGAGTAATGCACTTATTTGTATATTTTGTACTTTATTTTTACATGGGCTTACTGTACACAAGTGGCAAACGCGATAAGATTTCTGTTTGTTTTTACAAGTGCTACATGTAAATGCACAATATTTCTGTTTTGTCTTTTTGTACAAGTGCTAAATGCACAGTTTTTTTTTGTTTTGCAACATGCATTTAGCCTACAGTGAACAATAAACATATATTTCCCCAGCTTCATGTCCTGAGCATTGTGTTTTCTATTTTTCTACGTAGTGTTTAGTGACTGTTCAGTAGTGTTTTTTATTTTGATTGACTCGGGGCACGATTTGACAACATAGTTCAGTTTTGAGCACAGATTGAACTGTTTTGAGGTGAAAGTTTGGTTTTGCAAGAAGAGTCTGAGGTTTTGTGAATGTAGCTTGAAAATTGGGTTTTGTGTTCACAGTTAAGAGAAAAGGAGAGCAGCTTTCAAGAAATGTGTCTTAGCAATCGAGAAAAACTGTAAGGTCCTGGAGTGGCCTAGCCAGTCTCCAGACCTTAATCCCATAGAAAATCTGTGGAGGGAGCTGAAGGTTCGAGTTGCCAAATGTCAGCCTCGAAACCTTAATGACTTGGAGAAGATCTGCAAAGAAGAGTGGGACAAAATCCCTCCTGAGATGTGTGCAAACCTGGTGGCCAACTACAAGAAACATCTGACCTCTGATTGCCAACAAGGGTTTTGCCACCAAGTACTAAGTCATGTTTTGCAGAGGGGTCAAATACTTATTTCCCTCATTAAAATGCAAATCAATTTATAATTTTTTTTTGTTGTTATTCTGTCTCTCACTGTTCAAATAAACCTACCATTAAAATTATAGACTGATCATGTCTTTGTCAGTGGGCAAACTTACAAAATCAGCAGGGGATCAAATACTTTTTTCCCTTCACTGTAGCTATGCCCATATATTGATCAATGAGATGGGCACATGTAGTAGTTCCAGACAATCATATATATTTACAAAATTACCAAATAGGTGACCTGGAAGGCAAGACAAATCAAAGTGACATGTAAGAAATAGTCTGATATCAAACTCTTGGTTCAGGCCTCTAGGAGACATGGTACACAAACAGTGAATCCAATACAATTATCTTCTCAATAATAGATTATCAGTATCTCCCCCCCTCCTAGGAGTCTTAACATGTTCGATACCAATGTCTAATGTTTTGACGAGCATCCATGAAATGCGCAGCCACAGGGTTTCTCTGGTCAAGGGTCCTGATATTACTCCTGTGTTCTGCTATCCTTGTTGTTTTCAGAGCTCGTTTAGTTTTTCCTTCATAGCATAGACCACAAATACACTTGATCAGGTATATCACATTTTTTGTGGAACATGTAATGATGCCCTTAATCTTAATGGCCTTGCCCGTAATAGGGTGATTGAACATTGCAGTTGTTCGTAAAGTTACACTGGGTACATCCACCACATCTATAGTTACCGTCCGGCACATTGTCTACAGTCATGGTCAAAGGTTTTGAGAATGACACAAGTATTGGTCTTCACAAAGTTCGCTGCTTCAGTGTTATGAGATATTTTTGTCAGATGTTACTATGGTATACTGAAGTATAATTACAAGCATTCCATAAGTGTCAAAGGCTTTTATTGACAATTACATTACGTTTATGCAAAGTATCAATATTTGCAGTGTTGACCCTTATTTTTCAAGACATCTGCAATCCGCCTTGGCATGCTGTCAATTAACTTCTGGGCCACATCCTGACTGATGGCAGCCCATTCTTGCATAATCAATGCTTGGAGTTTGTCAGAATTTGTGGGGTTTTATTTGTCCACCCGCCTCGAGGATCGACCACAAGTTCTCAATGGGATTAAGGTCTGGGGAGTTTCCTGGCCATGGACCCAAAATGTTGATGTTTTGTTCCCCGAGCCACTTAGTTATCACTTTTGCCTTATGGCAAGGTGCTCCATCATGCTGGAAAAGGCATTGGTCATCACTAAACTGTTCTTGGATGGTTGGGAGAAATTGCTCTCGGAGGATGTGTTGGTACCATTCTTTATTCATGGCTGTGTTCTTAGGCAAAATTGTGAGTGAGCCCACTCCCTTGGCTGAGAAGCAACCCCACACATGAATGGTCTCAGGATGCTTTACTGTTGGCATGACACAGGACTGATGGTAGTGCTCACCTTGTCTTCTCCGGACAAGGTGTTTTCCGGATGCCCCAAACAATCGGAAAGGGGATTCAGAGAAAATGACTTTACCCCAGTCCTCAGCAGTCCAATCCCTGTACCTTTTGCAGAATATCAGTCTGTCCCTGATGTTTTTCCTGGAGAGAAGTGGCTTCCTCGCTGCCCTTCTTGACACCAGGCCATCCTCTAAAAGTCTTTGCCTCACTGTGCGTGCAGATGCACTCACACCTGCCTGCTGCCATTCCTGAGCAAGCTCTGCACTGGTGGTGCACCAATCCCGCAGCTGAATCAACTTTAGGAGACGGTCCTGGCGCTTGCTAGACTTTCTTGGGCGCCCTGATGCCCTACTTCACAACAATTGAACCTCTCTCCTTGAAGTTCTTGATGATCCGATAAATGGTTGATTTAGGTGTAATCTTACTAGTAGCAATATCCTTGCCTGTGAAGCCCTTTTTGTGCAAAGCAATGACGGCGGCACGTATTTCCTTGCAGGTAACCATGGTTAACAGAGGAAGAACAATGATTTCAAGCACCACCCTCCTTTTAAAGCTTCCAGTCTGTTATTCTAACTCAATCAGCATCACAAAGTGATCTCCAGCCTTGTCCTCGTCAACACTTTCACCTGTGTTAACGAGAGAATCACTGACATGATGGCAGCTGGTCCTTTTGTGGCAGGGCTGAAATGCAGTGGAAATGTTTTTGGGGGATTAAGTTCATTTTCATGGCAATTAATTGCAATTCATCTGATCACTCTTCATGACATTCTGGAGTATATACAAATTGGCATCATCAAAACTGAGGCAGCAGACTTTATGAAAATTAGTATTTGTGTCATTCTCAAAACTTTTGACCACGACTGTAGAAAGGTACTACATAGCACTGGTGGAAGATCAGACCTCACCACCATTTGACTGATATTGGGGGCGTGTCTGAAGACTACCTGTGGGGGTTCTTTAAACATATTTTCCAGTTGTGGATCAGTGCTCAAGATGTGCCAGTGTTTTTTAATGATGTAGTCGAACTGTTTGCCAAGTGGGGAGTATTGAAGGAAGCATTGAACACGTTGGTCAGGAGGTCGGGGAGGTTTGGGCGTGAGGCTGTCATCCTGGGTCATGCAGCAATTCCTCTGGGTAACCCCGCTGTCTGAAACGCTCATCTAGATAGTCGGCTTTTTTGTCATGTTCACTCTGTGTACTACAAATCCTGCTTATGCGACTATATTGGCTGATGGGGAGGCTCTTTTTTAGGGGTGTAGGGTGGAAGCTGTCTCCGCGTAACAGGGAATTCCTGTCCGTCGGCTTCCTGTATAGGTCCGTGCTAAAGCCACCCCCTCCCCCTTAATGAAAATGTCAAGAACTTGTTTCATGCGCATTTGAGAAAGAAATCTACAAAAGCAGAAATATTTTCAGTCAATGGAGGCCACAATAAGTCTCCCTGGTGGCTTATCCAGTTGTTTTTGCACCCACTATGCGTCATGTCCGCAATGGTCATGTGAGGTGAAATGTGTATATTTTGTGATGTGAACTCTGTTTGTTTGACCTGACAAAGATCCGTTTTGGATCGAAACGTTGTAATAAAGCAGTGAATTGGGAGCTTTAACAGTGTACGGGCCTTCTTGTTCTTTACTAGTATTCTTTATTAGCCCAGCACCTGTTTTTAAGGATGTGCGTATGACCAAACTTTTCTATAGGCTATGCCCATATATCCATCCACAGAGAGAGAGAGGGAGACCGAGGCTGGGCCAGTGAGCCTTTATGTTGACGTACGTATTTATAGGCTGTAAGAAGCTTAGCATTACATCACTGAGGATTTAGCATTACATCACTGGCCTCCCAATCATAAAGCTGAAAGGGAGAATGAGAGAGGGACCATGCAAAGCTGGCCTGAGCAGAGGAGGGAAGGAGAGGTGGGCGTTGGTGGCAGAGGGACAACAGCTGGGGTGCATGGGCATTGGGGTAAAAAAAAAGTACACAATTGTACTTCTCTTGCAGGCTTACCTATAGGTACACAGTGTTGGATTGTGTAGCTAAGACTTTTGGGATGGGAGACAACTGCATCTGGCAATAAGTCAATCTGCATAAGTCTATTGCATTCATTTCAATGTAAATCTCAGTGCAGCTGGTGGAGGAGGATCCTTGTAGTGTACCGCATGGTAGTAAAGTTCATACTTGCATACTAACTCCCTCTATAAACACAGCGTAGTGTCCCAAATCTATCCTAGGTAGATCCTATACTAGTGAAGTAGGTTTCCCTGAACCTGGCTGGGATGACGGACCTATTTACCTTTTGGCCGATGCAGAGTCTTAAACCGGGTACAGAAACCCATGAGTGTCAGAGAGCAGAGTGATTTAAGAGCCACGCGGTCATGTGTGTGTGTTACGAGTCCCGACACAGGGCTGTGCGAGGCAAGAGGGGTTTTAAGGGTTCTTTACAGTTGTTTGTTGATGGTTCTGGACTTTGCCGCGCTAAAACTAACAGCCGTGTGCCAGCGAGCAAAATCAACGGGACATTCCTCACCCTCTACCTAGTATGCGGGAGGAGACTGGACTAACTCTACCAGGACAGCAACCTGAATCAGAGAGCCCAAAGGTTGTGTCCGGTTTCACTATCCTCCTGTCCTAAGTGCGCACATCCCTTTATGGAAGGAAAGGACTGGTGTAAGAAATAGGGTGGAAACTCGTGCTTACACCAATCCAATGCATTAAGAGGAGTGCACACTTCAGAAGAAGGGTAGAGAATTAAAACCCACGTCAAGACGCACACCCCTCAAATCCTATGAGAACCCTGTGGGTCAGCTATAACTTATGACCCAAGCCGCCTTGGGTTAGACCGATCCAGAGCAGCCTGGAGGTAGCCAGCCACTCACCAGAGTCGAAGCAGAAGTCCCGGGGCTCCTGCTTGATGGCCATGGGGTGGAAGGCAGCCTGAGTGCCCATGGAGGGGACACCCTCCTCGGTGTAGCGGGGGTCCAGCAGCTCCTGCTTGAAGCCGTGTAGAGGCACAGGACCAGGGACCAAGGGCTCAGACATCTGGCGGTGGTAGGGGGGCCTCCCGTCCCTGGGCAGGGTGCTGTGGCTGGGGGCCTGCTGCTGGGCCAGGAACTGGGGGCGAGCCTGGCTCTCAGAGGGAGGGAAGGGTAGACATGGCTCCGACATCTGCCTCTGGAACCTGTGGTGGAGGAAGACATGGGAGAGGGTGGTTATTATTAATGAAAGCTGTTGATATAGAAAACTGTTTGAACAGAGAGATTAAAGATTCTAATTAACTACTTATGGTTATTGATAAACTGTTGCTTAAAAACATTTAAAACATATTTAGAGTGAATGGAAACTGTTGGTGATACACTGTCTCTTATGTTAAAAACTGTTTAAGAAAGTGAGTCTCTTGAACTATTGATGAACTGTTGAGAATCCAGCTTTAGACCAAGACGCAGGAGCCAAATTGGCTCACTTATTGCAATCAAGCCAGCGAATACACGCTGTAAATGAGATGTTGGGGGCAGGTGTCACTAGCTAGCAGATTCTCCAGTGACAGTAAGACTCCCCTTTCTAGACAGAGCTCATTGGCTTGGACACCACAGAGACAAGGCCAATTGCTTCTGGCTGCACATTGGTTCCACATTACTGGCTGGTGATGAGATGCCCTGCATTCCAACACATCCGACCAGGAGTCCTGCCACAGGTGGGGGGGTGACAGGTGGGGTGTAAGAGGACGTGGGTCATTCCCACGGAGGTCTGGTTTAGACAGTCTCCAAAAGAGGAGTCTGTCAGTCATGCTACCAGTGACCTGCCAACCGTGGACCTTCTACTCATCAACAACATAGGTGCACTTTTCCAAAGTCAGCATTAGTGAAAGGTCACAAGGCCTGATACTCTCCACTGGGCTTGGTGTTTAAATGGCACGGTGTGTCTCACAGGGAAATGGAAACATGTGAGCTCCTGTCTCCTTGAGATGTAGATGGGTGTGTACATTTAGAGCAGTCAACTTAGGGTCAGGAGTTAGTCGAAGTCGGAAGTTTACATACACCTTAGCCAAATACATTTAAACTCAGTTTTTCACAATTCCTGACATTTAATCCTAGTAAAATTCCCTGTTTTAGGTCAGTTAGGATCAACACTTTATTTTAAGAATGTGAAATGTCAGAATAATAGTAGAGAGAATGATTTATTTCAGCTTTTATTTCTTTCATCACATTCCCAGTGGGTCAGAAGTTTACATCCACCCTGAGAGTTGATGATTCATCATGTAGAGGCCATAGAGAAGCCAGATTTAGACATCACATAATTTAACAGTTCCATTACACGCCATGCTGTTCATATAAATATTTTTTTATAATTTACTGGTTTGTCAGTTATTTATCCCGGAAAAGGGGAGTTGTTTTCGGCGGCCATTCAACCTTAGCGAGAGTTTTTGCAGCACAGCATGGCAGGACCACTCACCTATGCTCAGGGCTGTAGGTGCCATCCTGACTGAGGTGTGAGGGTGGGCAGGGCACTGCAAAGGGCGGGCTCTGGCTGTGGAGTGAGAGCGGCCTCTGCTGGCTGTGGGCGGAGCCGACTGCATGGTTGCCAGGCTGGCCGTGCTGCAGCCCTTGCGCCTGGTTCTGATTGGGTATTTGAGGAGGGGGAGGAGTCTGCTCACTGAGTGGGTGTGTCCCTGGGGTGTTGGTAGAGCTGCACGGTGACACGGGTGTAGTGGGAGGGGTCAATGGCTTATAGCCCAAACTGGGTTTCCTCTCATAGGCACTGTAGAGGGAAGGAGATACAGACAGAGACAGACAGCTTGGGTCAGCATGGTGATAACAGTGGGCTCTTGTCATGTTGGTGTAGTGAAAGGTTACATGAAGTGTGTGTGTGTATAAACGGTCCACACCTGTAGCTGTAAAGGCACTTCTCTCCGTATGGCATGAGACTCCTGTCCTGGCTACAATGAGAAATCTCTTTGGAAGGACTCAGTTCCCGTTTAATCTTGGTTTGTGGGGGGCCATGAAACATCACTGAGGACAGAAAAAGAGTACGAGGGGCAACACATCAGAAATGCTGCTATAGCTAATTCAACCCATAAACAAAAGTGACAATCAGTGCTTATTCAATATCCTCGTTTATAATTGTCTTGTCTTCTCCCCCTCAACCAGCACTGTGAGCAACTTAACACCCATTTGTCACATGTTAATTGGGTTGACCCCACATAAAAGTGTACTATGGTATAAATATTTGTATTCACTGTAGTGTTTTTGCAGACTTTAAGACTTTAAATCTGCAAAAACACTACAGTGAATACTGTAGTATTTACAGTTCACTATAGTATAAATACTGTAGTAAAATAACTGTAGTATATACACTATAGTAAGTAATGTAGTATTTTTGCAGATTGTAGTATACTGTAATATTTACTATAGTGTTTTTGTTTTATTGTCTTTGACATAGAAGTGGAGGATTTCTCCTTCAGGAAACCTAATGAAGAAATACTAAAAGAGCACATTTTCCATAACCTGTAAGTAGGTAGGACTAGGGTCTGAACGGATAGTACAGCGCTTCTGCTCTTTTCTATAACCCATAGGGAACACAATATGGTCTATACTTACCATGTAGGTTTCTCACTTATGGGTGGCACAAACTGATGTGGGGGAGGGGAATGGGCAGGGTATATGCAAATTAAAATACTGTAGTATGTACTATAGTATACTACAACATTCTATAGTAAGTACTACAAATTATCAAGGGATACTACAGTGTGTTGTATAGTATTCTACAGTTTACTATAGACCTTTATAGTAAAGTACTGTAGTATTCTAGAGTAAACTGTAGTATTTTTTCTTCATGTAGGACAGCCAAATATAAAACCTCCATCCATCCTTCCCCCATCAGTATCATACTATCACCACCGTCTGCACGTGACATCAAAAAGCTCCCCTTTGATTTCCATTAAGGACCCAGGATGTCCCAAATGGCACCCTATTCCCTATTTAGTGAACTATTTTTGACCAGGGTCCATAGGGAATAGGGTGCCATTTGGGACGCAGCCCCAGTCAATACCCATGAATCAGTGTGGCCGTAACTCAATGATTTTCCTTCCCTCACTGTAACCATTAGCCCACTAGATCTCCAGTCCCACATCGGCTCCCATTTCCGGCGCCACATAATGGGCTAGTGAAACTGGATACCCGGGCGAGAGGAGTATCAGGAGCTGGATACATCACCCTAACCCTGGGTCTGATGGACCAGGGACTGAGGGAGGGACAGGAGCGAGGGAAACAATAGGCACGTGAGCCCAGCTCCCTGCACATGCATGCTATAGAAGCCCAGAGCAGGGCAACATGCAGTAATGCTTCAGGAGAGAAAGAAAGAGAGAGAGGGGAGAGAGAGTGTATAATGGAAAATGGGAGATTATTAGGGCACTTCCCCCCCCACTCCTAGACAGGGGTTGAGATGATGGGAGGGCTAGGCTCAGTACAGTACAATGCAGGAGGAATGTGTGTGTGTGTGTGCGCAGCGCATTGGCTGCCATGTGACGGCCGGATGATTGCAGGCAGGGCAGGGGCCACACGGAGCTGGTGAATAGAGGGCCTGTGAGAGAGTCTGGCCCCCTGCCTGGCTACAGGGGTTGCTGCCAATCACACACACATTATCCCGCACGCTTACACACGCACAGCTATGTCAAGAACTATACTGCAGAGACACCTCACTGAACAAACTATCGTCCTACAGTCTACTACACACACCCTAGCATGGGCCTCACTGTCTAAACACACGTGATTTGACAGCATCAACCTCAATAATATATTGCAGCATCTCAGCTTAGCGGTCATTACATTACAGCACGCTAGGCTACCAAGCAGATCAGGATCCAAACACTAACAAAGACTGAGAGACGCCAGCGACCACGTCCTGTCTCTGCTGCCACATCAGACAAAAACAAACTGGAAAAAACGCTCCATTGAACATAACTCAAATATTTCCCTTGGCTGCCATATAAAGGCTCTGTACACTGCAGACAAATGGGGGCTAGTGGAGCTGTACAGAAACTCTAGGAGAGGAGGGGGGGGGAGAAGGGCTGTGTGGACAGACTCTCTTTTGGATAGAGGTGGGTAGACCCATTCCAGAGGCTGAGGCTGGGTCTGAGTGCATGAAAGTGTGAAATCAGATGAGCTGGGCTCATGTGATGCCCCATGCCAATCGCCTGATTACACCCAAACTGGGAGGAGGGAGGAAAGTCTATTCCCAGAGGAAAGGGGGTTGTTTGAGGTAAAGAAGAATGGTGTCAGGACCTGGCAGAATGAAAGAAAGAAAGCAAGCAAGATCTTGTCAGGGGTTGTTATCTTAAAGATGATGAACCCAGTCAATGAAGCAGAGTAAAGACTTTTAAAGAACAAACTGAGTAAATAAAACTTTGAGGGCAAATGGCTCGTTCAGTGAAGCAGTTTAATCCTGCAGGCCTAGGTTGTGTCAAGCACAGCAGCATTCCCAAAATCAGATCTAGCTACATTGTGTGCTTGGGGGCACTTGACACAGTCTCTTGACATCTGCAGAATACTCAAACGTTTCACAAAGTTGTCTGGGAGTCAAAACAGCATGGATACCTAGATCCAGAAGACTGTGTACACACACAAACAAACACACTTGGCTCTGGCTTTAACTGGATCCCTCCAGTCCCACATCCCAGCCTGGTATAAATAATAAATCTCAGGTACTCACAGCTATCTGACTGGAAATCTGGGACAAACTGTTCATCATCAGGCACCTGGGCTGTGGAGGGAGAGAGAGAGGAGAGTTAAACAAGTGGATACTAACTGGGCCCCTGCTGGGTGAACAACACTGGAACTGTCAATCTCGTCTTGGTATCGTGATTCAAAAACAGCCAAAGCTATTTTGTTCAACCCACTGGGGAAAAAACTAAGTTGGGCGTTACTTGGGCACTTTAAAACAGGGACTATAATTGTCAATCTCAAAACAATGGACTAGTCCCTAATGAATACACCAGGAATACAAAGGTGATGTGGACCAAAGAGGGGAAATTGAATGTTGACCATTTTAAAGGTGAATGTTAAAATTGAGTTTAAAGAAGTGTTGTTATAAGTCCAGAACAATTATTGCTTTCTCTTTGTCAGCAAAGTTACTCATTTATGGGACTTTGCTCTACTTGCTCTAATTGAGTGCACAGAAAGAAAACCGTAATATTTCAAATTATCAGCTTAGGTTAAATCGGTAATCTGCCCAATTTCTTGATGCATCTTAATAACCATATGTTGGGAATATAATTAAACCACCCAAGACATTTGACCAATTGTCTCACATTTCCCTTATTTTCTAAATATTAGCCTTATTATTCTGTATGCACTGAAGGCAGCTACTTCAAGGGGAATTGTAATACTTGTTCAAAGGTGTCAGATATGGATAGTTTTTAATTAACATGACCAATGTCTATCATAGGGCAAATTATGTTAGGTGATGCTGAGAGCAACAGAATACATCAAAAGAAATTCAGCAGAAAAAGGAACCAATCAGTATCAACTCTGTGGTATACGTACAAGATAACTCACCTTCTGCAATCCAAATCTCCTGTAACTGGCTGAGGTCTTGGAAGAGGTCTGAAATTGAGACATTTTTTAAAAATATATTATGATATGCTTTGACGAGGTCACAAAGGGGAATGAAGTTGTCTAATTACCTTCCGTGTCCTGGGCGAGTTCTGTGTCTACAAACTTCCTTTTCCTGTTGTCGATGACTGGTCTGCTGTATGGTTCCTCCACATGAGATTTCTGCTGCAATGATGAAAACACAACCAACATGTTAGTTAGTGCTGTCTGTCTCTCAGAGCCATTTATGTATGTAAATGGCTCTGGTGTGACTCATGATTGAGACAGAACGCCACGTCCCATCCAATCCACTTCTAGCTGGAAAGTTGACAAGCCTAAATCTATGGCTCTCTTCCAATATCCACATTAGAATAACATTTATAACACATGGCCAATACATTCTGCATTCCAAGTAGTATGGACGTGTAGATATTGAATTGGAGCGTATGATGATGACCATGCTTCTGATTGATAAAGAGAACCATAGAAATAGAATAAGTAGAAGCAGCATCCCCATTCAAGTCAATGGTTATAGTAATTATATTTCTATGAAGATAACAGACATGAGGAGCATTCTTACATTGGGTGGGACCATAAATGGGACTTGCTGGTCGTAGAATCGGTCCATGTTATCTGGGTCTCCAAAGGTTCCCAGAAAAAGGTATTCGCTTTAAAGCGATAGCGAAAGGGTCACTTTATGTACTAGCTGTTCAACTGTGGACGAAAAAAACAAAACATAACAGAAACAGGTTTAGATCACAACTCTTCTTGAGTACTCTGGTAGTCACCTAGTTTATCCTTCACTCTTATAGACAGACCTGTAAGCAAGCTGACACCTTACTACAGACCTATCATCAGCACCCTTATAACAACCCCTACCCCCTCTTGCTTTTAAGTGAACATGCTGGTTAAGAGCAAGCACAATGTAAATACACTGTAGTTGTGTGACTTATGTAACTCTTACATAAGGCAAAACCAACCATCTGTGCAGGCGATTAGGAGACTGCAAACAATCAGCTAAGACTGAGCAGGGAAAACTTTCAAGGATGGGTCTTAGCCCTATACCGCTTTGAGGCATTTGAGGACACTGCACTGGGTGACCATGTGTTGTATGAAGCACATATGAGCTTCACTGTACAGTGTTTTACCCCAAAACAACTTCAGACAATGGAGAACAGTATTAGACAAGACATAAAAAAACAATCTATAAATAAAGTCGAATGGAAACGGCTCTTTACAATATGTCTCTATTCTGGAGCAAAATACTTGTAGTAGATACTGCCCTTTAAATATAAAATGTAGCGCAGCTGTCGTGTCCCTGGGCATAGCGCAGTTAAGTGCTCTAAAGGACGTTAAGGTGAAAAATATAGAGAAAGACTGGGAATAGAGAACAGATAGTAACATTAGCCTACATTCCCTTCCATTCGGATACTCCTCGCGCTTTAAACCTCCTCAAGAGTGATACGAGTCAGTTACTAGACTTTAACCCCCGTTTACTCTGACGAATGAAGGCATAGCTGTCCAATCATTAAAGCGACACACATAGTAGCAACCCATTGAAAATATGTATTTACTGATGCATACAATGTGCCAGTCCAACAGTGTACACCATGAGGCATATTTTGACAAGTTGTGAAACCAGTAGCTTTAGGTAATGGCCCAGATCTATTCCAAAATAGCAGGTGATCACAATTTAGAATATTAGCCTTATAAATTACCCTTTAAATTGAATTCACACCTTCGATCATGTAACTTCTGTACACACTCGCAAATGGAAAATTGTCGGCAATCAAAAAAGCAAGACAAATCATCCTTGACAATTAACGTTATACTATAGGCTAGAAAAACTGAAACATTAAAACACTATATTTAGGTTTCAAATAGTTATTGCAAAAACATCCTACAAAAAAATCGTAGCTATTTTATCAAAGCAATTGCAGTTAATAGGAGAGATTAATAACATCCTACCCGACACCTCTAGTACCCCCCTCTCCTCACTTCCCTCCCTCTTCACGGAACCCTTGTTTTTGTCAATGAAGTGAAACTCGATCCGTGTGGAACACAGAGAAAAAAAACCTGACCCCTCCATTCATAAAATCACAAACAGCCGATCGAACTCGGAGATAAGAAAACCAATATGCAGACTCAGAAAATGAAGTTACACGCAAATACACAGCACAATTTAAAACAGTAATATAGTGCATGACACAACTTAATACAAAGCGAAAGAAAATGGTTGCTAAAGTAAACGCTTTCTTGGAGAAGATGGCGATCCGTTTTAGCCCATGGCAGAGATCTACATTTGCTGTTGCATGCGCTCGTAAACTTATGGATATATTACAATGCTAGAGGCATATCTAGGCAAAATGAAAATAAAAAGCATTACTCTATTACTCACACTGTGCGTGTTTCAATTCCGTTACAGTATGGACAGAATGCAATAAAACAAATCCACAAAAGACACTAACGTCGTCTGTCTCCGCTCAATGATCAATTTATGCGGTCCGTCTGACTCACAAAACTTGACTGAGCCTTTAGTTAATGGACGGTTAGTTTTCCCTGGGGCTCGAGTAGGCTATACAGAGAGGCACACGCTTATTGGCTCATTGGCATTGTCCTTCAAGTAAGTAACCAATGGACATCTTAAACACTTTAATTATGCATGAAGTGCTGGAGGACCAATCGTAGCGCAGGTCCGTCCTATATTTGTGAATGGCTGGGTTTCATTCACTATTTTTTGAGTCATCACCGCTGAGGGACAGCTATATAATAAACTGGTAATGGACAGTGGAAATATGCAAACCGATGGTGGCGGTTTCCCTTCAACAAAGTGTTTGTGTGTTTGTTTTTGCCAATGACAGATAGTCATTTTGAAAAAGGATCTCCACAAATTGATAGTTTAAACCAGGTAATATTAAAATGATCGAACGTGGCGCAGTTTATGCACAGCTGCTATCCTGCTCGATCTGTGCCTTCACATAAGAAAATACATTAATTAATAAACAGATCATGGGGAGAAGTATCTTTGTCGATATTAGAATATCAAATTCAACGACAATGTTCTGTCAAGCCTTTATAAAATTAAGAAGGGAGAGAGGCCTGTGCATCTTGCGGGATGAACTTAGGCAATATGGCACATTACGCACTGCAGAACATGCTCCGCAGCGGCATTCCATGTCAGGACATACATTGAAACATTTGATCGTGTGACCCATTGTCTCATGGCAGCTTTCATGTCAGCAACTGGCAATGTGAACAAAACTTTCAGTGGTTGGAAAAAGGCATGTGCAGTTCATTCGAAGTGGAAGTTTTTATTGTGGCTTTCCCCATTCTCAGTTTGCATGTTTGTTCCTAAAAGCAAGTCAATGTTTTTCAAATGTCAGTAAGTTCATGTTTTTCAAATGTCAGCAAGTCCATGTTATTCAAATGCTACTTATGTTTAAGTTGTGCATGCTACTTGAAATAAGCCTATAACCTTAATCTAGCTAACATAAATCAGGCCTATGCTCCAGATTGTACTGAAAACATAATCAACCACAAAACCACCCAGGATTCAATTCATTCCTTTTATCTTCAATCAATCTTATAAAACCTTACCAATTGACTAGGCTACAATGTAAATTACAGAAGTACTCTTATTACTGTAGATTTAATGTTATAATCTTATATAAACCCAGAGGGGAGCCACGTGTAGGCTACCCTGTGTGATGTCCAGAAATGAGTATGGTTGTCCGGACTGACTGCTGCAAAAATAATGTTGGTGACCAGATTGAAGCCTTCACATAAACTCAGCATAACTGAAAGTGTGAATTCTGATTTAAAATTCAGGTAGCTCTGTCCTGAACTGTTATTATCTATTGATCTTTTGTGTAAGTGTATGAAAGTGTGTATTATTATTTTAAAGTTGTTATTGTCTATTAATATTCTGTATTATGTCATGTTTGATGTTTTGTGTGAACCCCAGGAAGAGTAGTGGCCGCAGTAGCAGGAGCTAATGGGGATCCTAAGAAAATACTAAAGGAACTCGATAGATACAAAACTTCCTTGACATCCTTTCACTAGAGCTCTCCATAACTAGGTCCCCTCACAGCTGGATAATGTTACTGTAGTACTAAATAAGTGGATCACTCTCACATCTTAATCATTGATTGTCTTCATGGCAGTTATACCAAAGGGAATGTCTGACTGTCAATGTACTATTTCCAAGATAATAAAAAAACTAGAAAAATCAGTGCTGAGGTCAACTGATGCTTTCCGCGACACCAGACGAGATGTGACTTGTCTTGCCTTGCTATTAATAGCTTCACAAAGTTTGTGTCCCAAATGGCACCCTATTTGCTATATAGTGCACTACCTTTGACCAGGGCCCATGACCCAGAGACCTATAGTGCCCTAAAGGGAATAGGGTGCCTTATTATCTCAGCTTGGTGTGGCGAAGAGAAGACTCCCAGCCAAAGGCTCCTCTGTCTCTTTTGGGCTTACAGTTGTATAATTAGAGTATGCATTTCAAATGGCACTCTATTCCCTATGTAGTGCACTACTTTTAACCAGGGCCCATATATAAGGAATAGGGCACCATTTGGGACTAAGCCAGAAAGAGCGCTTCTCTCCTCGCTCTCACTTTCTGCTCAAACGCCTGTCTCTGTGTCTCTGCTGGAGAAGAGTAATTAAACAATTACACACCGGAGAGAGGAGAGGGCTCTCCATATGTTAATGCATACACTCCTGACAGTTAGAAGGCCTTGAAAAAAAGAAAAAGCGCTCAACTCAGCACTCCAAATAGCCCAGCATTCTTAATGTTTGATTTATTGGGTAGTTTGGGGTTGTCAGTGCAAATGCCTGTATTTTAGATATTAAATGAATGTGAGGGCACATTATTGGGTTACTTAAGAGGTTAAGAATACACATTTAGGCTTCATAACTCCTTCGAAGGCTGTAAGGGGAAGTAAACATTTTGGTAAGTTTGGGTATCTTTGGCTCTAGGCTTCTTTGCTTTAAAATCATCAAAGTTTGAAACAATCACCTCAGTCATAGGAAAAACAAAGCTGCATTTAATGGTGGGCTGGGACAAGAACAACCTGTGTATGTGAATGGGCCCGAGGTCTTGAGAGGGAAAGGAGCATGGCTAGAGGGGGTGGGTGAAGGAGCAGTGTGTCATGGGTGTGGTGGGGGATATGGGTCTTCTGCTGTTTGGTTATTCAATCACATTAGTCATTGGCCGTGTTCGAGCGCATCAAAACCGTGATGTATCATGGGTAAATTGTGACTGACTGACTGCTATACAAATAATATTGAGTATTTATTTATGATGCAAGGTGATTTGTAGATCAGTCAATCTCGACTCACCTTTAAATGTTGAATGCTCCCATTGTCTCTTCACTCTGTTTGACAGTGATATGGGTCTGTTCGTTAGTGTGCATTTCACTGATTCAATATAGATATTTCAATATAGATACAGTAATTTTAGCAGTATCTCTGCTTCACAACAGTCTAAAACAGAAGCAAGTTATAACAGTTTTGCATTGCTTTGTGCACCTCTGTTCACAATAAGGATACAGAATATTTGTCTCTGTGATCATGTCATGATGAGTGCCCTGTGTTGAAACATTAGCGTTCCTCCTGTCACACTAAGTGGTCCTTATCATCAACATAAAAGCTCTACGATGTCTGATTACATTTAAATCCAATCAATTTAAGTAGAAGACAGAGCCAGCTGTGTACAAGTGTGTGTGTGTGTGGAAATGTTGTAGAGAATAGAACAAACATCTCATTGGACCATATCACCAAAACAAAACCCAACAGAGTGCATAGCATATTCAACCTCTGTTTATTTGATAAATCTTTTGTCCATGAAAATGGATGATGCCAACATACAGCTAACAAACATACCGGCGAGGGTGAAAGACAGATAGTAGACGCAGCTAGGGCAGAAGATGAGAATATTGATTCACAGTCCTCTTTTTGTCCAATCACAGTCCGGAGAGGGAGTGGGTGGGGGGGCTACTGTCACTGTCTGCCCTTGACCCTCGTCGGGCGCTACAGGCATATGGATAGCTACATACCATACTGACCCTGAGGGGGTAAACACCACAGAACTAGAATAAGTAGAACGGGCCGCCCCATTCAAGTCAATGATGCAATAATGGGTGGACTGGCAGCCATTTTGAGTGTACCCATGAATTTAGCAGTCAAATTACTATTGTCAAATGTTCCAAGCCCGTTCTATTAATTATATTTCTATGGTAAACACAACAGGCCTATGGGTTTATAGATACATGTAGAACATCACACTCAGGAATGAAATGGACTGTATGCATGGCTCTACTGCATTTGTCCCGGCCACTAGTGTCACTCAATACTGTTAGTTAATCTGCCCATGCCTAAGAATAGGATTGCACCAACGACAGTGACAGTACGATAAACCTCACTGCCTCTGTGAGTCTCTGAAGGTGGAAATAAAACAAGGTCGGAGGCAGGAGGGACAGTGGAGACAAGAGGACAATAGTTACACATGGGGAGGATGGTGACGAAGACTGTCTTAGGCTCCATTCCAATAATCCAAACTGAAATACTACTTAAAATGCAGCAACGTATTGGCCATATTCTAAATGGTATGCTTGAGTGGATATGCGAGCCTTTTTTGTGCCTGGTTGTCTCAATTCAGTGGAAGAGTGTAGATATGTTATAGTGATTAATTAACTATACAATCCTAATTGTAATAGACTGTGTATATTATCATCATAATTGGTTTATTTGATATACCACAAACAACACCCTTTAACCACCACTCAAACTCCCCCCTCTAGGTCACCTCAGAGGTAGCCTCTGCCAAGTCCCCAACAACTGGATGTTCCAGTTTTCAGGGGAAATGAAAAGAGAGCCTGTGACGCGACTTCCACTTTTGGACATTAACAAGGCGACACTCTTAACTCCTCCTCCACATTTACTGGATTGGTTGAACAGTGCAGAAGAGAACCTCCCCTGACAGCATTTTCTTCTCGTCAAGACCAGTATGTACGGGATCTAGTTTCAGGCGTTTCTTTTACACCTACTACGTTAGGTTACCTCAGAGGCAGTGTGGTTTCAACAAGTCACATCACATCATGATCCTCATGTACATCAACAAAGACAGCAGCCACAGCCACACACTATGGCTATGTTTATAACAGTGGATGCGGTGCAGTACATAGAAATCCATGCTGCAACACGGTGGACGACTTACTGGTGTCGTCCCAAACGGCACCCTATTCCCTATATAGTACACTACTTTTGACCAGGACCTGCAAAGGGACACTGTCTGTCAACAAGATAATGGATGGCCTCACACCGGTCCTCCTACTTTCTTTTATGATGGACAGAGGCCACATTCTACAGACGTCGTTGACAACCTGGGCTAAACCAAATCCTCTTAGAAGTGGGTGTAGGTGGAAGTGGAAGTGGACCACCACCATAGGCAGTGATGGTACAGACCAGGCGGGTGGTTGGTGATGGCATTGAGTTATTGCAACACAGAGACAGAGGAGTTAATCATCATCATTCTTTTACTTGTTTCTATAATTTTCTTTACTCCTTCTAAGTCAGTGGCTTGTATTGCAAGTGTGCTGTTGTTGTGTCCTGGCAGAGAAAGCACGAGAGAGCCACTCTTTTTGTTTGTTTGTTAGTTAAGGCTATTGATCATTTCTGATGTCCGGATTGGAGATGGTAACTGGTGAATGACACAAACATTGAGGATTGTTGTGATGTTGTGTCGGCGTCTCTCTTCCATCTCCTGATGATGAATCACAAAATGGTCGCTTGGCAATGGTGTACATTTCTCCTGGAAAGTCTCTCTCTATTTGACCAAGACAAGCCATCACTGTCCTGTTCTAGCACAGAAGTATCAACATGCTATGATAGCTACCAACAGGGAAAGACAAAAGTAAATACACAAGGTCAAGGGTTTTTAAGCAAAGGATTGGTTGTGGGTGTTGAATAGCTAATATGACCCGACAGCAGGACAGGTCCTAGCTTGAGGGAGGGGGTTGCAACAATCAGCATGGTCTCTCCTCAAGCAGACAGACATTTCTTTCTGTCTTCAGCAGGCATGCGGTGGTGTAACATGAGATAAAATATATAAACAAATATCTATTTACACATAATTATAACTGTTTAAATTTAAAATCATCCTTTCCCATAAATGAAAAGTAAACTGTAAACATGCACACTTTTCACTGAGTCACCTCGATCCAGGCTCCGTATGGACTACACACAAAAAATGTGTCCAATGACCGTCGACCAATGATGCTATGTTATGATTGTAGAGGTGATGTGGTCATTGAAATGTTAGCCATATGTACTGGTTAGAGGTGTTGCAGGGTCAGACAGACCCTGTGGTCCATAGAGATAAAGGCTAAGTCCCAAATGGCACCCTATTCCCAATATAGTGCACTACCTTTGGTAGAGTTTTGGTCAAAAGTAGTACACTATATTAGGATTAGGGTGCCTTGGGACTAAGCCACTGTTTTACCTCTACTCAATGGTCATTGGACATTTGTCTCTGTTTTAGTGGGGCCTGGACACGAGAGTCTCGGCTCAGTGTGGTTTTAAAGGGAACTAGGGGCGAAGACATCAAAGCCTCGCCCCGTGAGTGGTGCTCAGGGTGAGTCCTAATGGCACCCTATTCACTACCCAGTGCACTACTTTTGATCAGGGTCCAAAGGGAATAGGGTGCCATTTGGGACAAACACTCACCCCCCTGGGCCCTGCACCCTAACCCCTACATCCTAGGGTACGAGGGTGCTCGGGCGCCAAAGGGGATGTGTTGTGAACCAGCTCCAGACAGTCATTCAAGTGACCCACTGAAGAACACTGATCTGTATGTACTCTTCTATACTATCCTACTGGGCACAGATGTCAATTCAACGTCTATTCCACGTTGGTTCAATGTCTATTCCACGTTGGTTCAACGTAATTTAATTGAAATGACATGGAAACAACGTTGATTCAATCAGTGTGTGCCCAGTGGGATGCCTCAAAGCTCTACACTAATAATATTTTATTAAAAACACATTCATGTGTATGTGCACTACCCCTACTTCCAGAATATACAAATACTGTATCTGCACATATATAGTTGGCCACTATTGATGGGACAGTACTATTTTCAAACGGGTAGTATGAAATGGATACCACATTCTGCCACACAGGTGTCTTGCCTGTTCAGCTTTTGCCATTTGGTTTGACTGTGTGATTTTCAGTTAAGCCCATTTCAATTGATAACATATATTCCTGTTGCCTCAATGGTACCATCCGGCAACAAACATGATTCGAATAACACCCACCATTTTACAGCCAGCGAGCCCTCATCCCTGGCCTCCTGGTTTTGCACTCTTGGACACTTCACATTGCGAGCTGATGTTTTCACACTGTAATTAGGAATAGTGTTTCACAGGATAGATCCTCCCGAAATAGCAGGTTAAATTTAGTTCCTGTCCACGCTATGGTAAATCAGACCCCTGAGGCCTGGGGCAATCAGGACATGCAGGCTGTTATATACCAGCACTAGCTAGCTGAATCCATTTCAATCTCTAAAAGTCTTCTGGGACATCTGTAGCTGGATGAGGCTGGTTGATTCAACCTATAGATGTCCTACTAGACAGTAGGCACTACTGCTTATTCAACCTAAAGCTGTCCTAGTGGACACTTCTGATCAGGACTTCTCTTATCTCTGCAGTGATACATGGAACATTACAGTAAGGACCTACCCAACCTCCTTCAGTCTCCTCTCCCTCTACACTGAACTCTTATAGCGGTCCTTCTGATTGGGGCAATGGACTCATCTCACATTCTCTACAGTGATATATAGCAAGTCCACTCCTCACCCCAAACTCCTTTGGTCTTCCCTACTCTGGGTTTCTTTCTTCAACCTATAGCTGATCCTACTGGGCAATTCTGAAGGGGACATGGGACTCTTCTCTCATCTCATGTCGCTACAGTGATACATATAAGTAAGGTCCACGTCTCTCTCCAACCTCTTTTGGTCTCCCCTGTACACTGGGCTCTGTTCCACTGATCTACTGGTCTGGCTCGGACCAATGGCCTTGCCATTTGGAGGAGAACAATAAAGCCAGGCTAAGTTGAGGGCCTAATGACTGAGTTTCAGAGGGGTTTTATATACTTACTAAGATGGTGACCAGTCTACAGTATGTGAGTAACCCACATGAAGATAAACAGACAAACCTCCAGTCCTTGGCATCTGTTTGACCTGACACCAGATCAGCTATTGATATTCTACAAAACTAGGCTAAAGATGGCTAAAACTAGGCTAAAGATGTGGTCCTCTGTAGCTCAGCTGGTAGAGCACGGTGCTTGTAACGCCAAGGTAGTGGATTCGATCCCCGGGACCACCCATACACAAAAAATGTATGCACGCATGACTGTAAGTCGCTTTGGATAAAAGCGTTTGCTAAATGGCATATTATTATTATTATGTTTGTTGTGAGCAAATATGCTTGGGGGCAAAAATCCCTGCATGTTAGTTTGAGTTTCCCATGCTTCCCAGGCCATTGTTACTGTGTGTTTTGCCCTGCTGCCACTTTCAAGCGTAAACGAAGCAGTCAATAATAGATGATCTCTTTCCGTTTCATCTCTCAGGCAGTGCAGTGTTCTGTGCCGTGGAGAGACACTGGAGTGAATACTCTACAAGCTCTGATCCATTATTCAACGGGCTCCTCAAAGAGAGAGGATAACTTACACACACACACAACACAACCATCCTACTTTCATCTGCTGTATCTCAATAATCCCATCCCTTGCTCTCTCTCTCTTTTGCGCTCTTTCTTCTCTTCTACTCTTCTCTTCCCATTTCCCCTTCTGCTGCTTCTCTCTTTATGTGTTTCCTTATCACTCCATCTCTCTATCCCTCCATTTGAGGACCATGGCAGAATCCTAGATGAACTATATGCTGCTGGCACTTTGTTTTGCCAAGGCAGTGTGGCAGTACTGGTGGGTCTGGGGCTGAAGCTGTGTCTGAAGCAGGGGTTAACTGAGCTAGTGGGCCAGTGGCAGGGTCAGAGTTCACAGGAAGTTCTAGAAGCTAGAACATGGATACACAGGAAGTGGTCATTACACTGAGAGGAAGTCAGTTAATTCTGAAGTGGTACTGTAGGTCCAAGGGGCAATGACTTGGTCTGTGGGACCTATTGAGGTGTCCCGAGGGGTCGGTGTGTGTGTTTGTGAAGAGGGGGGAGTTTGAAGTGTCCTCCTCACTCATAGTCCCGACTTCTGTTGCGTCTCTTGAAGAAGAAGAAGGGGGTCTTCTGAGGAGGGCCCAGTAGCATGGGAACCTGGTTCTTATGTGTGATCTTGATCTGTAAGGGGAGGAGGGACAAGATGAAACGATATTCAGCAATGGAAGTTTGCTTCAGAAATCAATGTGCCTTCATCTGTAGAAGGGAGGGACAAGAGAACATTTAACTAGGAAGTGTCCAGAAGTCTAGTCCTTCTTTTCTACTTCTAAATCCTTGACATATAAGATACACAATGTTATTTTAACCATAATTTCACGTTAAAGAAATAGCCAGCTTTTCATTCTACCCCGCAGATAGAAGATTCACTTTTTCTGACCTTGAAATCCAAAGAACCAACAAAGTACAGAACACTAAACACTGTGCCTCAGCTCAGCCTGACATCTCTGCAGGTTCAACTGCATAAAAGAGGATGAGGCGCTGAGGTTTAGGGTGACACACTTTTTTTCTTAACACTATTAACACTGAATTGTTCTATATATAGCAGAGGGCATTGTGCTGTTGCTATGTGATGTGTGAATGGATTCCAGCTAGCATTTCCTCCTCCTTTAATGACATAACCAGTCAGTGGTCCGGTATGACAAAACACTGTTTCAATTAACACAGCTGTCATAGTGAAGGTGGGGGGAGTGATGGAGGGAGGAGAGAAGGAGATGGAAAAGCATAGGGAGCAGGAAGGGAGGAAGGTGGAGGTGTAGCGTGGGGATAGGGTGGGTGTGTGGTGAGTCTCTCTCACCGTGCATGGGGGCTGCATCCAAGGCTCCCCATCGATCTGCATGGGCAGTAGCCGGGATGTCCTGTGAATAGATAGGGAGAGAAAGAGAGAGTGAGAGCGAGAGAGAGAGGAGTGGGGGGTAGAGTAGAGAGATAGGGGGTCAGAGTCAGATCACATGAACCTCTGAGGCATTCTCATTCACACTGTCCCTCCCATCCCAGGACCAGAGTCAAACACTGCTGTCTTTGTTCCCACGAGTCCTTTTCCCAGACAGGCCCCCACTCTTTAAACTAACTCACAGACCCAATACACACACACACACACACACACACACACACACACAAAGATAGTTTAAGCCTTTCATGCATGCCTCACCAGCTAGGGAAACTAAGTATGGGAGAATGACTGATGAATGTTATTTTAATTCTGGTTTTGGAAAATATTAAGGTATGCTGAAACAGGTGAGGGGAAACCTTTGACTAAGTCCGCTATAAACTGTACTTTAACTGAGCTTACTGTGAATGTTTAATGGAGCGGGAACTGCTAGAGCAACAAAAACATGTGAACTAATTCCACTTTTCTAAAACAGATTTGTTGGTTGGCATATCCAAAAGCGGCCTGAGTGCCTTCAGACGTGTGAGAAAGCTCATCTGTCAGGCCATGATTGCCAGCCTCTCTGTGGGTGTAATGAATGAGTCAGCAGGTCAATGGTCTGCTTTACTGGACACATTCAGAGGCTCAGAAGAACCTTCTGTTTGAAAGAGTGTGAAGTGAGGAAGAGAAGGGAGCAGGAGACACTCTGTCTATGGGACTCAGCTCTGGTTTTGGTGACGGAGACACAACGGGATGGAAGTGGGGGGAGGAAGAGGGATGGAGGGATGGAGCAAGGATGGAGGGATGGGTGGATTAATTAATGGAGGGACAGAGGGGATAGTAGCAGGAAGGATCCTGACCTGATGGTGACGTTCGCACATTGGGCCAGTCTGCGGCCAGCACTCTTCAGGCCTGAGTAGATCTTCCCCATCTCCATGGCCCCCTCCAGACCCACCACTTCTAGCAACTGGTCACTCAGGTCTGGGGGAGGGAGAGGGAGAGGGAGAGCGAGAGATCAGTTAATACTTTCTGAGCAAAGAAAGAACAAAGCAAATGGAGAATGGTAAAGTGCATTAACGAGTTTTGAAGAGTTTTAGTTGGGCCATAGAAGGGCACTAGAACAGCTAAAGACAGGCTGTAGTACTTCTAGAACATTTTGATTATGGCCCCTTTCTTTCATCCTCTTGTTAAGAAAACACACATCATCGTATGCTTATGGTTCAGAAACTTTAGATAGCTAAAGAAGGTAATGAATGCCTTCATAAAGCACCCAGGAAATTGATTTTTCAACTATTCAAAATGTTTTCTTCCTCTACTTTCTACCCACTACAATTCCAGTGTCACAGTGTCTCTCATTTTCTCCCTCACTCTCTCTCTATGTCTAACTAAACCATATCCCTGGCTAATCAGCCATGTCAGGGTGAGCAGGTCTCAGGTGCTCCTGAGCTGATTAACAATGCAGGGCCTGTGCTGTGCCAGCTGACCACCTAAAGATATCCAGCCTATTTTATTTCATCCTGCCTATTTCATCCACACAAAGAGAGCTGAGCCTGCCTGTCTGTCTGCGATAGTGAATCACTGGAGCCATCCTCAGCTCAGTGAGGGACATACACACGCAGAGGGACACACACACACCACTGATCGGACCATCTCAAAGGGTCCTGTGCCTAATTTCACTCCTGTCCCATACAAGCCCTAACATGCAGGGATGCCTGTTTTGACTGACTAGGTTATAGTCGAACTGTGACTGTGTGTGTGTGTGTGTGTGCAGTCATTCTTGTTTTGACTGACTAGGGCTATAGGCGTCCTGTACGGCCCTTGGCAATTTCACATCGCTGTCACCCGACCCCGTTCTGCCTTTAAGCCTTCATGCAACAAACAGGAAACGGTCGCGTGGCTGCTTTATTTGAGAGGGAGGGAGGAGACGGCTGGCTTGGCTTGCGCAAGGGATCTGATGCAAGCTGAAGCTAGTGTGAGATAAACTGTCTGTACGTTGGTGGTGAACACTTAGTAATGTACAAAATAGATTACTGGTTTTCTTGTAGTTCCAGAAAAGATCCACGAAAGTCTGTGAGAGGTCATTGTTCTCACAAATTATCTATATTTTGTTTATTCTCTTTCTAAAATCTCTATAAAATACACACACCAGTGTGAAGTTTTGGATTTTGACTTCTTTGGAGTTTATGCTTCTTTTAAGTTAGATTTTGACTGCTTAAAGTCCCTCTAAACATATTCAGTTGCTGTGCTGAATTCCGTTGGGCTACCACATCAAGTACAGTGCATGTGTGTTCCATTTAAAGAATTTAGCCATTTCGTGCTTCACACTAGATGCTGTTAAAGTTCATATGGGAATAAGTAAATCAGTGAGTCTCTCGCACTCTTAAATATTTTAGATGACCATTTTACAGCAAATGACAGATGAGGGATGGGGGTAAACATTCAAAATCACTAAAGGTAAAACACAAGTATGGGGTGAAAGCAAATAAAGCTGTAAAGTATCATTAATATACTGGAAACTGTACAGTACATACACACAGTGTAAGCCTACAGCGAAATGTGATGTCTAATGTACTTCTGCTTCGACTTTAGTTTTCAGAGTGAGTCATTCTAAATACATTGTGGTCTCAATTCTTTCTACACAACTGAAATGATGCTTGGGCTGAGAAAGCAGTATTTGACATTCACAGAGAATAACTGATTGCTGTGAGAATAGATCTGCTGGTTTGAAGAGCGGACAAAACACCCTTGCCATGGGGAAAAATGGGAACAAATAGCCCTGTAGCCACTCCCCTTTACCCCTGTGCCCCGGATATATTCCCAATCATCAGTCATGGTCACACCGTCCTTAATCAACCAGAGGGGAAACCATCCTAAATCAGTCAGAGCTGGGGGATCGTCCTAAATACAAACATCCCCCATCCCTCTGCCTGCCTGCCTGGCCTATGGGGGCCATTTTGTGCTCCTGTGCCCTGGATGCCCACTGACTGATCAGACATGGTCATACATCCTCAGCAGAGGGACACATCCTAAATACAAACACCCCCATCCTTCTGCCTGTTTCCCTGGTCCACGGGGGACCATTTTAGCCCAGGGCGTCCCAGTGGTGGTGGCTATTTTGTCAGCCAATGCCTCGTCCTTCAACCCACCCAGAGGACCAGACCGGAGCACCAAGGACGCGTCCTAACTAAACCCTCAGGTTGTGTCCCAAATGGCACCCTATGCCCTAGGGGTCTGGTCAAAAGTAATGCACCATTTAGGGAATAGGGTGCCATTTGGGACGCAACCTCAGGCTCAGTCCCAGTCCCAGTAGTTTTTCCCAGAAAGAATAATAGGATTGAGATCCATTAAGAGCAAACTGGGCATGAATAGCCCTGGATTAGTGGCGGAGGGACTAGTGACACTATAGACACTATGCAGGCACTAGTACATACGCAGGCTTCACGTGACAGATGGGACTCTGCAGGGACTATCCAGAAACAGCAGAGCTCTTCTTAGTACATGAGATGATATAAGAGCAGAGATGAGTAAAATAAACACATACAGTATATTCAACCTACTAGAACATTTTCTATATCTATTAGCTGGATATATTAATTGCCTAATAATTATATATAGCAAAATGTTAGAAATGTTATACAAATGTAATACATATTTACATATTGTATTATGTTACTTTAGTTTATTACATTTATATATTCCTATATCCCTATAATTAGAATTCCTATACCACTTCCTCATACCAAACATGTGACATGAGGGCATCATATCCACAGCTCACTACAGTGCATTCGGAAAGTATTCAGACCCCTTGACCTTTTCCACATTTTGTTACGTTACAGCCTTATTCTAAAATGGATTACATTTGTAAAAATCCTCATCAATCTACACACAATACCCCATAATGACGAAGCGAAAACAGGATTTTAAAATTGTTTGCACATTTATTAAAAATAAGAAACAGAAATACCTTATTTACATAAGTATTCAGACCCATTGCTATGAGAGTGGAAATTGAGCTCAGGTGCATCCTGTTTCCAATGATCATTCTTGAGATGTTTCTATGACTTGATTGGTAAATTCAATTGATTGGACATGATTTGGAAAGGCACACACCTGTCTATATAAGGTCCCACAGTTGACAGTGCATGTCAGAGCAAAAACCAAGCCATGAAGTCGAAGGAATTGTCCGTAGTGCCCCGAGACAGGATTGTATCGAGGCACAGATCTGGGAAAGGGTACCAAAACATTTCTGCAGCATTGAAGGTCCCCAAGAACACAGTGGCCTCCATCATTCTTAAATGGAAGAAGTTTGGAACCACCAAGACTCTTCCTAGAGCTGGCCTTGGTCAGGGAGGTGACCAGGAACCCGATGGTCACTCTGACAGAGCTCCAGAGTTCCTCTGTGGAGATCGGAGAACCTTCCAGAAGGACAACCATCTCTGCAGCACTCCACCAATCAGGCCTTTATGGTAGAGTGGCCAGACGGAAGCCACTCCTCAGTAAAAGGCACATGACAGCCCGCTCTACTCCCTTCACAGAACAGCGCAAACTGGCTCTAACCAGAATAGAAAGAGGAGTGGGAGGCCCCGGTGCACAACTCAGCAAGAGGACAAATACATTAGAGCATTGGCCAGTCTGAGATATGGCTTTTTCTTTGCAACTCTGCCTAGAAGGTCAGCACCCCAGAGTCGCCTCTTCACTGTTGATGTTGAGACTGATGTTTTGCGGGTACTATTTAATGAAGCTGCCAGTTGAGGACCTGTGAGGCGCCTGTTTCTCAAACTAGACACTCTAATATATTTGTGCTCTTGCTCAGTTGTGCACCGGGGCCTCCCACTCCTCTTTCTATTCTGGTTAGAGCCAGTTTGCGCTGTTCTGTGAAGGGAGTAGTACACAGCATTGTACGAGATCTTCATTTTCTTGGCAATTTCTCGGAACAAGAATAGACTGACGAGTTTCAGAGAAAGTTATTTGTTTCTGGCCATTTTGATCCTGTAATCGATCCGTTTTTGATTTTTAATAAATTAGCAAATATTTCTACAAACTTGCTTTGTCATTATGGGGTATTGTGTGTAGATTAATGAGGGGGGGGGGACAATTTAATACATTTTTGAATAAGGCTGTAACATAACAAAATGTGGAAAAAGTCAAGGGGTCTGAATACTTTCCGAATGCACTGTATGTACCTGATATCCTTATGGCAGATAGAGACAGAGAGAGACAAAGAGACAGAGAGAGAGAGAGAGAGAGAGAGAGAGAGAGAGAGCACTGTGACTGACCCAAACTTAAGGAAAGCTTGGACTATGTACAGACTCAGTGAGCATAGCCTTGCTATTGAGAAAGGCCGCCGTAGGCAGACCTGGCTCTCAAGAGAAGACAGGCTATGTGCACACTGCCCACAAAATGAGGTGGAAACTGAGCTGCACTTCCTAACCTCCTGCCAAATGTATGACCTTATTTGAGACACATATTTCCCTCAGATTACAGAGATCCACAAAGAATTCTAAAACAAACCCAATTTTGATAAACTCCCTTATCTACTGGGTGAAAAACCACAGTGTGCCATCACAGCAACAAGATTTGTAACCTGTTGCCACAAGAAAAGGGCAACCAGTGAAGAACAAACACCATTGTAAATACAACCCATATTTATGTTTATTTATTTTCCTATTTGTACTTTAACTATTTGCACATTGTTACAACACTGTATATATACAGTGGGGAAAAAAGTATTTAGTCAGCCACCAATTGTGCAAGTTCTCCCACTTAAAAAGATGAGAGAGGCCTGTAATTTTCATCATAGGTACACGTCAACTATGACAGACAAAATGAGAAAAGAAATTCCAGAAAATCACATTGTAGGATTTTTTATGAATTTATTTGCAAATTATGGTGGAAAATAAGTATTTGGTCAATAACAAAAGTTTCTCAATACTTTGTTGTATACCCTTTGTTGGCAATGACACAGGTCAAACGTTTTCTGTAAGTCTTCACAAGGTTTTCACACACTGTTGCTGGTATTTTGGCCCATTCCTCCATGCAGATCTCCTCTAGAGCAGTGATGTTTTGGGGCTGTCGCTGGGCAACACGGATTTTCATCTCCCTCCAAAGATTTTCTATGGGGTTGAGATCTGGAGACTGGCTAGGCCACTCCAGGACCTTGAAATACTTCTTACGAAGCCACTCCTTCGTTGCCCGGGCGGTGTGTTTGGGATCATTGTCATGCTGAAAGACCCAGCCACGTTTCATCTTCAATGCCCTTGCTGATGGAAGGAGGTTTTCACTCAAAATCTCACATTACATGGCCCCATTCATTCTTTCCTTTACACGGATCAGTCGTCCTGGTCCCTTTGCAGAAAAACAGCCCCAAAGCATGATGTTTCCACCCCCATGCTTCACAGTAGGTATGGTGTTCTTTGGATGCAACTCAGCATTCTTTGTCCTCCAAACACGACGAGTTGAGTTTTTACCAAAAAGTTATATTTTGGTTTCATCTGACCATATGACATTCTCCCAATCCTCTTCTGGATCATCCAAATGCACTCTAGCAAACTTCAGACGGGCCTGGACATGTACTGGCTTAAGCAGGGGGACACAGCAGGATTTGAGTCCCTGGAGGCGTAGTGTGTTACTGATGGTAGGCTTTGTTACTTTGGTCCCAGCTCTCTGCAGGTCATTCACTAGGTCCCACCGTGTGGTTCTGGGATTTTTGCTCACCGTTCTTGTGATCATTTTGACCCCCACGGGGTGAGATCTTGCGTGGAGCCCCAGATCGAGGGAGATTATCAGTGGTCTTGTATGTCTTCCATTTCCTAATAATTGCTCCCACAGTTGATTTCTTCAAACCAAGCTGCTTACCTATTGCAGATTCAGTCTTCCCAGCCTGGTGCAGGTCTACAATTTTGTTTCTGGTGTCCTTTGACAGCTCTTTGGTCTTGGCCATAGTGGAGTTTGGAGTGTGACTGTTTGAGGTTGTGGACAGGTGTCTTTTATACTGATAACAAGTTCAAACAGGTGCCATTAATACAGGTAACGAGTGGAGGACAGAGGAGCCTCTTAAAGAAGAAGTTACAGGTCTGTGAGAGCCAGAAATCTTGCTTGTTTGTAGGTGACCAAATACTTATTTTCCACCATAATTTGCAAATAAATTCATAACAAATCCTACAATGTGATTTTCTGGATTTTATTTTCTCAATTTGTCTGTCATAGTTGACGTGTACCTATGATGAAAATTACAGGCATCTCTCATCTTTTTAAGTGGGAGAACTTGCACAATTGGTGGCTGACTAAATACTTTTTTTCCCCACTGTACATGATATGACATTTGAAATGTCTTTATTATTTTGGAACTTCTGAGTGTAATGTTTACTGTTAATATTAATTGTTTATTTCACTTTTGTTTACTATCTACTTCACTTGCTTTGGCAATGTTAACATATGTTTCCCATGCCAATAATGCCCTTAAATTGAATTGAATTGAATTGAGAGAGAGAGAGAGAGAGAAAGAGAGCGAGAGAGAGAGAGAGAGAAGCCCACCCAGCATCACCATGATACTTCTTTCTCTCCTCTCCAATGTTTCCTGCTTCATCAGATCTGAGCTGCTGTACTGCAGCGCTTCGACACAATGAGGTAGAACTAATAATAGAGCAGAACAGAGCTCTTACATAACACAGAAACCCAGTGCATTGTGGGATGGATGGCGGGTAGCTGGCCAAATGACTTTTGCTCTTGCCGTGCCACGGGCAGTCACACAAACACACACACATGCTGGGTATAGCATAGAGATGCTCTACAATTAGGTTAAGACTAATGTGATGCAGTGAAACATACTGTTCACAAAACAGTTCAAAGGACGACATTTTTGAATGGGATTGTTTGAGGATTGTGGGCAGTCCTTGGCAACCAGTCCTGCTATTCTCCATACCAGTTCAATCGTTTTCAAAATGAACCACTTGGGTACAATTGCTTTGATGATACTGTATGTAGATGATGAACCTGAGAACAACCAGAGCAGCCCCTTAGTACAGTACGTGTTCCAATACTTGCTCTGGTATTTATTTATAAACTAGTGTGTGTTGTTGTTTCCTTCCTCCGTCCGCTAGCTCCTGGCTCAGTCCGGCTGTCATTGTCTCAGGGTGGCCGCGGTGGAGGCCGGAGTGAGGACAGATGGTCAAGAGGAACTAGACCCCACCGTGAAACTGTTACTCCGGTAAAGTAAAGGTGCGTGGGCGGTAAAGGTGTGTGGGCAGGTGTGGCCAGCTTGGCCTGCTGACAGTATACAGGAATGCTACCATGGAGACTGACACATACCCATTATTAGCTCCTCTCCTCCACTAACCTAACCTTTCCTACGTCTTCCTTTCTCACATGCTGTATATTTATTCACGTTCTGTTCACATAACACATGCTATCTAATATAATAATAATATTCACATACTCTCTAGCTGTTGTCAAGATGCTCCAAACTATGTTCTAATGCCATTCATAAACAACACTGATCTTTTATGACACAGTTCTCATGGGAAAAAACCTGATTGACCATCAAACTCTTCAGATATGAGGGACACTTACGAAAAGGCTCATATTATCCCATAAGAAAGACTGGGTCATTGAACCAGAAATTGTAGACAGTTGAAAGTATGTGCCAGGAAGCCATAGCTCTTCCCACAATCCTCTCTGGGTGGGTAGTTTTATTATAGTTGTATCTATTTCTGTCATGGCGAACAACACAGGAGGGAAATGAAAAATAAACCCTTCTGTTTTAGCTGTGTAAGAGTGAGAGCAACAACAATAATCTGTATGGCAGTGCCCTGAAATAGCCCACACTACGACCATGGTGTGACTCAAACTAGGAACTGTTAAGGGGGAGGGAGGGTGGAGATGACTCCTGCAGGGGAGAGGTTGTGGGAACCTGGCCAGGCTTTAACCTGCAATGGCGCACCTTTACAACACACACAGAGACAGAGAGAGACAGAGAGAGACAGAGAGAGACAGAGAGAGACAGAGAGTGTGAGAGAGTGTGAGAGAGTGGGAGAGAGAGAGAGAGAGAGCTAACAGGGGTGCTTCCTGCCCCTGTCCCAGTCACTAAAGGACATGTCTGCACCTCCTCTCAAGTGTTCCCCTCCTCTGACCATTATCCATTTCCTCCCCATCAACAGCAGTAAATAACCCCAGACTTAATCTATAGACTGAGACAGTATTTTACACTGTCACCACTTTCCTTCCTTGCTTTGTAACTCGAGCTGGCTTGACTCTAGCTATCCCCTATTCCCAGTTGTGTGACACTTCCATAGGGTGAACGTTCTAGTTGTAGGAGGTGAATCAGAAATTTGAGGTCAGTCTGGAGAATCAGACCAGCAGGGTTTTCACTCTGTGGTAAACTGACTGATTGCATTATCTGTAGAGCTTAAAAAAGCATGATCTTATTGCTGCAGAGTAAACAAGTGTTGTCAACAATTAGTCATAAGCTGTACACACACATGTACGCACACACACACACACACGTACGCACGAACACGCACACACCTGTGTTTTCGTGAAATATCAGGACCTTTTGGAGTGTAAAATTTTTCCAGCATTAAAAATCCTATTTTCCTTAACCCCTAACCCTAAACCTAACCCTTAAGCTTAAAATAGCATTTGAACAAATTTTTCCTAAAGTTATTGTTTTCCTACCTGTTCAGGACATTAAGGTGAAATGTTAGGACATTGGGGTCCTGATAATGTAGGAAAACAAGTAAACACACACACACACACACACTCCTTTCCCTCTGCCTCTCGAAGAAACATCCTTCTCCGCCCTTCTCTGCATTCTGTTTCCGAGAAGTTAATTTAATAAAGGTTCAACTCTGTGGGACAACGCTAGACTAAAGCACAACATTCCCTCACTTGCACATGCACACACAAACACACACGCACTTGTGCGCACACACACACACACACACACACACACACACAAACACAGTGCTGCGGAGTAAATCACAATAACCATTAAATTGCATATGCCTAGAAAACATTAAAAATGCAAAAACTCACCACACCCACACACTCATACACATACTGACACACACAAACATGCACACGCACACACAAAGACACACACACATACACACACACAAGAAAGACACACATACACACACACAAGAAAGACACACAAACACAGTGCTGCGGAGTAAATCACAATAACCATTAAATTGCATATGCCTAGAAAACATTCAAAATGCAAAAACTCCCCACACACTCATACACATACTCACACAAACGCACACAGACACTCATGCAAAACAAAGAGACATAAACACACAGTGCTGTGAGCGTAGCGCAAATAGCAAGCAAGGCAGATCCTTTAAAGGTAAGTCATGACCTGACAGCTTAAAAGCACTGTTAATCAGTGTGCCTGAGGCAAACAAACATTGCTTGACATTTGATGATATTGATTTTTCAGTGACCTGAAAAGGGCCAGGAATGCCAGACTGTAATTAGGCTAGTAGTAGGAGCCATGACAGCTAGCTGTTGCAGTGTTCAGGAGTCAGAAATGCAGATGGGACAACACCAATGATTGTTATGGACATTGTCTCACGTCAGATGGCGTCAGATTGAGTGTGTGAGCTGGAGTTGTTAGCATCCCTGCCTTTCGTTTCATATGGATTGATTTGAGACTGGTTCAGAGACTTAGCTAGGTAATTTTCGTGCACATTTCAAATTTCATAAATACTGATTCTACCACCACAAAACACCTTAGCTAAATGTAGAATTAGGTAGTGAATACTTACTCATGAAAAAAAAATGTTAATATTAGCTACAGGTTTATCGTTTTTGACTCTTTTTTGACTAAGGGTGAAAGGGGGTTCAGTGGACGATGGCACCTTGGTGACATTTTTGAATGTTAGGACAGGATATTGTAGCCAAACTTCTTTTTAGCTATCCCATGAGTGTTTGTGAGTTACCAGACAGATCAGTGTAGACGGCTATCTGACGTGAGACAATGATGTTATGGAACTTCACAAGTCACAACACAAACTATTTGAGACTGAAATGAAAGAATGAAATGTCTTCATGTCACAGTTAATTGATCAATTACCAAAGTTATTACCAAAACACTTTGGTCAATTTCACACCATAGTCCACAAAACAACAACAAAAGCTACTGTGACATTGCGTGAGATGCATTTGTATACACTCTGTATATGTGTGCGAGTGTGTATGAATGCGCCTGAGAGGTGACATGGTTTTCACTCAGTAATCTCTCGAGCATGTGGGTTTGTACGTGTGTGTGTGTTTGTACGTGTGTGTGAGTGAGAGAGAGAGGGGTTGGGGCGTTGGCCTCGGAGGGAGGGAGGGTGTTGATGTGGTCAGGTGAGAGGCCGGGGGGAGGGTGACAATGTGAGAGCGTACAGTATGTTACAGTACAGTAGTGCTGAAGGGCAGGTCATAGAGGCTCAACTGTTGCTAAGGCAGCAAACAGAGCCCAGTGAAGGCTGCCTGGAGGGCAGTTAAAGATTAATGATATGTGTCACACAGCTAGCAGAAGCCTCCTTGTTCTCTCTCTCTCTCTCTCTCTCTCTCTCTCTCTCTCTCTCTCTCTCTCTCTCTCTCTCTCTCTGCCTCTCACTCTAGTTCAGTGGAGCTGGAGGGTCTCCATGGAAACAGGATTCAAACTAGTTCAGTCAGGAACGAGAAGCACGGAGGCGGGGTGGTTAAGGAAGAGAGAGAAAGAGGATGGATGAAAGAGAGGGAGAGCGACGAGGAAGAGCGAGAGTGTTACAGACAGGAAGTGATGTAACAAATAGAGGACAAGGAATCTGCCTTTTCATCGCAAGGAATCTGCCATCATCATCATCCTCACTACCATCATCATCATCCTCACTACCATCATCATCATCATAATCACTGTACACACTAGTTATGTCTGTCTGCTTACACACAGAGCATGTTTTGGGACAGTAATAACGAGGCCATAGAAGACTGTAGGCACTTGGAACATCACACCAAGAGAAAGAGAGATGGACAGCAGAAGAAAGGGAGATAGAGAGAGGGGGAGGGGGAGCGGGGCAGTTAAAGAGGTTTCCCTCTCCCCTCCCCTCCTCTCTTCTTTTCTCCTCTCCTCTCCCATCGCTTCCCCTCCCCTCCTCTACCCTACCCTCCTATCCTCTCCCCTCCCTCATCTCAGCAGAGTGAAACAGATCTGCTAGCCCAGCAGCATCCAGCAACCCAGACTCTGAGGCAGTGTTCAGTGTTCTAGGTTAATTCATGGCATCTGAAAACAGCTGCTCGTCACTGACTTTGGCCATTGGGCGCCAGGTCCTGCAAGCACAGCTCATCCCCAATGTGTGTGTGTGTGTGTGTGTTGGCGGCTCGGCGCAGCTTGTCCCCAATGTCCTCTGGGACAGATGCTCATGACCCACTTGGGGCCACAGCGTCACCCGGGCAACGCCACAGAGAACTGACATTCTACTGGTCGCTGGCTGGTGGGTGTCATTGTGACAGTATGAAACACTTAGAAAACGACTCTAGGACTGTTTAGTAAGTGATCCCTCCAGTGTTCTCTCACAGACTAGCTTCAACAGAAAGTGCAGGCTTACTCGTTCCATATGGCAAGCCTGGGCTATGGAGCAGAAGGAAGGGAATACAAGACAACCCTAAGTGTGGAAATGACATAGCATTTGGCATACAACTCCGAGGCTTATGTGGTCAAGAAATGGCAGACCAATCAGACACAATGGATCCTTTGACACCCATAGAACCACATGACACTAAATCCTAATGGCCGAAATCAAGAATGGAAATCATTATATAATGGTATATTGAAGAGGGCAGAACTGGTCCCACTTCCCACCTTAGGCCTTTTCCCACTACTGAGCCAAGCTGAACCGAACTGTACTGAGCTGGCCTGGTTATGCATCCACCATAGTTACTGGAACTGTTTTGAAAAGGACACGGAAAAGATCACGATAGTGTGACAAGGGTACATCACACTGGTGTTGCTGGGGGGTGGGGTTAGTTGACTCACCCTGAACACAGAACTTGAGCTCCTTTATATCGGTGACGGTACTGGCGGGCATCCTGTCTGGAACCTTCTTGCTCATGCGGCTGTAGTTCCTCCTCTTCTTGGTCTCGCCCCACAGGTTGGAGCCGCCGTGCATGCTGGGTATGTTAAGGACGGCGATGCCTTCCAACGACGTGCTGCTGAGGTCCAGGATGATACCATCACACTGAGGGAGAAAGAGAGAGAGGGAGTGATGGAGGAGGGTAGAGAGAGAGAGGGGGGGAGGGAGGGAGAGAGAGAAAGAGAGAGAAATATATAAATAGAAAGAGAGGGGGGAGAGGGAGATAAAGAGAGAACGAGAGAAAGAGAGAGGGAGAGAGGGGGAGAGATAAAGAGAGCGATAAAAAGAGAGAAAGAGACAGAGGGGGAGATGAGAGAGAGATCATGAACGAATACTTGAGACAATGGCTGAGACAGAGAACTGTCTACCCTAATAGATAGGCTACATTATCTTCAAGGAGGCTTCGCAGTGCTGCTACAGTGTCAAAAAGGGCTCCGCTTCAAAAGGTACTTGTCTATTCTACACATCCATTCAAGGCAAGAATTATAGAGATTACGTCCTTGTGTTTTCATTGAAGCTATGCTAATGAATGGTGTCAAATGACAGTATGTTTCATGTGAACCACATACAGTATATGGCTATGTGATACAGATTGAAAATCAAATGGGGCCTTCCACTGTGATGGAGAATAATAGAATATTGTTTATAACAGTATCCATGTGTGGATATTGAGAGAAGCAATGGTATACATTGAATCATATTTACAGTAGCATCAAAGTGCATGTTTGTATCAATACATTACATAATGTTGCCTTTCAGCGTTCTACCAAACAATTTCTGATGTCCCAGCTAGTGATTAACTAGAAAATGTACACATTCTGCACTATCAAGGGGATGTGGTCCTCTGTAGCTCAGCTAGTAGAGCACGGCGCTTGTAACGCCAAGGTAGTGGGTTCGATCCCCGGGACCACCCATACACAAAAATGTATGCACGCATGACTGTAAGTCGCTTTGGATAAAAGCGTCTGCTAAATGGCATATTATTATTATTATTATTATTATGTTTTTTTGTCTCCGTTTATCCAAATGGTCGTACCAAAATAACTTGGTTACTTTGACATTGTCGTTCCAAGTATGCACTTTTCCATAAAGTCCCTATCAACAAATGTGTTCACATAAGCTAATGTAGAAACAGAAAAAGAAAACACATTCACAATATTCAGCGACCACCCTCTTTGAAAGCAAATGATGTTGGAATGTACCTCAACCCACAAGTGCTGTCAGAGCAAAGAAATATTTATGAAATCAGAGGTTTGAGTGCCCATGAAAAATAGTTTCAGGAACACACACAGAATATGACTCACACATACTCTCACGTGTACGCACGCACGCACACACACACACACACACACACACTGTCTAGAAAGTGCTTTCATTGTCAGTCTACTCTGTGAAGCTTTTAATAGCCCAGTTTAATTACATCTTGCAGGGCGATATAACTTCAGTGGTGAATCCTGCTACGCCACATTTCACCACCCATCACTCTGCTCTCTGCTCAAAAGGCATTACACCGGGGATTTGACTGCTTGGCACACTGTCTGTTTGTCTGTCTGTCTGTCTGTCACACACTGAGAATAGAGTGTGTGTTACACACTGAGAATAGCGGAGGCTCCTCAGTGAATTTCATAAAAATAAAAATAGTGAAACATTTAAAAAGTTCTCCTTTTTAGATACAACTATACTAAATATATTCACGTCACTAAATTATTGATTTAAACACACTGTTTTGCAATGAAGGTCTACAGTAGCCTAAGAAGCACTCTGTAGGGTAGCACCATGGTATAGTCCTCCTCTGGGTACATTGACTTCAATACAAAACCTAGGAGGCTCATGGTTCTCACCCCCTTCCATAGACTTACACAGTAATTATGACAACTTCCAGAGGATGTCCTCCAACCTATCAGAGCTCTTGCAGCATGAACTGACATGTTGCCCACCCAATCAAAAGATCAGATAATTAATCTAGTACTGAAAGCATAAGCCACAGCTAGTTAACACTGCAGTGCATAAATTGTGGTGAGTAGTTGACTCAAAGAGAGAGAAAGACAATAGTTGGACAGTTTTGAACAAATTCATTTCTTCCAAAATTAAGGAGAAGCAAGAGAGAGAGAGAGCTATATTTGGTTGTATTTTTTTGCCTACTCAAACATCTGGCTCAAACAGAGAGGGATGCTATGTTAGCTAGCTGGCTATGGCTATCCAACACTGGAACTCTTCCAAGTCAAGGTAAGATTTTGGTTTTCATTAATTTATTGCCACTGGGGCCCGCCGGTGTAACTGCTTTCTGACTGTACACTGTACTGCATGATTGTAGCGGGTTTACTAACGCATTAGTTCTAGTAGTTCTAGTTGACTATGATGTGACAACAATGTAGGCTGTGTGTAGTGGTTAGCGGTCATGATATTAAGGTTTGGCTTGGAAAGGTTTTTTCACCTGGTCACAGACAGCTGATGTGTTGTGCACTTAAGTCCACAAGTGAAGGGAAAAGGTGAGGAGGAGAGCAAGTAGATAGTTACGAGAAGGAATTATATATACAACAAGCAAAGTGATCATGCTGTTTTTACAGTGAGGGAAAAAAGTATTTGATCCCCTGCTGATTTTGTACGTTTTCCCACTGACAAAGAAATGATCAGTCTATAATTTTAATGATAGGTTTATTTGAACAGTGAGAGACAGAATAACGAAAAAATAATCCAGAAAAAATGCATGTCAAAAATGTTATAAAATGATTTGCATTTTAATGAGGGAAATAAGTATTTGACCCCTCTGCAAAACATGACTTAGTACTTGGTGGCATAACCCTTGTTGGCAATCACAGTGGTCAGACGTTTCTTGTAGTTGGCCACCAGGTTTTCACACATCCAAGGAGGGATTTTGTCCCCCTCCTCTTTGCAGATCTTCTCCAAGTAATTAAGGTTTCGAGGCTGACGTTTGGCAACTTGAACCTTCAGCTCCCTCCACAGATTTTCTATGGGATTAAGGTCTGGAGACTGGCTAGGCCATTCCAGGACCTTAATGTGCTTCTTCTTGAGCCACTCCTTTGTTGCCTTGGCCGTGTGTTTTGGGTCATTGTCATGCTGGAATACCCATCCACGACCCATTTCCAATGACCTGGCTGAGGGAAGGAAGTTCTCACCCAAGATTTGACGGTACATGGCCACGTCCATCGTCCCTTTGATGCAGTGAAGTTGTCCTGTCCCCTTAGCAGAAAAACACCCCCAAAGCATAATGTTTCCACCTCCATGTTTGACGGTGGGGATGGTGTTCTTGGGGTCATAGGCAGCATTCCTCCTCCTCCAAACACGGCGAGTTGAGTTGATGCCAAAGAGCTCCATTTTGGTCTCATCTGACAAAAACACTTTCACCCAGTTCTCCTCTGAATCATTCAGATGTTCATTGGCAAACTTCAGACGGGCATGTATATGTGCTTTCTTGAGCAGGGGGACCTTGCGGGCGCTGCAGGATTTCAGTCCTTCACGGCATAGTGTGTTACCAATTGTTTTCTTGGTGACTATAGTCCCAGCTGCCTTGAGATCATTGACAAGATCCTCCCGTGTAGTTCTGGGCTGATTCCTCACCGTTCTCATGATCATTGCAACTCCACGAGGTGAGATCTTGCATGGAGCCCCAGGCCGAGAGAGATTAACAGTTATTTTGTGTTTCTTCCATTTGCGAATAATCACACAAACTGTTGTCACCTTCTCACCAAGCTGCTTGGCGATGGTCTTGTAGCCCATTCCAGCCTTGTGTAGGGCTACAATCTTGTCCCTGACATCCTTGGAGAGCTCTTTGGTCTTGGCCATGGTGGAGAGTTTGGAATCTGATTGATTGATTGCTTCTGTGGACAGGTGTCTTTTATACAGGTAACAAGCTGAGATTAGGAGCACTCCCTTTAAGAGTGTGCTCCTAATCTCAGCTCGTTACCTGTATAAAAGATACCTGGGAGCCAGAAATCTTTCTGATTGAGAGGGGGTCAAATACTTATTTCCTTCATTGAAATGCAAATCAATTTATAACATTTTTGACATGCGTTTTTCTGGATTTTGTTGTTGTTATTCTGTCTCTCACTGTTCAAATAAACCTAGTATTAAAATTATAGACTGATCATTTATTTGTCAGTGGGCAAATGTACAAAATCAGCAGGGGATCAAATACTTTCTTCCCTCACTGTATGTGGCTGATATGTAAGTGAACTGTGTTTGCATGTGATCAGGGGTGTATTCATTCTGCCGAGTCTGTTGAAAAATAAATCTTAAACGGAAGCAAAAGGAATAAAACGGGGATAAACATACCTGAATTTGTCCAATAGAAACTCTCATTTGCAACTGTTGGACTAATGATTACAACCTAGATCAGCTAGATGCAGGCAAGAGTGTGCAAGGCGGTATTGAGTGTGTCACTGTCTGTCACCTTGATTACTCAAATTGTTCTGTCGACCTGCGCATCTACGTTTTAAACTTTCATTCATAGTCTAGGTTGTAGCAACCTCATGATGGGTTCAGGGAAAATTTGAGTATCATGTAGTAGCCTAAACCTATCGACGTTACATTGAGCTGGGTGAATGGAATATGATTGACAGTCATCCAATATGCTGTAATAGAAATAAGTATTATCCACCCACATCTTAAACGGGACTGACCGCCACTGGTGTGTGTGTGTGTGTGTGTGTGTGTGTGTGTGTGTGTGTATGTGTGTATGTGTGTGTGTGGGTGTGTGTCTGATGTGTGTGTGTCTCGTGCAGTACAGAGTCAGTTACCTGACAGACTGGCTTAATGAAGCCTTCGCTGAGAGATAAGAATAGCCAGCTGCCTTCCCCATGGGAGTTAAATACTTTGTTTTAATATCACTTTGATGTCTTAAGATAAACTGTTTAAACTTTGTCATCCCAAGATGTCCATAAGATGTGTTGATAAACAATTTAAATCATGATATTTTGGAATGCCAACTGATCTCCAGCCAAAGTGAAACTCTTTTGAGGGGATAGAGAGAGAGAGAGTGGGGGGAGAGAGAGATACAATTTTGGTGCTGTCAAATAATCTCCAGCCAAAGGGAATACCGGTGACTCACCTCGACTTCGATACACTCGTTGAGTTTCTTGCACGTGGCAGAGATGGTCTCAGTGGTGCCAAACTCAAAGTACCACAACTTGTTCTTCATTCTGTCAATCAAACAGGAAGGAACAGGAAGAGAAAGAGAGGTAGTGTCATCAGTTGCACTAGTTTTACTGTATTTCCATTATTCAGTAATTCTTTGGCACAATATGTCAACACAAAGGAAGCCTACGGTACATGGAATGTGGAATGAATGCACATATGGTAGTTGTCCTAGACTATCTGAGTCATGTCAGGGTATGAAAATTAAAAACAACAACTTTTGACAGTTTTCTGTCATGTTTGCTGTCATGTGAGGATCAGGTCGAAGCACTGCTAATACAGCCCAAAGCCTAAACTCAACTAGGGGACAGCATTTCATTTTCAGAGCAATGAAGCACACAGGACACCACCACCACACCAGTCAGTCGCTGTAGTGCTGCTTTACCATCGTGACAATAAACACATTTTCGCTTCAGCCAAGGCTGGCATGACAACAATGACTTTGGGTGTGGAACAGCGTCCGAGGCTACCATAAGATCATGTTTAATGTCTTATGTTTAACATACAACAACCTTTATCATTACACAGTTAAAGTTCATGTTTAGTTCTGCCCTGGAGTTTGGTTTGCCAGAGGTGACCTGCGTGGCATTTTTAAAATGTAGATGTATCACTTTTTCTGTGATTTACACTAGTAACAAAGATGCATACAAAGGTGATATGCACATTCCAAACTTCAGAAATCCTGTACTGGGCAAAACATACTGTAGATTAAGAAAGGGAAGTCATGCACACTGTCCAATGCTTCTCCCTAGTGCTTTAGTCCTGCATCATGATACAACAAAGAGTCATGTAACAAAAGACAAAGGACTAATGCTTCTGACTGTCAACACAGCCTGGATTCAAAAGAGAGAGAGAGAGAGGGACTGAACAGAGAGGTAAGCCAAACAATATGGAAATTAACTTAACTGCAATTACATTTAACTATAATGAATCATTTTGATTTCCTCCATTTTATGATCAGATTACAACATCCTAGTCCTAAGGGGAAAGAACTGCCTATCTAAGTGGATCTGGATTGTAAAGGCTTGGACTCTACTGTCCTACAGAGCCCTGCTATTCAATCTCTTCTACTGTACCTCCACAGTCCTGGTGAAAGGTTGATTGGCTACACAGAGAAACCTCAGTGAGACAGACAGCTGTTAGGTTTGGGGAAGGAACATCACTGGCTGTGAAGAGAGATTCAAATCCTCAAAATGTGTGTAAGAGTGTGTGTATCTGTGTGTGTGTGTGTGCGTGCGTGCGAGAGAGAGAGACAGACAGACAGAAAAAGGAGGACACACCCACACTCATTTGGCCCCTATTGTTCCACCAGTAGTCCTACCTCTGTCTTCTGATTTGCCTGCAGTGTTTGATCATCTCCCTGGCCTCACAGACAGACAGACAGACAGACAGACAGTGCCTTGATACTGATCATTCAGACAGACAAGGCTGTAAATCTCAGACTGCCAGAATCAGCCTTCAGCCATTCACTGCATGGTCTTACACAATACCTCCGTCTGTGCACCTCCTCCTGTATGAGCCCTGGCCTCAGAACATTTACTGCTCCCCTGGGGACTTGTTCTACTCACCGACTACAGTAAAAGACACAATAATTTCACGGTCAGTCTGGTCAAAACAAACAGTAATGTGTTTGTCCTTCTTCTATGCTGCTGGTGGCTAACTAGAAATCATGGCCATTTTACAGTGTTCCAGAAACATGGCAAACACCGGGCTGGCTGTCTTGCTGATACTGACAACATGGTTATTGGCAAAACAAGCTCTATTGCCAAGTGGGCATAGCAGGTACCATGTTACTGTCACACAGTGGCACCGCAGGGCTCTCTAGACTAGACATCAGTGTATTTCAGTACAGTGGGTATAAAACCAAACAAACACAATGTGTCAATCTAAGCTTTAGAGGGGGAGATATGCTGTTTACTACAGTAGCTAGGTACTTGTAATATATATTCCTCCAGAGTCTCAAACTGTACAGTGAGGGAAAAAAGTATTTGATCCCCTGCTGATTTTGTACGTTTGCCCACTGACAAAGACATGATCAGTCTATAATTTTAATGGTAGGTTTATTTGAACAGTGAGAGACAGAATAGTAACAACAAAAAATCCTGAAAAAAGCAGGTCAAAAATGTTATAAATTGATTTGCATTTTAATGAGGGAAATAAGTATTTGACCCCTCTGCAAAACATGACTTAGTACTTGGTGGCAAAACCCTTGTTGGCAATCACAGAGGTCAGACGTTTCTTGTAGTTGGCCACCAGGTTTGCACACATCTCAGGAGGGATTTTGTCCTACTCCTCTTTGCAGATCTTCTCCAAGTCATTAAGGTTTCGAGGCTGACGTTTGGCAACTCAAACCTTCAGCTCCCTCCACAGATTTTCTATGGGATTAAGTTCTGGAGACTGGCTAGGCCACTCCAGGACCTTAATGTGCTTCTTCTTGAGGCACTCCTTTGTTGCCTTGGCCGTGTGTTTTGGGTCATTGTCATGCTGGAATACCCATCCACGACCTATTTTCAATGCCCTGGCTGAGGGAAGTGTCACGCCCTGGCTCTGGGGACACTGTTATATTGAGCCAGGGTGTGTAGATCTATGTATTATATTTCTGTGTTGGCCAGAGTGGTTCCCAATCAGAGGCAACGAGTGTCAGCTGTGGCTGGTTGTCTCTGATTGGGAGCCATACTTATAAAGGCTGTTTTCCCACATTAGTTGTGGGATCTTGTGTTTCTAGTTGGTTTGTGTTAGACCGTGAACTGTCACGTTATCGTTTGTTTATTTTGTCGTATAATCGCTAAATAAAGAGTATGTTTGCCTGCAACGCTGCGCCTTGGTCCTCATCTATTCCCGACGATCGTGACAGAAGATCCCACCAAGACAGGACCAAGCAGCGTGAAGAGGAGAGAGGATGGACCTGGGATCAGTGGAGTAGGAGTCTCGACTGGGCCCAGCCAAGTGAAGAGCAGAGAGGCTGGTCTATGGAGCAGTGGGGTGAGAGTCTGGCGAGAACTAGGGAGGCCTGGTCCACAGGGAGGAGAGACACCCATACATTTTTTAGGGGGGGGCTCACGACGTGGACGTCGGGGCAGCAGGAGGCCGCGATAGAGCGGTCCAGCGGGTTGACAGAGGAGGCCGCCAGGTTACGGGGGCCACTGGTGTTAAAGGGGAAGGAAAGTGTGGAGGCACGGCGAGAGGTACTGGGGTGTGTTACCAGTCCGGTCCGGCCCGTTCCTGATCCCTGCATAGGGCCAGTGGTGTGTGTCCCCAGTACGGTCCGGCCTGTCCCTGTTCCTCGCATCGAGCCTGTGGTGCGTGTCGTCAGCCCGGCCCGGCCTGTTCCTGCTCCCCGCACCGAGCCTATGGTGCGCGTCGCCAGCCCGGCCCGGCCTGTTCCTGCTCCCCGCACCAAGCCTATGGTGCGCGTCGCCAGCCCGGCCCGGCCTGTTCCTGCTCCCCGCACCAGGCCAATGGTGCGCGTCGCCAGCCCGGCCCGTCCTGTTCCTGCTCCCCGCACCAGGCCAATGGTGCGCGTCGGCAGCCCGGCCCGTCCTGTTCCTGCTCCCCGCACCAGGCCAATGGTGCGCGTCGCCAGCCCGGCCCGTTCTGTTCCTGCTCTCCGCACCAGGTCAATGGTGCGCGTCGCCAGTCCGGTCCAGCCCTTTCCTGCTCCCCGCACCAAGCAATGGTGCGCGTCGCCAGCCCGGTCCGGCCCTTTCCTGCTCCCCGCACCAAGCCAATGGTGCGCGTCGCCAGCCCGGTCCGGCCCGCTCCTGCTCCCCACACCAAGCCAGTGGTGTGCGTCGTCAGTCCGGCACGGCCCATGCCTGTTCCCCACACCAAGCCAGTGGTGTGCGTCGTCAGTCCGGCACGTCCCGTGCCTGTTCCACCGGTGCCTGGTCCGGCACCGATCAGATGCTTCACGCCGGAGCTAGAGCAATCCGCTCCACCAGTGTGCAGTCCAGCTCCAGCCAGCGGGGTCAGACCGGACCAGGGGTACTTTGGGGGGTTGGAGAGGGAGCGGGGATCAGGCCCGGAGCCGGATCCGCCGCCTAGGCGGAGTGCCCACCCGGACCCTCCCCTGTGGTATTTGGTTGACGCGGTCGGAGTCCGCGCCTTTAGGGGGGGGTACTGTCACGCCCTGGCTCTGGGGACACTGTTATGTTGAGCCAGGGTGTGTAGATCTATGTATTATATTTCTGTGTTGGCCAGAGTGGTTCCCAATCAGAGGCAACGAGTGTCAGCTGTGGCTGGTTGTCTCTGATTGGGAGCCATACTTATAGAGGCTGTTTTCCCACAGTTGTGGGATCTTGTGTTTCTAGTTGGTTTGTGTTAGACCGTGAACTGTCACGTTATCGTTTGTTTATTTTGTCGTATAATCGCTAAATAAAGAGTATGTTTGCCTGCAACGCTGCGCCTTGGTCCTCATCTGTTCCCGACGATCGTGACAGGAAGGAGGTTCTCACCCAAGATTTGACGGTACATGGCCCCGTCCATCGTCCCTTTGATGCAGTGAAGTTGTCCTGCCCCCTTAGCAGAAAAACACAGCCAAAGCATAATTTGACATGCGTTTTTCTGGATTTGTTTGTTGTTCTTCTGTCTCTCACTTTCAAATAAACATACCATTAAAATTGTAGACTGATCATTTCTTTGTCAGTGGGCAAATGTACAAAATCAGCAGGGGATCAAATACTTTTTTCCCTCACTGTATAGTTCAAAGCAGTTTGCCACCTCAATACCTACCGTATAATCATCCAATGTTACTTTAAGACCTTGTTCAATGTTCAGTCTTCCTCACACTCACCTCATGGTTCACTAGAAACCTCTGCTCTGTCAATTCAAGGATTATGAGCATATTTGAGATCACAATTAGGCACGGTTTCAACTTTCAATGAGCCGAACTGCCTAACCTCATGCAATTAACTCAAATGTTTTTCCTCTCTCCTTTGGACAGAGGAGATCGTCAGGGAGAAACAACTGTGCTAACTGTGGCCTCAGGAGGCAAAGACTGATCAGTCTTCCTGATTGGAGCCCAGCCAAAACACACTACAGAGAGAACCAACGTTGATGGATGGATTCATATTTAAATACGGGAGGGAGGACATTGTGGCTAGCAGCATGGTAAGGATGGGAAAGGGAGGGGACACAAACATAGACCTAGAATACAGGTAGACCTAGAATACAGGTAGACCTAGAATACAGGTAGACCTAGAATACAGGTAGACCTAGAATACAGGTAGACCTAGAATACAGGTAGACCTAGAATACAGGTAGACCTAGAATACAGGTAGACCTAGAATACAGGTAGACCTAGAATACAGGTTGACGTAGAATACAGGTTGTATGAAATGACAGTGCTGTGGTTAAAACAGTGGCTTCAGATTCACAAAAGTCCTTGGGCGCTAAACCCACACGCCTACTCATCCATCCACCCCCATCAGAGTGATAGCCATCTCTCCTAATCCCCGGTGAGAGCAGTGACCAACTGACCTCCCCACTCCTCCCTCCCTGTATCTCTGGTACAGATCAGTCAAAGCTCACCTCGCTTTGCATGGGCAGCAACAGTAGGGTCGTTCCACGAAAAGAGTGCCTTTGATATTCTAAGTGGAAATTGTGCACCAATATTTAATTTTTAAAGCCTGTTATATTAAATGAAGTGCCCTTTAATATAGACCACATGGAAAATTCAATAAATCTGATTTTTAATGAATAAAGACTTCCGCATTTTGGCATGTCAATCTGTGCACCGTCTAGGAAGATTTTAACCAACTTAACCACAACATTTCTCCAAGTTTTTGCCATCATTGCAAAGCCCTAGTTATTTTGTTGCTTTGACAAAGTCATTTCTGAATATTATTATTTATTTCATGTGATTAGTGATTAATCTAATCATACGAAATGTCTGTCCCTCATTTTAAGGTTAACCCTGTTACGTGAACTGAAGTCTCATATACAGCTGCGGAAAAATTAAGAGACCACTGCAAAATTATCAGTTTCTCGGGTTTTACTATTTATACGTATGTGTATGGGTAAAGATAACATTTTTGTTTTATTCTATAAACTACTGACAACATTTCTCCCAAATTTCAAATAAAAATATTGTCATTTAGAGCATTTATTTGCAGAAAATGACAACTGGTCAAAATAACAAAAAAGATGCAGTGTTGTCAGACCTCGAATAATGCAAAGAAAATAAGTTCATGTTCATTTTTAAACACAATACTAATGTTTTAACTTAGGAAGAGTTCAGAAATCAATATTTGGTGGAATAACCCTGATTTTCAATCACAGTTCTTTCACATTGATGTTGGGTGACTTTATGCCACTCCTGGCACAAAAATTCAAGCAGCTCAGCTTTGTTTGATGGCTTGTGACCATCCATCTTCCTCTTGATCACATTCCAGAAGTTTTCAATGGGGTTCAGGTCTGGAGATTGGGCTGGCCATGACAGGGTCTTGATCTGGTGGTCCTCCATCCACACCTTGATTGACCTGGCTGTGTGACATGGCGCATTGTCCTGCTGGAAAAAACAATCCTCAGAGTTGGGGAACAATGTCAGAGCAAAAGGAAGCAAGTTTTCTTCCAGGACAACCTTGTACGTCGCTTGATTCATGCATCCTTCACAAAGACAAATCTGCCCGATTCCAGCCTTGCTGAAGCACTCCCAGATCATCACCGATCCTCCACCAAATTTCACAATGGGTGCGAGACACTGTGGCTTATAGGCCTCTCCAGGTCTCCGTCTAACCATTAGACGACCAGGTGTTGGGCAAAGCTGAAAATTGGACTCATCAAAGAAGATGATCTTACTCCAGTCCTCTACGGTCCAATCCTTATGGTATTTTGCAAACCTCAGCCTGGCTCTTCTTTGCTTCTCATTGATGAAGTTTTTTTTTCTAGCTTTGCACGACTTCAGCCCTGCCCCTAGGAGCCTGTTTTGAACCGTCCTCGCCGTGCACTTCACCCCTGCTGCCGTTTGCCATTCTTTTTGTAGGTCACTTGATGTCATCCTACGGTTGTTGAGTGACATTCGAATGAGTTGGTCATCCCGGTCAGTAGAGAGTCGTTTTCGCCCTCTGCCGGTCTGTAGCTTTGTTGTCCCCAATGTCTGCTGCTTGACCTTGTTCTTATGAACCGCCGTCTTTGAAATTTTAAGGATGGAAGCAACCTGACGCTCACTGTATCCCTCTGCCAGTAAAGCCAGAGTTGAACCCTTCTTTTCCTCACTCAAAACTTTCCTTTTCAACTCTTTTGGTATGGTCAATAGTTATTTTTTGATTAATATTACTTTTGAGGTACTATTAGCACTGTTTTTGCCATCCAGCTGATCCTATTTCAAGAGGATAGTGATGACCACAGCAGGGGGTTTTATACTTTTCCTCGTTAAATAAGATTTGGTTCATGTGATCACCTAATCAGTACCTAATTCAGTAGAATGAGGTGTGCCTGTGTTGGAATTCAACAGACACTAGAATGGAATGGCTGTCATACATGTAGAGATGCTGATTTAAGAAGAAATTTGCAGTGGTCTCTTAATTTTTTCCAGAGCTGTATATGGTGAAACTATTCATTTTGGGAAAAAAATATAAAAAGAAACATTGAACATCTAATAGTCAAATCATAGTGTAAAAACAGGTGACCTGGTTCTTCTCTTATTAGCCATTTTGTGGGCCCTCATTTATCAACTGTGCTACATTTCTTACTAAATTCTGGCGTACAAAGAGATTCTAGGTCTAGGATTTGTGTGCGCCACAAATTATTGGGATTTATCAAACTGTCGCACGTAACATATACACATATTTTCATTGATAAATCAGAGCCATATTAGAATTTATTTGTGCGGTGGTGAACGAGTGCTACAACACCGCCTGGAAAACGCCCTCCATTCACCTTTTATGGTAACAAAAACGCCCTCCATTCACCTTTTATGGTAACAAAAACGCCCTCCATTAACCTTTTATGGTAACAAAAATGCCCTCCATTCACCTTTTATGGTAACAAAAACACCCTCATTTGCTGTATAATTTGGAGATGTTGGAACTGGGCCATGATAGTTCCTAAAAGAAAGCGCAATGGCAAATTTGATCACATTTTTGTACAGGTGTGGGCAGAATGTTGCAGTGACTTTTCCAAACAAAAAATGTATGCTGCCTAGCGAATGTCAAACACTGGCCGTGCATTCTGCAAGATTGATTGTCCTTTCAAACAATTTAAATGTAAATGCTACAGTTCACACTTCTATGCAAATTATGAATTGTTGTTCAATATTTTGTTTATCAATACATGATTGTGTTTCTATCTCCTGCCTTGGTATAGGCTCTGAAATTAAATAGGTTAGGCTATGACGTCGAGCTCCTAATCCTATCGCACAGCAATTCTGGAGCTTAACCATTCTGTCACATAGGACTAGGTCTGCTGTCAAGGCTACCGGTCTATTTAGGCTACTATTTACTTTCCAGCATGCTTGGCTATTGAATGAGCGATTGATATATGGTAGCCTACTATTTGTTTTGTGGGAATAATTTAAACCAGTTATGTCAGAAAAGGAGAAAGACATGTCCTGCAATATGATTATGATTTAGGCCTATATAATAAAAGTAAAATAAACATATTAGAGGACATGCTGCTATGCGATCTCCTTACCAACGGCAAATGCATCTCTTTTATCATTAGGCCTAAGTTTTAATGTTCCTATTACCCTACCATTACTATAATTCCTGTGCATCAAACACCTCCCATTTCCCCCAAACGAACAATAAGCCTATTTGCTTGCAATACAGTTGATCAACCTTCTAGAAGTTGTGTTCACGCATGGTTTGAGATGTGTGGAGATACACACTCTTTCCCGTCAAGTTCAACATTTATAAATACCAACCTTTGCAGGAAAAAAGACACATGCAAGGTTACTTTATTTTGCATTTAAAAGGCCTCGAGATGGGAATTTTTTTATTCATTAAATTGAACATGTGCTCTTTATGACAGAATGTTAAAATGAGGTGAAATAAAACTTTTTTGACGAAGGTGCACAACCCAAAAGGTACTTATTTGGTGGAACGACCCAGCAGCCTTTATCTCTGATCCTGACTGAGATACAGGGCCTGCCTGACAGACAGACAGAGGGAGGCTGTGTGTGTATGTCTGTGCCGTGGCTTGCACTGTTACATCCAGAGATAGGAGGGGATGGGAGGCGGAAGAGAGGGAGGTGCTGATGATAAAATGGGCATGGGGTGTTTGGTTTGGAAGTGGGAGATGAGGGGAGATTAGGGAGGGGCTGTGCGTGTGTGAATGATGGGGAATTCTAATCCCAGTAACTAACCCTGATCTGGGATCTCAATTAATCCAATCAGATGACCAGTTTCCATTAACCTAAAGACCTGCAGTTGATAAAGCTGCTTATTAAGTAAGAGTGATATAATGGTTATCCCAGTTCCAGATCATTGTGTTACACTGTTAGCACTGGGTCAGGAAATATCATTTTCAGATTTTCTACAACTATACTGATTGGTTGGGAGGAGATTAAGTTATAACTCAGGGAAGCCATGAATGAATAACCATTTAAATGTTGTGTTGATACAACCCCGCCCATGGTTTTATAACCTCTGACCCTGGCTCCTGGCCGTAGACCTGATGACCAATGACTGACGAGGTAGCTTGCAGCAGCAGACAGAGGGTCTGTGGGGGGAGAAGAGAGGACCCACAGGGTTTATAAAGATCTGAGAATAGATAAGACAGATACACTAAGTGACCTGGCACACCTATTGTATAAAGCCCTCAAACTCAACTCTGTACCTTGAAGCCAGTCCCACTGTATTTTTTTCATTGTTCCCCTCTATTCAGGCACTGATTTAGACCTGGGACACCAGGGGTGTGCAATTAATTATCAGGTAGAACAATAAACCAGCAGGCTCTGGACCTCGTAGGGTAACAGTTGAATAGCCCTGGTATAAAGGGACACACTAAGAAATCTGACACAGATCCAGTAGTTATAAAGGCACATGGTGTATGATCTTTCTCAGAGCCCTAAAAATAAAAACACCATATGAAACATGCCATATGATCTGAGCAAGTGTGTCAGAGGAGATGAAAGCTACTGTCTGGCAGAGAGTTAGAGAGACCGGCAACAGAGAGGACTTGGGGTGTGTTTATCCTTTACACCAAAGGAACACAACATGACCGGTTCAAACAGTTAAAAGAAACACAAACACACAGTTTTCTGTACTTATCTGGACACTCAAAACACATACTGTAGGCCAACACATGAGCACACACTACATACACAGAGAGCTGGAGCGCTACCATGGTAGGCAGACAGTAGCAACACACATGCCCTGCCCACGTGAGAATCTGTCTTTTTCAGCCATCTATTTATTTTCTGTGAGAGGGTGTAAAATCCACTTGTCACTTAAAACTGATGGATTGATTGCTTTCATTTTAACCTGCTAATGTTATGACCGCGGAAATGTTTGTTATGACCTGTCAAACACATCCCGGTAATGGCTGAAATGGGCTCAATGTACAGTACATTGTCTTTTTATTGCATCAATAAGAACGCTAAAGCTTGGTCTGGGTTTTAACGCACCGTCTCGACACTTACATCACAAGAAAGAGAAGAAAGAGCCCTTTATTTTGATGGGTGTTCATTTTTTGAGGAATTTATTTTTTAAAATAATTTAAAACAGTTGAAATGTTTTTATTTTACCTTTATTTAACTAGGCAAGTCAGTTAAGAACAAATTCTTATTTACAACGACAGCCTACACCGGCCAAACCCGGACGACGCTGGGCCAATTGTGCGCCGCCCTATGGGACTCCCAATCATGGCCGGCTGTGATACAGCCTGGAATCGAACCAGGGGGTCTGTAATGACGCCTCAAGCACTGAGATGCAGTGCCTTAGACCACTGCGCCACTCGGGAGCCCAATATTTACAGATTAGATGCGCTGAAATGAAAGCAACTTCCAAAAATGAACACTCGGATTATAGTGATTTTCTGTTTGATCTCTCAAACAATATAAAGTACGTATAGATAGGTGTAATCTATAGCCAAGCGTGTTGATTTTTAATACAATGGTATCCTGCTATTGACACACTTGTTGAATTATGCAACAGAACGTGACAACAACAGTAATTATTGAAGGCAGTCTAGACAGCGCAGGTGAGTGAAGGTAGGCCTAGACAGAGCACGTTTTTGGTGGTTGCATCCCTGTTCCAAGCCTTTGTTAATGTATTCATATATGCAAATGACCCACTGTGTTTATGCAAATGAGCCACATATAATTTTCTTTATTTTACCGCAAAATATTTTAAAAATCCCTGATCCCAAAACAAAATGTATATATGAGTGCATTCTAAGAAATTGTACAATAAATTGAATACCTGAATTCCCGCCAAAATCCCTGAACTCCATTCATTATTTGGTCCTCTGTAGCTCAATTGGTAGAGCATGGCGCTTGTAACGCCAGGGTAGTGGGTTCGATCCCCGGGACCACCCATACATAAAAATGTATGCACACATGACTGTAAGTCACTTTGGATAAAAGCGTCTGCTAAATGGCATATTATTTGTCCATGCCAGTGAAATGTGCTATAATTTTATTTTTCCTTTATTTAACTAGGCAAGTTAGTTAAGAACAAATTCTTATTTACAATGACGGCCTACACCGGCCAAACCCGGACGACGCTGGGCCAATTGTGCGCCGCCCTATGGGACTCCCAATCACGGCAGTTGTGCTACAGCCTGGAATCGAACCAGGGGGTCTGTAGTGACGCCTCAAGCACTGAGATGCAGTGCCTTAGACCACTGTGCCACTCGGGAGATAATTCAGTCAATATCTGATGGATTTTTTAAATGTTAAAAGTTTGGAGTATCTTCATCCATTGTCCAACAGTTGCCTTTATTAGAATTGTTTTTAAAACCTTTTAACAATTTTGATGACCGTTGCTACAGACAGACTCACTTTCTGCTCATCACACACAGAGCAAAGCAGATTACATTGATTGAACTTGATTCATCAATGTGAAAATAACGAAGCAATGCCCCGATTAGCTTGAGAATAACTCATATTGACAGCAGCTGGCACTGCAGCACAGATCCAGGTCAGTGCTCTCTGCTCAGACTGTGAATGCTCTTGGTATTGCCCAACAAAAGTCTATTGTAGTCTACTACATATTGACTGTAAAGGGATGAATAAAGGAATAAAGATCTTCTCCTCTACTGGAGGAGGAGCCCCATTAACCCATTCTGGCCAAGAGTGTTCCATTCTCACACCTGGGTGGGTGTCACTCACAATTCCTGCCAAAGCCTCCGTCCCCCCTCCTCTTTCTATGGTGGCTGAATTGTAAGAGTGAAACATAATATAACATAAATGTCAAAGGTGAGGCTCGGTCTTTCGTTACACTCTTTGACTAAATGCAGCCTAGCTGCCCTGCCTCTCCTCTTATCTGCATTGTTACCTCTGGGAAACCATTGGGAAACCAATTGTCCATTGGACTTAACCAAGACCCTGCAGTGTCATTGTAATCAGACCAACAAAAGCATCAAGAGATTTTTTATTTTTTCTCACAAGGCAATCTGACACTAATCTAAAACTTCCTCTCTACCCCTTCCCCCTGGGGCCCGACACACACATACACACACGCACACACACACACACAAGCACGCACACACTCCCCCCATTGCATTGTGCTATGTCTCTGTGGTCATTAGCACCTAGGTTCCATGCTCCCTGTGGTTTGACTATTGGTGCTACTTGGGCTTACACATGCTGATGGCTCCTCTGTTGGCTAAGGTGTCAGATCTCACACAGTGGGGAGGGGGCAGTGTGTGTGTGTGTGTGTGGGTGTATGTGTGTGAGTGTGTGTTTGTGTGACAGGGAGAACAACAAAGCACTCAGGCATATAGACCATTAGGCCACTCACTCTCTGAATTCAGCCATGTCAAAGGTCACTCATTGAGTGATATTTTCTCACCAGTCCCCTCTCTCTCTCTCTGGCTCTCACAGTAATGGGAGACCAAAGTGCCTAGTAGTCTGATCATCTCTAGATATAGAGCCACTGTCCTGTACCAAAAAAAGCCCCAGATTGATTACGTTTTACAAACCAAAGTTGATGTGTTACAGCCTTGTTGTAAACATCCTTGGCCAGCAGTGCTACCATATTGTCTCTGTGTCCGGAACGCCAGCCAAATGGCACAGACAGAAAGTCAGTCAGTCACAGAGTCAACCGCATCACAGTGTTGATATTCTGCGGAATACTTTCAGAATGTGGCTGCGTCCCAAATGGCGCCCTATTCTCTATATGGCGCACTACTTTTGACCAGAACCCTATGGGCCCAGGTCACAAGTAGTGCACTAGAATAGGGTGCCAATTGGGATGCCCTGACAGTGTCTATCTTCTGTTAAATCGTTTTACAATGTGACAAAATAACAATCGTGATAACCAGCCATTCTGTCAGCAGGCTAACTCCATGGCAACCACTCTCCTTCTCTTAGGTCTAGTGGCATTTGGGAGTAGCATAACTACAATGTTTCAGAGTTGTTAACTCACTGACTGGAATTGTAGCAATAATCAAGCCAAATTAAATAAAACAACTCCCCATGCAGAAGTAGATTAGAATTGAATTTAGATAAAGACTAGAATGTGTCCTCAACATATACAGTGGGTATAGAAAGTCACCCTTTCAAAATGTTCACCTTTTGTTGCCTTACAGCCTGAAATGAAAACACATGAAATAATACTTTTTTATTTACACACAGTAACCCACAATATCCAAGTGAAAAAAAATATAAAAAAAAAAAACTCTGAAAATTAATTAAAATTAAAAATTAAAAATTAAAATACCCTATTTGGATACGTGAACACCCCCCTGAGTTAATACTTGGTGGAACCACCTTTTGAATTACAGCCATGAGGCTCCTTGAATACATCTCTACTAACTTTGCACACCTAAACTCTGCAATATTTGCCCATTCTTCCTTGCAGAATTGTTCAAACTCAGTCAAATTGCATGGTGACCGCTCATGGACTGCACTCTTCACGTCATTCCACAGATTCTCTATGGGATTTAGGTCGGGTCTCTGACTAGGCCACTCAAAGACATTCACCTTCTTGTCCTTCAGCCACTGTACGGTTGGCAGTGTGCTTTGGGTCATTGTCATGTTGAAACGTGGACCATCTTCCCATTTTCAACTTCCTGGCAGAGGGCTGCAGGTTCTCCTCAATAATCTGTCGGTATTTTGCACTGTCCATTTTCCCTTCTATCCTGACAAGTGCTCCAGTCCCTGCTGAAGTGAAACACCCCCACAACAGGATGCTGCCACCGCCGTGCTTTAATGTAGGCATGGTGTTCTTTGGGTGGAAAGATGTATTGGGTTTTCGCCAGACATATCGTTTTGCATTCAGGACAAAAAGTTCAATTTTGACCACAGCACCTTTTGCCACTTGGCCTCGAAATCTACAATGTGCTTTTTGGCAAAGCTCAAACAAGACTTGATTTGGCTGTTTTTGAGGAGTGTTTTTTTTCTTGCCACCCTCCCATAGAGGCCAGAGTTGTGGAGCGCTTGTGATATTGTGGTCACATGCACACATTGACCAGTCTTTTCCATAAAGGCCTGAAGCTCCTTCAAAGTCGCCATTGGCTTCTTGGTAGCCTCTCTTCAGTCTCCTCCTTGCCAGGTCATCCAGGTTGGAGGGACAGCCTGATCTATGCAGGGTCTAGGTGGTGCCATACGCCTTCCACTTCTTAATAATGGTCTTAACTGTGCTCCGAGGGATAGACAAAGCCTTCGAAATATTTTTATATCCATCCCCTGACTTTTGCCTTTCCACAACTTTATCTCGTACGGTGAGGGAAAAAGGTTTTGATCCCCTGCTGATTTTGTATGTTTGCCCAATGACAAAGACATGATCAGTCTATAATTTTAATGGTAGGTTTATTTGAACAGTGAGAGACAGAATAACAACAAAATAATCCAGAAAAACGCATGTCAAAAATGTTATAAATTGATTTGCATTTTAATGAGGGAAATAAGTATTTGACCCCTCTGCAAAACATGACTTAGTACTTGGTGGCAAAACCCTTGTTGGCAATCACAGACGTCAGACATTTCTTATAGTTGGCCACCAGGTTTGCACACATCTCAGGAGGGATTTTGTTCCACTCCTCTTTGCAGATCTTCTCCAAGTCATTAAGGTTTTGAGGCTGACGTTTGGCAACTCGAACCTTCAGCTCCCTCCACAGATTTTCTATGGGATTAAGGTCTGGAGACTGGCTAGGCCACTCCAGGACCTTAATGTGCTTCTTCTTGAGCCACTCCTTTGTTGCTTTGGCCGTGTGTTTTGGGTCATTGTCATGCTGGAATACCCATCCACAACCCATTTTCAATGCCCTGGCTGAGGGAAGGAGGTTCTCACCCAAGATTTGACGGTACATGGCCCCGTCCATCGTCCCTTTGATGCGGTGAAGTTGTCCTGTCCCCTGAGCAGAAAAACACCCCCAAAGCATAATGTTTCCACCTCCATGTTTGACGGTGGGGATGGTGTTCTTGGGGTCACAGGCAGCATTCCTCCTCCTCCAAACACGGCGAGTTGAGTTGATGCCAAAGAGCTCGATTTTGGTCTCATCTGACCACAACACTTTCACCCAGTTCTCCTCTGAATCATTCAGATGTTCATTGGCAAACTTCAGATGGCCCTGTATATGTGCTTTCTTGAGCAGGGGGACCTTGCGGGCGATGCAGGATTTCAGTCCTTCACGGCGTAGTGTGTTACCAATTGTTTTGTTGGTGACTATGGTCCCAGCTGCCTTGAGATCATTGACAAGATCCTCCCGTGTAGTTCTGGGCTGATTCCTCACCGTTCTCATGATCATTGCAACTTACGGGAGGACATCAAGACGGAACTCGCATGTCGGGACGACGAGATGGACCTTGATACCCTCATCACCACATCCATCCGTCTTGATGACATCTTGAGAGAGAGACGACGTTCCCAACACCTCCCGGAGTCTCGACGCTCACCCCATCTGAGTTATGGAAACCGCCCTGCTTCCGAGTCCTCACCTATGGAGGTGGGCAGCACTCCCTACACCACCACGGACCACAGATCTCCTGGCGGCTCCCTATCTAGGCGGAATGACTCCCGTCGCCTCTCTGTGAGTGTTACGTCAGCTCCTATCACAAAACCATTGTTTTTAGTTCCCATAACGGTGTCTGGTTATTCCTTCTCTTCCATGTCTACTGCTATGATAGATTCCGGATCAGCGGGGAACCTTATAGATAGGGAGCTGGTCTCTAAATGGGGGTTGCCCACCGCGCCACTGCCATCTCTGCTACACGTCACCTCACTGGACAATAAACCCCTTGGATCAGGCACCATTACGCACGTCACTCTACCCATCACTATCACCATTCCCACACTACTGGAGCACCACGAGGAGCTGTCATTCCACATCATCACATCACCCCTTCACCAGATCGTCTTGGGATTGCCCTGGCTCAGACTACACGACCCCACCATCAATTGGAGCACCAAGAGTATCACAGCCTGGTCTACCTCATGCCGGAAGACATGCCTGCCGGTGGTTTGTTGTTCCACGTCAGCCCAACATTCCACGTGAGTACGCAGATCTCTCTGATGTCTTCTCTTCAAGTAAAGGTAACGTGTGACCTGCCTCACAGGCCCTGGGACTGCGCCATTGACCTGCTGGAGGGACAACACCCCCTGAAGAGTCGCATTTATCCCCTTTCCATGGCGGAGACTGAAGCCCTGGAGAAGTATGTGGCGGAGACCCTGAAACAGGGGTTCATCAGATGCTCTACCTCTCCTGCCTCCGCCAGCTTCTTCTTCGTGGCCAAAAAGGACGGAGGACTGAGACCATGCATTGACTACAGGGGGCTGAACGGTTCCATCGGCCATCGAGCAGCTACGAGGGACCCGGTACTTTACCAAGTTGGACATGAGGAGTGCCTACAACCTGATCCGAATCCGGGAAGGAGACGAGTGGAAGACGGCATTCAGCACTACCTCAAGCCACTATGAATACTGCGTCATGCCCTACGGCCTCGCCAACGCACCTTCTGTGTTCCAGTCCTTCGTCAATGACGTGTTCCGGGACATGCTAAGTAGACAGGTGGTGGTGTACATCGACGATATCCTGATCTACTTGGCTACGTTCGAGGAGCACGTCAGGGACGTCCGAGCTGTCCTACTCCGCCTCCGGGAACACAGCCTGTTGGTGAAGGGGGTGCCCAATGACAAAGATGAAATGCGAATTCCACCAACAGGCCATCTCCTTCCTGGGATACTGGATCAGTCCTCAAGGGGTGTTCATGGAAGGAGTGAAGACGGCCGCCGTCAGGTCATGGCCAGGTCCCACCACCATCGAGGGCCTACAGAGCTTCCTGGGCTTCGCTAATTTCTACCGGCGTTTCATCAGGTCCTTCAGCTCCATAGCCGCCCTGCTCACCTCTCTCCTTAAGGTTGGGCCTCAGAAGCTGGCCTGGAACCCTGAGGCTGACGCTGCCTTCAAGAGGCTGAAGGAGAGGTTCACCACAGCGCCCATCCTAAAACACCTAGATCCATCTCGTCCTTTCATCCTGGAGGTGGACGCATCGGAGGAGGGCGTGGGTGCAGTCCTCTCCCAGCGGCACGGTAAGCCAGAGAAAATGTATCCCTTTGCCTTTTTCTCTAAAAAGCTTACTCCCGCAGAGAGGAACTATGGAGTTGGAGACAGGGAGCTGTTGGCGGTGGTCCTCGCTTTGGAGGAATGGAGACACTGGCTGGAGGGCGCAGTCCATCCATTACGGATTCTTACTGACCACCGGAATTTGGAGCACATATGGGCAGCGAAACGGATGAACTCTCGTCAAGCCAGGTGGGCCCAATTTCTCACTCGCTTCTAATTCATTCTGTCCTACCGACCAGGATTCCAGAACATGAAGGCTGACGCACTCTCCAGGATGCACCATACCGGAGAAAGGAAGGATCTGGGGGGTCCTATCCTGCCCTTGTCTCTCATCGTTGCACCTGTCGTTTGGGATGTGGACGAAGACATCCGCCTGGCGACTCAGGAGGACCCAGTGCCTGCCAACGCCCCTCCGAGGGGCGTGTATGTACCCACCAGTGTCTGTGACCGCCTGCTGATCTGGGCGCACACTACCCTTAAGGCAGGTCACTCTGGTATTACGCGCACCCTGCATTCTCTATCCCAAAAATACTGGTGGCCCACCTTGGCTTCTGATGTCTCCCGCTATGTCAACTCCTGTTCCGTATATGCCCAAACGAAGACACCTCGGAACGCCCCGGCAGGCAAACTAGTTCCTCTCCCAGTGCCTCGGCGACCTTGGTCACACCTGTCCATAGACTGTCACGACCTTCCACGTTCTGACGGCTTCACCACAGTCATGGTGGTCGTAGATCGGTTCTCCCAATCATGCTGTTTTTTGCCACTAACTGGTCTTCCTTCTGCTCTCCAGGTCGCTGAGGTCCTGTTCCAACAGGTCTTCCGGCATTATGGACTTCCGGAGGACATCGTCTCGGACCATGGCCCCCAATTCACCTCCCGAGTGTGGAAGGCTTTCCTGGAGAAGATCAGGGCCACGGCCAGCCTCACATCCGGGTATAGGCCTCAGTCGAATGGGCAGGTGGAGCGCATGAACCAGGAGCTGGGGAGGTTTCTTCGTTGCCACTGTCAGGACCGGCAGGGTGAGTGGGCGAGGTTTCTTCCCTGGGCAGAATATACCCAGAACTCCCTCGTTAACTCCTCCACGGGGCTCACTCCCTTCCAGTGCGTTATGGGGTACCAGCCGGCCCTGGCCCCTTGGACACCCAGCCAGACCGATGCGCCCGCTGTCGACGAGTGGTTCCACAGGGCCAGACAGTTCTGGGACGCCGCCCATGTCCATCTCCAGAACGCCATTCGTCGGCAGAAGGACCAAGCCGACCGCCACCGCAGTGAGGCCCCTGTATTCCAGCCTGGGGATTGTGTCTGGCTGTCCACAGAAAACCTCCCTCTCTGTCTGCCTTGCACGAAACTGAGCCCCCAATTTGTGGGGCCGTTTAAGGTCCTCCGGCGGATAAATGATGTATCATACCGGCTGCTCCTTCCCCCTCACTACCGTGTCTTACCCACTTTTCATGTGTCTCTCCTCAGACCGGTGGTTCCTGGGGTACGCCTCCTCCGCCCCTGGACATTGACGGGAGTCCGGCGTATGCAGTGAGGGACCTGCTGGACTCCAGGTTCCGTGGGGGAAGGCTCCATTACCTGGTGGACTGGGAGGGGTATGGTCTTGAGGAGAGGAGCTGGGTTCCGGCTGGGGACGTTCTGGACCCCAACCTAATTCGGGACTTCCACCGTCACCGCCCTGACTGGCCCGCTCCTCGTCCTTGGGGTCGTCCTCCTGGCCGGCGACGTCCACCGGCTGTAGCCGCGCGTCCGGGGGGGGTACTGTCACATCTCCTCCCATTGCTCCCCTCCGGCGGTCTGATTCGCCGGTCTACTGAGCCACCGGTCTGAGCGCACCACCTCGGCAACACCGGAATGGAAACCCAACGCACCCTAATCACCTCCAGCGCACCTGCACCTCATCATCTCATCACCACCTGTATTTAGCCCTGGACTGTTCCTTATGATGTTGTGTGTGATTGTTTTGCTTCGTGTCGTGTACTCTGTCTTTGTTATTTCTCTTTGTCATTGTTTAAGTAAACCTTGACCTTGTTAATTCCTGCGTCTGCGTCCTGCCTCTTCATATACTCAGTACTCGTCACAATTCTTTGCTTTGAATTGCATGTGGAGTCCTCTATGAGCAACTGCTTTTATTCTGAACTGATCAAAGTCACTACAATTGATCACAGATGGAAGCCAATTAGCTTGATTTGTGATCTGGAAGGTGGTTGGTTATACCTCAGCAAGTTTGCAATTGTAATTCTAAAGGGGGGTGTTCACTTATTAAAATAGGGTATTTTACTGTTTTACTATTAATTAATTTTCAGAGTTTTTTATATGTTACTGTGTGTAAATAAAGTCTAATTTTATGTGTTTTCATTTCAGGCTGTAAGACAACAAAATGTGAACATTTTGAAAGGGGGTGGTGACTTTCTATACCCACTGTATCTTTATCCACTGCTCATCTCTGGCTCTTGGGCTCAATCTGCAAGACAGCACAAACATATCTGGGTTCAGGCTATCAATCTGTGGCAGTTCACAACAGTTCTAAGACAATATCCTGACTAACCTGAGGTATACTGTAATATCTCTGCCTGTCTTTTTCAACCATCGTTATACCTATTCTGCCACGTGTCTGTGGATGAATGGAGAAAGGAAATCTAAGCCTGAGGCTTAAGTCTTGTCTTGAGCATTAATTATTAAGTTTCAAACTGTAAACAAGCTCCTTCTTTATAACTTCCATACATGGACTAGCCTACATATGACTAATTAGCCACAGTGATAAACAACATATGTGTCACATATACAACATGTAGAGCTGCAACAGGGAGATAGGACTCTAAATCAGTCACTGTCCCTCTCAGTCACAGACCACCTGCTGACACATACTTCACTGAACACTACAACAAAGACAAAGTAAAATAACATTCCCTAGTCACCAAGGTAAAGGTTCAGCTTTGGCCTAGTTTATATGTCCCACATACCTACCAACTCACCGACAGACACATGCACGCAGGTACACACACACACGCAGGTACACATTCGCACGCACGCACGCACCCACACACAGACACACACACACACACACTTTCACTTCCGGTTGTGTTAAGCACCCCACTGAGAGCCTGGTAGATCGGTTCCAAACAGTCTGCCAGGCTCACTGGCAGCAGCAGCAGTAGCAGCTACACAGGCATTAGTTCTCCACTCACCTCTCCTGAACCAGCCACTACACACACGCACGCACGCACGCGCGCACACACACACACAGGCCTCAAGGGCGACTGCTATCAAAGAGGACAGACAGACGGGCCATACTCTTCCAACTGCATTCTCAAAAGCCCATCCAGCTTTTGGCTATATTATGTGTGCTTTTTACTGTGCATCTCAATGGAAGACATCCCCAGCCACCAGCTCTGCACCCTCCTCTGCAACTTGCCCATGCCCCCCCCCTATTACTAGCCTGTTCAACCTTTCATATAATCTGAGATCCCCAGAGATTGGAAAGCTGCCGCAGTCATCCCCCTCTTCAAAGGGGGTGACACTCTAGATCCAAACTGTTACAGACCTATATCCATCCTGCCCTGCCTTTCGAAAGTATTTGAAAGCCAAGATAACTAACAGATCACCGACCATTTAGAATCCCACCGTACCTTCTCCGCTATGCAATCTGGTTTCCGAGCTGGTCATGGGTGCACCTCAGCCACGCTCAATGATATTATAACCGCGATCGATAAAAGACTGTGCAGCCGTCTTCATCGACCTGGCCAAGGCTTTTGACTATGTCAATCACCGCATTCTTATTGGCAGACTAAATAGCCTTGGTTTCTCAAATGACTGCCTCGCCTGGTTCACCAACTACTTCTCAGATAGAGTTCAATGTGTCAAATCGGAGGGCCTGTTGTCTGGACCTCTGGCAGTCTCTATGGGGGTGCCACAGGGTTCAATTCTCGGGCCGACTCTATTCTCTGTGTATATCAATGATGTCGCTCTTGCTGCTGGTGACTCTCAGATCCACCTCTACGCAGACGACACCATTTTGTATACATCTGGCCCTTCATTGGACACTGTGTTAACAAACCTCCAAACAAACTTCAATGCCATACAACACTCCTTCCGTAGCCTCCAACTGCTCTTAAACGCTAGTAAAACTAAATGCATGCTCTTCAATCGAACGCTGCTTGCACCCGCCCGCCCGACTAGAATCACTACTCTCGGCGGGTCTGACTTAGAATATGTGGACAACTACAAATACCTAGGTGTCTGGTTAGACCGTAAACTCTCCTTCCAGACTCACATTAAGCACCTCCAATCCAAAGTTAAATCTAGAATCGGCTTCCTATTTCGCAACAAAGCCTCCTTCACTCATGCTGCCAAACATGCCCTCGTAAAACTGACTATACTACCGATCCTTGATTTCGGCGATGTCATTTACAAAATAGCCTCCAACACTCCACTCAGCAAATTGGATGTAGTCTATCACACTGCCATCCGTTTTGTCACCAAAGCCCCATATACTACCCACCATTGTGACCTGTACGCTCTCGTTGGCTGGACCTCACTACATATTCGTCGCCAAACCCACTGGCTCCAGGTCGTCTATAAATCTCTGCTAGGCAAATTCCAGCCTTATCTTAGCTCATTGGTCACCATAGCAACACCGACCCGTGGTATGCGCTCCAGCAGGTACAGTGAGGGAAAAAAGTATTTGATCCCCTGCTGATTTTGTACGTTTGCCCACTGACAAAGAAATGATCTATACTTTTAATGGTAGGTTTATTTGAACAGTGAGAGACAGAATAACAACAAAAAAATCCAGAAAAACGCATGTAAAAAATGTTATAAATTTAATTGCATTTTTAGTGAGGGAAATAAGTATTTGACCCCCTCTCAATCAGAAAGATTTCTGGCTCCCAGGTGTCTTTTATACAGGTAACAAGCTGGGATTAGGAGCACACTCTTAAAGGGAGTGCTCCTAATCTCAGTTTGTTACCTGTATAAAAGACACCTGTCCACAGAAGCAATCAATCAGATTCCAAACTCTCCACCATGGCCAAGACCAACGAGCTCTCCAAGGATGTCAGGGACAAGATTGTAGACCTACACAAGGCTGGAATGGGCTACAAGACCATCGCCAAGCAGCTTGGTGAGAAGGTGACAACAGTTGTTGCGATTATTCGCAAATGGAAGAAACACAAAAGAACTGTCAATCTCCCTCAGCCTGGGGCTCCATGCAAGATCTCACCTCGTGGAGTTGCAATGATCATGAGAACGGTGAGGAATCAGCCCAGAACTACACGGGAGGATCTTGTCAATGATCTCAAGGCAGCTGGGACCATAGTCACCAAGAAAACAATTGGTAACACACTACGCCGTGAAGGACTGAAATCCTGCAGTGCCTGCAAGGTCCCCCTGCTCAAGAAAGCACATATACAGGGCCATCTGAAGTTTGCCAATGAACATCTGAATGATTCAGAGGAGAACTGGGTGAAAGTGTTGTGGTCAGATGAGACCAAAATCGAGCTCTTTGGCATCAACTCAACTCGCCGTGTATGGAGGATGAGGAATGCTGCCTGTGACCCCAAGAACACCATCCCCACCGTCAAACATGGAGGTGGAAACATTATGCTTTGGGGGTGTTTTTCTGCTAAGGGGACAGGACAACTTCACCGCATCAAAGGGACGATGGACGGCGCCATGTACCGTCAAATCTTGGGTGAGAACCTCCTTCCATCAGCCAGGGCATTGAAAATGGGTCGTGGATGGGTATTCCAGCATGACAATGACCCAAAACACACGGCCAAAGCAACAAAGGAGTGGCTCAAGAAGAAGCACATTAAGGTCCTGGAGTGGCATAGCCAGTCTCCAGACCTTAATCCCATAGAAAATCTGTGGAGGGAGCTGAAGGTTCGAGTTGCCAAACGTCAGCCAAGAAACCTTAATGACTTGGAAAAGATCTGCAAAGACGAGTGGAACAAAATCCCTCCTGAGATGTGTGCAAACCTGGTGGCCAACTACAAGAAACGTCTGACCTCTGTGATTGCCACCAAGTACTGGGTCATGTTTTGCAGAGGGGTCAAATACTTATTTCCCTCATTAAAATGCAAATCAATTTATAACATTTTTGACATGCGTTTTTCTGGATTTTTGTTGTTGTTATTCTGTCTCTCACTGTTCAAATAAACCTACCATTAAAATTATAGACTGATCATGTCTTTGTCAGTGGGCAAACATACAAAATCAGCAGGGGATCAAATACTTTTTTTCCTCACTGTATCACTCCAGTGTTAATACTAAATTGTAATTATTTTGCACTATGGCCTATTTATTGCCTTACCTCCATAACGTACGACATTTGCACACACTGTATATAGATTTTCTATTGTATTATTGACTGTATGTTTTGTTTATCCTATGTGTAACTCTGTGTTGTTTTTATCGCACTGCTTTGCTTTATCTTGGCCAGGTCGCAGTTGTAAATGAGAACTTGTTCTCAACTGGCTTACCTGGTTAAATAAAGGTTAAATAAATAAAGAAAGAAAGATCAGTGAGTAGAGGAGGCATCGGGGGATAAAGCCAAGCAAAGACTGGAAATGAAAGAGATGAACATCAAAGGAGTTACGATGTACCGTAAAAGACCACTGGGAGTGTGTGTGTGACAGGAGGTGGGGGACAATCCAGTCCCCGAGAAACGTCTTTAAAAAAAAAATCCACAAGTTACTTAGTACATACAGTACCGGTCAGTCACACATCACTGTTGCTGCCCATTAAGCCTGTCAACCTCCCAAATTATGTTCCACTTTTCCTCAATTGCTGCAATTTGAAGACACAATGGGACATAATTGAGTTGAGAACAGTGATTTGGTTCTTACACTTTGGTCCCTTTCCTTAAATAGAGATGACAGGGAGTCTCTCTCTCTCTCTCTCTCAACAACCTCTCCCTCAACGTTAGCAATACAAAAGAGCTGATTGTGGACTTCAGGAGGAACCAGGCTGGACACGCCCCCATCCTCATCAACTGGGCCGCCGTGGGTCAATAACTTCAAATTCCTCGGTGTACACATCTCAGAGAAGCTGAAATGGTCTAACTACACAGACACCGTAGTGAAGAAGGCACGACAGCGACTCTTCAACCTCAGGATGCTGAAGAAATCCAGCCTGTTCCCAAGGGCCCTCACAGTGTTCTACAGGAGCACCATCGAGAGCATACTGTCGGGCTGCGTCACAGCGTGCTAATGCAACTCCATCGCCGTGCACCGCAAGGCTCTACAGAGGGTGATACGTGCAGCCGAATACACCATTGGGTGCACACTGCCTGCCCTACAGGACACATACATCACCAGGTGTCGCCGGAAGGCCAAGAAGATCATCAGGGATCCCAGCCACCCAAGCCATGCCCTGTTGTCCCCGCTTCAATCACTCAGACTGAAAGACTGGACAATAGTGTCTACCCTCAGGCTACTGAATACCCACCACTAGACAGCTATCTGCTAGTCAACTACATTTTTTCTCCAGCTGCCCCCCCCCCTCTACTCCCCCTATGGACATTTCAAACACCGGCTTCGAGTGCACGGGTTACCAACATATTCAAATAATGATTGACATATTTTCATTTAAAACGTTATTTTGATGAATTTATTCATACTATTTCATCCTTCCACAAGATATAGTCCCGACACAAATCTAGGGTTGCTACCCAAGCCGGCTGGTCGTTCGTTCTATCGGTTCAGTTGCCAGAGACGCGACCCAGTGGTTCAGTCTTTTTGTTCTGTATCTATGGACTGGACAGTCGTTCATTCTAAATGTTCCATTGCCATACTGGCTGGCAACGTTTTTATCCCTTGCTTGCTAGCTAGCCAACTACGGCTAATTTACAGTCACGTCAAAAAGTGCAGCCAAAATAACAGCAAAGTAGCTGCATTTGCATTAGTTTAAGCTGTTTTCTAGTGACATAGATTTGGATACATCCATAACAATGAGCTAATGTGGCACTGTTGTTCAGAGGAGCTAGCTGTACTTCGTTTATTTTTACCTTTTTTCAATTGACATTTCTTTGTATATATCCATAAAAATGATGCCAGCTGATTTATGATTTTGACTGGCTGAGAAACGCTGCCTGACGTTCATTACTATGGGACAGCTGGAGATCGAATTTGAATATTGAAACTATGTTGCAAATGTCGGAGAGACAGACAGCAAGGTTTATACAAATCCGTTGTTGAAAACTAAATGTTAGTCTAAAAGAAATGTGAGATAATGTCTAGATGCTTTTTATAGTGGAGATCAAGTTTATAAAGTGGCTGGCTGGGCTGATGAGACAGTGGATTGAGCAGGTGGTAATTTGTGGAATAGACACCGGCTGGAATACGTTTTTAACCAATCAGCATTCAGGATTAGACCCACCCGTTGTATAATATGTATAAAGTGCTATTTCTATTTTTACTGTTGTTTTTTATTACAATTTTCTGTATTTTATTTCACTTAGTCCTGCATATTGGAGCTCGAAGCGTAATATTTTAATTGTACCCTGCAATCACATCTGCAACCCTGTACATGTGACTATTAAACACTCTGAATCTGAATCTCCCTCTCTGTCACGTGAAGCAAGCCTCCATTGTGTGAACTGACATTGACAGGCAGCATTTAGTCATAATGTCTGTCTTGTCTGTTGGCAGGAAAATAACCCTTTGATTCAATAGATTTTAATGTGATGTAATCATTTAAAAAAAAAAAAAGTTATGCAAGGAAAGTTGAAGGCCAGAGCTGGATCCGATGTTCTAAATTATTAATTTCATTCATTTGACTGGTAGGAAGAGTTGCGTGGATTCTGGCTGCTTCTAATATGAGCTTTTGTATTACACAAGGACTGACTGGCAATGAGTTCAATGGACAATATTCAGTCCCTTCAGGATTTTGGGATTCTGTGATCGATTCTTTTTTGCAAAATCAACAATTTCCTGCATATTACATTTGACCAATCACTGCACTATTACCGCATTAAACAGTCAAATCAGCAACATGCTCTCACAGTCTCACTGAGAATTAGACATTTATCCACGTTCCTCCTCCAAAGTGTTTTTGACACCCTGGGTTGACTCCTCCTGCTCAGTATCATTCCGTTTCTCCAAAAGTCACATTTCTAAGTTGCTTAAAACGTCAAATTTAGAAGGTTAAGGGTTAAGGTTTGGGATAGGGTTAAAACAAACAACAACAAAAACTTCTGATCCACATTGCCCTAGCAAAACCCAAGCCTACTTGATGGTACTAGCGCTCACTGTTGCCCCTAGTGGTCAGTTCTGAAGACATTTCCCGCTCAAGTCGCTCTTGAGCGATCTGCCTGCAAATCAGTGCAATATTATTGCATAAAACTGACGATCACTACAGTAAAAAAAAAGGGCTTGTAATTTCAACCAATCACCACACATTTACCGCATATTGTTGTTCAATCAAGCCACAAGTCAACAAACATTTTCCTTCATCAGCGCATTTTGTGACAAATTTGACAAAATCATTGCATATTACCATGCAAAATGTCAGAATTGCCTCAGTAAAATCAAATATTTTTTACGAATTGTGTACAAATTGGTGTGTATAACTACTTCCATAAATGTTTGACCCATGTACAAAATTTCACAGCCATTGCATCAGAACGCATAGAACATGACTCATAGCAGGACAAAATGGTAGTAACTATATGAGTCAGTCTGTCCTTTTCCAGGGCCGGCCAGCCAGCTAGTCAGTTAGCATAGACACTGTACTTTGGCCACATGGATCCCGTCTTTACGTCACAAATCAGTTAGTTATTTTCCATTACCATCACAGACAGAAGCCAGGCAATGCCAATCTACTGATGTCACTAAGCAGGCAGGGTTTGTCCTGACCATTGATTATTGATTTCTTCGAATATGTATAGGTTTTCAGAGCACAGAGGGACTCTATCTGGTTGATGGCAGTTGGGAGCAGCTAATGAGTAATGACCATTCACTGTGTCACTAGCAGCTTGAGACAACACAGGGACACCAATACACCTTAGGTTAAGTGAAACAAAGTCTATATCAATCTCTCACCTGCTGTTGAATTTCTCTGGGTGCTTCTCTCTCATCAAGTGGAAGCGGTGAGCGATGGACGCATCCTATAGGGGGAGACAGAGAGTTTTAGGCTACTACTGGGGCATTACCTTTCACCTTTGTGCTCGTGATCCTGTGCCTATGTGATCCTAGGACTGCGCTAGGCCTGATAACAGGGTCATAAAGTCACCACCTATCCCCCTGCCCTGCCTACCCCCTGTGTTGTGTGTTTGACCCCAGCCCTGGGATGACCTCTGGGGGCAGGGGTGGATGTAATCAGTCAAATGGCTCCAACACTAGGAATGACCCCACTTATGAAGGATGGGGTATGGGTGTGTGTGTGTGTGTGTGTGTTCTCTAGAGCCCGTCTCAGCTCTGCCATGACCTGAGGCCTGAGGGCAGGGGGATCTCACTCATATTAGTCTTGTGGTGGACAGAGCACAGAGTGAGAGATGGTGACTTTGTACTGTAGGATAAAAAGCATCACGCTGGATGAATAAGTGATTTTATTAGATGGAGAGGAGAGGTTTTCCGGTAATGGACAGGCAGAGAGGATGGGGTATGGAGGAAATGGTTAACAGGGCGATGTCCTGAAAGACAGACAACTGGTTTCCTACCAGTTGTGGTGATGGTGATGATGGTGGCTATGAGAATTGCTACTAGACTGCAATGAAGATGGCAATTATTTTTGGCATTTTGATCTGCTCATAGAAATAAATGGACAAAGAACCTTTGGAAAGGCCATCAGGTCAAACCTATTCTCAACAATGGAAAAAGTCCCTGTCATCAGTCACTGATGTTGTCTTGGCGACATTGCTGAAATTGAAACTAGAGCACATTCTGCTAACACAAAGAATGATTAAAGCATAGACAGAATGTCAAAAGAGAGAGAGAGAGAAGTGGGAGAAGAGAGAGGTAGAGAGACCAAGGGAGAGAGAAAGAGAGATTGCCAGAGAAAAGGGAGAGATCCAGAGAGCGAAAGAGAGAAAGCCAGAGAGAATGAAGGAGGGAATAATTGACAAATCAGACCTGTCATTGTAACAGATCTGCTCCTATATTTAGACTGAGGCAGGCAGGCAGTCGAATGCTGACTGGCAGGCAGCTCAACACTACCACATCCTGCAGTGAGCAGGTCTCTCTCTCTCACTCACCCCTCTCTCCCTCCTTCCCTCTCCTTTCCCACCACTCGGGACAGAAGGAGGAAGTGGGACCAGACCCCTGTGTGCCAGCCACTGCCCTAGGGACCAGAGTTCAGGTCGCTATTCAGCCTGGCACAGGTCCTGGCAATAATGGTAAACAAACCTGGAGCCCTACAGAGAGACCAACCATCGGTTGGGGCATTGACTGGATTCCTGCACACCTGTGCAGGTGTTTCAGCGGTCACCAGAGAGAAGGAGAGGAGACCGGAAAAGATTGAATGATTGGTTGGAGGTATGGCACGCCACATCACCATCACCCAGTCACCCTCCTCCCACTATCCTTTGGAGCCCCTGTCATCTCCAGGGCTCTCCCTCCATCAAACCTAACGCATGTCCCACAACATTATCAACTAGTGGGTCCCAAAATAGTGCTGCACCTGCTCACTTGGTCTGGCTCAGTGGTTGTGAATATGGGATGCATTTAAACTGGAACCTGGGGGGACAGGTGCTATTGGAGGTCTGGATGAAAACCACATATCATACGCCAAATACTAAGCATAGTGATTAGAAGATAGGTGGATGCGGGGAGTTGGTTTGTTGTTAACCTCTGGGCCTTGTGCCATGTTTAAAAAAGGGAGGGCGAGAGGTGGGAAAGAAATCATGACATTTGTTTTATTGAAGGACTGCATGTCCTGTATCTAGGGCAAGACCTTAATGTGACTCGCAGTGTCACAGTATCACAACAGCCTCCGAAAACACAACAAATAGCAACTATATGTGACACTGCATTGTGTCCAGTGCTCCTAGAGCAAGCATCAGCCAGTAGCCTATACTGTCCCCAAATGCTGTCACTGTAAATATGTGACATTTGCTATTACCCGTAGTTGACTCTGTGTGATGAAGGTTGTTTTGATCTTGCCATTTGATGTTTGGCACATGGTGGGGGCGTGAGGGGGGAGGGGGAGTGGACAAACAAACAAATCACTCGCTGGAAAATAAATGTCACCTCAGAACCATTTCTACCACAGCCCCCAGATAGAGGGAGAAATAGGTTGCTTTTTCAACCCATTTTGGTTAGTGCCCTTTCGGGAACATCAAAGTGTGATCTGGGGAAAAGTGGGTATCACACCTATCTCTCCCTTCTCAACAGTCACCCCTATCTCCCCCCTCTCAACCCTCACCCCTATCTCTCCCCTCTCAACCCTCACCCCTATCTCTCCCCTCTCAACCCTCACCCCTATCTCCCCCCTCTCAACCCTAACCCCTACCTCCCCCCTCTTAACCCTCGCCCCATTCTGCAGCACTGGGACATACTTCAAAGCCATCCATCCAGTCCAGTCACCCATTGGTTTAGGTGTATCACACTCTGCAAGTTGACAAATACAGCTCTACAAAATTGTTTTCTGGACACAGATTAAGCCCAGGCATGGACTAAATTCTAAATGAAGAATTACCATTGAAATTGCTTTTGAATAAGATAAATTAGGGTGGTCAAACAGAACCGGAGCTCTAGATCTGCATGCCCATACAGGGTCATAGTGAGCCTATCGTAGAGAGCTGCTGTGCCTGTGTGGAGTCCATCTGTGCCCCTGTCATCATAGCCGTAGGTAGCAGGTGCTAACGCGACTCACTGGGGTCCTGTTCCTGAGAGAATTGTGTTTTTATGTAAGCAATGCATGCTGCTTATATACAGTATCTTTGTGTGTTTGTGTGTGTGTGTTTGTGAAAGAGAGAGAAATAGTTTGTGTGTATATGTGGGTTCATACTGTAACTTTGTTTACAGTACCTATGATATTTAATTTGTTAAAATTTTTTAGTCATTTAGCAGACGTTCTTATCCAGAGCGACTTACAGGAGCAATTAGGGTTAAGTGCCTTGCTCAAGGGCATATCGGCAGCTTTTTCACCTAGTCGGCTCGGGGATTAGAACCAGCGACCTTTCGGTTACTGGCACAACGCTCTTAACCACTAAGCTACCTGCCGCCCCATATGATGTGTATCTGTGTGAGTGCATGTGTGTTCTGACAGACACAGAGAAGAGTACAGGGTGGGGGGGATGTTTTCCTCCATATCTTTAAGACCCAGCCAGGTGTCACTCATTACCGCGGTAACCTGGTCTGAACCTGGCAGACGCTAACTTCCTGTCACTGATACTTCCCCTGACCTTTGGTGTTGCCAGCACTACTCCTCCCCCCGCACCTCTCTCTCTCCCCTCTTCATCCCCCCAGTCTAACCTTCACTTCCCTCTACCCTCCCTAGAGGCCTGGCCTGGCTGTCCCAAGCAAGCACTACATACCCTGCTGTCGACAGGACAGGTCACTGTGGATCGGATCCACAGTCCACAGAGTAACACGGTGGGTAAGTAGCTATAGCTAACGCATAGCCAGAGAGCCAGAGAGCATTACATGATAGGAGGGCCAGAGCCAGTCCCAGGCAATCTCCACTTCAGGCACTCTCCACTTCAGGCACTCTCCACTTACATTTTACATTTACATTTTAGTCATTTAGCAGACGCTCTTATCCAGAGCGACTTACAGGAGCATTTAGGGTTAAGTGCCTTGCTTAAGGGCACATCGACAGATTTTTCACCTAGTCGGCCCGGGGACTAGAACCAGCGACCTTTCGGTTACTGGCACAACGCTCTTACCCACTAAGCTACCTGCCTCCCTTATATAGCTAGGCATAGAGCCACGCTTGGAGAGCAGATAGATTGTTGATGGCAGGACCCATTTCATCGTTCTCTTGCACCCTGGAGAGATCGGCTTCCCCAAGCTAAGGGGGTGGGGAAGGGGTGAGGTGGCTTCTTTAATGGCTGCTGACATGGTGTGATTTCCCTCTCACTAATTCCTCACACAGATTATTTTCAGGGTGAGGGTTGGGAACGGGATCACTCAGGGCGCAGGGATGTAATACACTATAGGAGTGAATGGAGGGCCTAATACCTACTGGAAAGGCAAGGCAGGGAGGGAAGTCTTGGAGATTTCTGTGGGAATATGAGACTGAAGTGGGGCTGAATTGTTTGAATTATAGGGGGGCTAAGAGGGCAAGGTAAGGAAGGAAGGAAGTCTTGGAATTTTATATGGGGATGTGGGATTGAAGTGAGGCTCAGGGCTTGGGGTTGATAGCAAAGGCGCCTGCCATACGTGGTCCTCTGTAGCTCAGCTGGTAGAGCACGGCGCTTGTAACGCCAAGGTAGTGGGTTCGATCCCCGGGACCACCCATACACAAAATAAATGTATGCACACATGACTGTAAGTCGCTTTGGATAAAAGCGTCTGCTAAATGACATATTATTTATTATTATATGTACATGTTGACTCCTCTTCCATCTGATCAGTGTGTTAGGGTTACAGTAATGACTGAGGGTTAATGTTAATGTAGTGTCTGTATGGTGAAATAGATCCAGAATGGCTGACATGAAGCCGTCTTGTCAAAGAGTTGGTTTCCTCTAGACAAGCTTCAGTCAGTGTCATTGTATCCAGACTAAAGTTTGACAGTGACCAGAGAAAGATTTTATATGAAGCTCTTAATATGGATTTATGGTTGACTCTTCTTAGGATGTATGTTGTATGATTTTGTTAGATTTTATTTGTTATTTAATATGATCAAGCTTAAGTGTGTACTTAGTGCAAAGCACTGATGCCCAAAAAGCAATACAAAGTAATCTAAGGCAGAGAATAAAATAGCAATACCACAAAACACATCTTTAGCCTAGAGCATTCTCTCAGTGACATTCAATACAGCCACCATGTCATCCACAATTAACTCACTGCAACAAGAAACAGATGACAGTTGAGATTCGAAAATTGTCCTTGAGAGCGCCAACGCCATGGCAACCCAATCCCTGTCCCGGGAGGGGAAGGTCTGTGACTGTGATGGCAGGAAGCAATGCCCCAATATGGGTATGGACATTGAACCTGATTCAGGATTGCTAATGATTACATCATGATATGGCGTGAGTCATCGCGCAAGCGCTCGTTTGCTCAGGTGTCATTGGTGCACAGATATGCAGCCATCTGTCCCTGGCAACTGAAGTATTGGAGATGAGATGTGTTGCCCTGTTACAGGGCCATGCCTGCCGCATTAGATCAGGGCAGAGAGCTAGGAGTAGGCTACAGCAGACCAAAAGCGCCAACTACAACATGGGAATGGCATTGGTCATAGTGGATTACATAAACACAGAATCCTTCAAAGGGATCAGAGTTTGAGCTTAAAAGGTCCTCTGAGGAACATATAATTTTGATATATTTGAATGTAAATGGACTGTAAATCACTGTTATATCATCAATAATACTTTAAAATGTAGCCAGCTCTTCTTTAGAAATGGTCTACAGCCAGGGTAGATACTAGACAGTGGCTGCAACCAAAGTATGGACCATCCTGGCACTGGCACTACTACCCACCCAGCCCACATCTGAATCCCACAGAGAGGGCATTGTCCCCTGGCCACCCCATAGCCTGCATCCCCTGGCCCTTCTGACACAGGCATTACACAGTGGAGAAAGACCCATTGTCTAGATAGAAAGGTCAGAGGGTTGGTCATTTGCTAATAACATCCACATTCTAATTAAACCCTTTTGCCTTTCCATTCGATCTGCAATATGCTTAACATTATGAGATCAAGTACTGATCCCAAGCAACTGCTTTCAATATTGTCATTGTTGGCAATACAGGACAAACAGATATGGGACCAGCAGGCTAGGGTTTACTCATAGCGCAGCAGTAACAGGATGGTAGATTCATGTGTTTGGCAGAAACCTGCTGAATATGTGGCAGGCCTGGGACCAGTGGGAGGCTGGGTTGCATAACATCACAGTAGTGCATCGTATCCCTGCCAAGTTAGCCCCTTCCTCCCTGATCCTCGTCCTACCTGTGATTGGTCCAGACATATAATGTACCAATCACACTTCGGCTAAGTCTCACTGTCTACTTCTGGCTGTTTGTGCATTTTTAGGCTTCCCTGCAAAGGAAAATAAAGAGAGGAAAGACCATAAAAGGGATTGCTTTCTCAAATGAGGTGCTGTAGGCACCTTACTGTTAAGCAACCGTAGATTTGATAACAGAGATATGAAACACCCATCTGAAGTGTCAGGGGTTGATTGAGAGAGACAACAAGACAACAACTGAGACAGCACCCATTTGACCTCGTCCCTCTGTTCCCTCTAGTCTAATACGTTTGAGGCATACCCATGGTAATTTGTTTTGAACACTGGGACCGTGAGGAGGGAGATAAAGGGTTGCTAAGCAACAGGGACCAGGGAGATGCTGGTTCCTTCCCATTAAAAGGGGAAATACAGTAATTAACCTGCCTGAGAGGCTTAGAAACCACCGGGGATTCAGCAAATTGTTTAACTCCTGCTGGGATAGGCAATCCCATACTGTGGCATAGTACTGTGCCTATGTCCCATAGGCAAAATTGCCACGGGGGATGGGGGGACATGTGGACTGGGCATAAGGTAGTGGAAGTCCAACTATAATACAACTCAGTCTTCATCTTTTGTGTCTTCTTTTTTATTTTTTTTATTTACTCGGGAGAGGCGAAGGTCGAGAGTCATGCGTCCAAAACACAACCCTGCCAAGCCGCACTGCTTCTTGACACACTGCTTGCTTAACCCAGAAGCCAGACGCACCAATGTGTTGGAGGAAACACCGTACAACTGGCAACCGATAGAACCCTGGTCTGTCTTTTGTGTCTTCTTAATATAAATAAATATGCATGTGTGCATCATTATCCTACAACTCAGCCTTCATTTTTTGTGTCTTTTTAATATTTGCCTTGAAATACCTTCATTACAAATGGTGACGACTTGTCCTTCCACTTATCCTTCCACTTATACTGTGTTTTCAAAATACCCCCTCCATATACCCCTCAAAATACCTCTCAAAATAGGCGTAATAAGTTATGTCAAACTGTGTAGAATTGTAGGAAATGTGTTTTAAAATGTCAAAACAATTCTGGGGAAGGACCACCGGAACCCCCGTCTACTGTTCTACACCACAATTTTGCCTTTGCTATGTCCCTCTTATGGTTTGAACTGAATATGGAGAGCCAGGTAGGATTGTGTGTGTGTGTGTTTTAAGGATAAGAATGAGGGTGAAAATTGGTTCTGCAGGTCAACAAAAATTTCCTGGTGAGACTGATAACTACAGTGTGAGTGTGTGTGTGTGTGTGTGTGTGTGTGTGTGTGTGTGTGCATGCGTGCATGGACGTCTGTGTGCGTGTGTAGTGTGTCTGTGTGGTCTGTTCCCTCACCACTCCGATGGAGAAGTAGTTGTTGACGATGCTGTTGGGGACAGGGTCTCCCTTCTCCTCCTTGTCAACAGGGACGATGTCGATGTTCCATCTGTCCAGAACCATCTCTGTGCTGTGCTCTATGTCCCGCAGGAACTTCAGCAGACTACCTCCTTCATAACCTACAGGACAGGAGAGAGAGACGGGTGAAAAGTTAGACATAGGACACGAGGAGATACAGCCATCACACACACTAAGGTCACCCACACTCTCAGCCCCGGGCTCTCAGACCTACTTTTATAAATACAAGGTCTAGTATTCATCAAGTTGTATAGTGCTTTCGGTATTTCATTGAATGTGAGGTCAGAGGCCTTAGATTCCTAGAAGCAAGCAAAGAGAAAAACTAAATGGTTTCAAGGGAGTACATCGGAAAAGAACCACAGCCCTCTCCTCCTATGTGTCTCCAGAGGTCTGAGAAGCCCTCACACAGTGACTGATAAAACAGCCTAACGGCAGACAGTATGAGTGTACACAGATTTTGGAACCAGACAGTATGAGTGTACACAGTAAAGTCCTCTTTGTGGCCTTATGTCTCAGAGGGGATGAAGAGGAGTACTGGGGGGCCAGTATGAAATTTTTTAAAAAGAATGTATGCACTCACTAACTGTAAGTCGCTCTGGATAAGAGTGTCTGCTAAATGACTAAAATGTAAATGTAAAATGAGGAAGTAAGTAAGTAAGTACAATGCCACGAAATAGAACTCCAACCAACCGACGGGACTCTCTGAGAGAATGTTGGTAAACAGTATGAGCGTACACAATAGAGTCATCATTACACTGTGCCATGGGATAGAACCCCCTCTCGGGCTCCGGTAACCGGGTCCTCTGTGTCTGAGGCCCAGTGGGTCTGAACCATAATGACTCTAATGATGACTGTGCTCAGAACTGCTGAGAGGTGGGCCGTTGTTAGTGTTATATCACTGGCTGTCATGGGGGGTGTGAGCGTATAATGAGGACCCATCACACTGAGAGCACCAGGGGACTCTGACACTTACGTCCTGAGAGCCAGGGCCAACGTGTGATGACACATGTTCCCCCCTCCTGTGCTACTAACACATGGCCACTGAAGAGAAAGGAACACTGTTGCTACCTCACTCTCTAAACAAGGTGCATGAGGAGCTTCAGGGTTTTAATGAGGGGATCACTATGAAACACATTTGTTGTAATATGAAAGAAACATCTGAAATCTACTTCCATTATTTGTCCTCCAAGAGAGGCTGAATATTCTCCTCTCTCCAATTTACACACATGACCTCCCCTAAGAGCCAGGGGCCATGTGTGATGACACTTGTTCCCCCTCATGTGCTCTCCAACAGTCTGAGCTCACACTTATACCAAATCACAGAGGGAGAAAGCAATGATGATGTAATGTAAGAAGTCAATTAGCATACTTTATACCCTGAATATTGAACGAACAACTCACAGACTACTTATACTCTTTCATGTTTGCAAAAGCATACAAGTATTATCCCAATACCCATGACACACACAGGCTAACATACAGCCCAATCCTGACTCATATGGTTACAACAGGCCTATAACATCTGTCAATAAACATCTGCCACTTAACAGGAGATCAATAGGAAATTGTGTCACCAAACACAATTTAGATAAGTTTACTGTGCTAGGAATTAAAAAGCATGTGCAATATGTTTCCACAAACAGACCACTCACAGCTACTATCTACTACTGTACTGCTGTACATCTGGTCAGAAAACTTCAAAGAATCCAGCTGCTTTTTAAATGACTTTTCCGGGAACATAATGTATTCAAATGGTGCTTGGTCAAAAAGCCCCTGGGAACTATCTGTCTATTTAGTTTACAAACATCATAACATCATAAGCCTGCCGCCTGGCTAAAGTGCTCTGCTGGCCTCTACAAGCCAGGGTCAGGTTAAGCAGTCAGTCATAATCAGGGTTGCAACCATTGGCCCAAAAACAGGCCAATGGCAAGCAGGGATTATATAAGAACTCCGCTTTGCATTATAGAGCACTTTCAAGTTAGCTCTATGAGGATGCATTGTGAGGATTTTGGGGAAAATATTGCTGATGGAAGCATATTTTTTTACCCCTGATATTCAATTGGTAGTTACAGTCTTGTACCATCGCTGCAACTCCCGTACGGACTCGGGAGAGGCAAAGGTTGAGAGCCATACGTCCTCCGAAACACGACCCTGCCAAGCCGCACTGCTTCTTGACACACTGCTCGCTTAATCCGGAAGCCAGCCGCACCAATGTGTCGGAGGAAACACCGTACAACTGGCGACCGAAGTCAGCTTGCAGGCGCACGACCCGCCACAAAGAGTCGCTAGAGCCCGATGGGAAAAGGACATCCCGGCCAGCCAAACCCTCCCCTAACCAGACAACGCTGGACCAATTGTGCGCCACCTCATGGGTCTCCCGGTCACGGCCCGCTGCGCCACTCGGGAGGCCCTCAGATGGAAGCGTTCAGTGAGTAGGAAAACGTAAAAGAAGACTTGCACTGTGATTTATGTACACACACAGGTCCTCACCTCCGCCCCAGCGTAGGCATCTTGCCAGGTCGTTCCCTGTGCCCAGAGGGAGGATGGCCACAGGGGGATCTCTGGCGAAGTTGGCCTTGTCTGCAGATGGACAGATAACAATAAGATAATGATTACAATTCTGATGGATTTCGGAGAAAATAACATTAAGGTGTAGCCAGTGTCCTGTACAGTATTATGTATAGTCTTCTCCGCTTATCAGGCACATACACTCACACACAGACACTCAAAAACACAGATACTCTCACAGTTATAAGGATGGCTTCCAGATTTAAATCTGTTACTGTGGTTCATGTATAATACATGAGTTTAATCCAATAGAATTAAGACACACCAATGCAGTCTAAGATCCATCCCACTGTCCCATCCCCTCCACACGCCAGCACACGGAAATCAGGGACATCATGGAAGAAGTTGAGCCTGGAAGACATAAATACATAAATATGTAAATATACACATACACACGCACACACATACACACACACAGTCACAGAGAGATAGAGAAAGAGAGAAAGAAAGAAAGAGAGAAAGTGAGAGACAGATGTATTAATGTGGCTGGTGTCCAGCCTTACAGAGTGTCTGGGTCACCTTCAAACGGACCTTTAATCTGGGCCAGGACAAAGGTGTCGACAGGGGCTTTCATGTGCCCCCAAAAAACAGCTGCAGTGCAAACATCACACCGGTACGTCTGTGTGTGTGTGTGCTTATGCCTGGGTGTGTGCCTGTGTGTATGTGTGTGTGCATGCATGTGTGTTTGTGTGTGCATAAGTGTGCATACGTGTGTGGGTGAGTGTGTGTGTGTGTGTATCACTGACATGGTGGGTGACACCAGTGTGACAGACTGCTCTCTCTCCTGGTCGTTGACGTGAACTGCACTAATCCTTAGTGACGCACAACACAAGCATGCCAGCACTCCAGGGAAATCTGTAGCTACAGCACCGAGCTGCGTATGTATCACATTTAACAAAACAGTTGTACATCAACATTAAACATTAATATCCTTTAACCTCACCGCATGAGGCTTGACAATTTGTGATGTTTTATGCATGTGGGCTTAGTTGGAGAAAGCGCATCAACAACGGGGCCAAACGACCATCTGCATTAGGATAGAGACATCACTCTTAATCAACACAAAACAACTAATTGTATTCTCTAAACAAATCACTCAGCTTCAATCTGCCACTCTAAAAGCCTGCTGGTGACTGAGGCTGTTGCCATGGAGCCCATGGTAACGGCGCTGGAGAATTTGTCTGGGTCTATATTAACCCTGTGTCTGCAATGCTATATAGCCATACAAAATGAGGCCTGTCTTTAGCTGTTCGCATTAAGATATGTATCCATAATGTCCTGACAAATATGCCTTTGGACAGTGTACAAATGGGGTAAGCTTGGGCAACTCTACATACAGTATTGAGATATGTATCTATCCACACTGTCCTGACAAATATGCCTTTGTAAGTGTTGCAAGGATGACCAACAATGGAGGAGTTATACAATAGTCGAGGAGAGAGTGAAGACAGATAAAAAAGCAAACTTTTCTGTCATGACATCAGATTGAGGCATGTATTGATGACATTAAAAAAAAGGAAAAACCTCACACTCTGGTAGCTCAGATGCAATAATTTATTTGACAGCAAGCTGTCTTCATCAGGGTGTATTGATGACATGACATGTGATGAGGCCCAGCAGATAATTACAGTAAAGCATGGCTAAACTTCACCCATGACTCGTGTGTTCCCTAACAAACCCACGCATAACATTAGCGAACAACAAAATAGGTTAATAAATATGATGAGTAAAGCTATCAAGAGCCAGACTAATGGCTAATAATGGCTAATCCAAATAAAGGTCCCACATAACAATCAGACAACAGTAGTCTCACACGATAATATGTTTTCCATGTAAGGACACCAAGGCTCTCCCCGTAACCACCCAGACTGTTATGTGAATAGTGAATCATCTTTTTAATAACCTCCAACCCTCATCAATATTAAACTCTCAAAGATTGTTGACATACAGTGGGGAGAACAAGTATTTGATACACTGCCGATTTTGCAGGTTTTCCTACTTACAAAGCATGTAGAGGTCTGTAATTTTTATCATAGGTACACTTCAACTGTGAGAGACGGAATCTAAAACAAAAATCCAGAAAATCACATTGTATGATTTTTAAGTAATTCATTTGCATTTTATTGCATGACATAAGTATTTGAAACATCAGAAAAGCAGAACTTAATATTTGGTACAGAAACCTTTGTTTGCAATTACAGAGATCATACGTTTCCTGTAGGTCTTGACCAGGTTTGCACACAATGCAGCAGGGACTTTGGCCCACTCCTCCATACAGACCTCCTCCAGATCCTTCAGGTTTCGGGGCTGTCGCTGGGCAATACGGACTTTCAGCTCCCTCCAAAGATTTTCTATTGGGTTCAGGTCTGGAGACTGGCTAGGCCACTCCTTAGTTGCCCTGGCTGTGTGTTTTGGGTCGTTGTCATGCTGGGAGACCCAGCCACGACCCATCTTCAATGCTCTTACTGAGGGAAGGAGGTTGTTGGCCAAGATCTCGCGATACATGGCCCCATTCATCCTCCCCTCAATACGGTGCAGTCGTCCTGTCCCCTTTGTAGAAAAGCCTGAACATGCGCTGGCTTGAGCAGGGGGACCTTGCGTGCGCTGCAGGATTTTAATCCATGACGGCGTAGTGTGTTACTAATGGTTTTCTTTGAGACTGTGGTCCCAGCTCTCTTCAGGTCATTGACCAGGTCCTGCCGTGTAGTTCTGGGCTGATCCCTCACCTTCCTCATGATCATTGATGCCCCACAAGGTGAGATCTTGCATGGAGCCCCAGACCGAGGGTGATTGACCGTCATCTTGAACTTCTTCCATTTTCTAATAATTGCGGCAACAGTTGTTGCCTTCTCACCAAGCTGCTTGCCTATTGTCCTGTAGCCCATCCCAGCCTTGTGCAGGTCTACAATTTTTTCCCTGTTTTCCCTGATGTCCTTAAACAGCTCTCTGGTCTGGCCATTGTGGAGAGGTTGGAGTCTGTTTGATTGAGTGTGTGGACAGGTGTCTTTTATACAGGTAACGAGTTCAAACAGGTGCAGTTAATACAGGTAATGAGTGGAGAACAGGAGGGCTTCTTAAAGAAAAACTAACAGGTCTGTGAGAGCTGGAATTCTTACTGGTTGGTAGGTGATCAAATACTTGTCATGAAATAAAATGCAAATTAATTACTTAAAAACATACAATGTGATTTTCTGGATTTTTGTTTTAGATTCCGTTTCTCACAGTTGAAGTGTACCTATGATAAAAATTACAGACCTCTACATGCTTTGTAAGTAGGAAAACCTGCATAATCGGCAGTGTATCAAATACTTGTTCTCCCCACTGTACATTGGACTGCGCCTGACAATAAAACAGCATATGAACAAACAGCATGTAAAGTTATTGATATTTATAGTTATAGAATCCTATAGGACCTATCCTATAGAATTTTATAGAATTCCAGAGGAGTCTAATAGGACTGGTTCCAAAATCTAATATGATTGAATCAGCAACAACAGCATCATTTTCAACTTATGTTTTAGGAAAATAAATGGAACTTTCAACATAAATGCCCAATATTCTACTTACTTATAATATAATAATAATATGCCATTTAGCAGACGCTTTTATCCAAAGTGACTTACAGTCATGTGTGCATACATTTTTACATATGGGTGGTCCCGGGGATCGAACCCACTACCCTGGCGTTACAAGCGCCATGCTCTACCAATTGAGCTACAGAGGACCACAGAGGACCACTTCTGTTCTATGTGTGCTATTTCTATGCTTCCCATTCTTAAGTTTTGTTTTTGCATCTTTTACTTTCGGTTTTTGTACACCAGCTTCAAACAGCTGAAACAACAATATTTTTGGTTATGGAAAATGTATTTCACAGCGGTTTCTATGGTACAATTATTCTCTACACTATGCTAGTTTATTTTGTAACATACAGTTGAAGTCGGAAGTTTACATACACCTTAGCCAAATAAATTTCAACTCCGTTTTTCACAATTCCTGACATTTAATCCTAGTAACAATTCCCTGTCTTAGGTCAGTTAGGATCACCACTTTATTTTAAGAATGTTAAATGTCAGAATAATAGTAGAGAGAATGATTTATTTCAGATTCCCAGAGGGTCAGAAGTTTACTTACACTCAATTAGTATTTGGTAGCATTGCCTTCAAATTGTTTAACTTGGGTCAAACATTTAGGGTAGCCTTCCACAAGCTTCCCACAATAAGTTGGGTGAATTTTGGCCCATTCCTCCTGACAGAGCTGGTGTAACTGATTCAGGTTTGTAGGCCTCCTTGCTCGCACACACTTTTTCAGTTCTGCCCACAAATGTTCTATAGGATTGAGGTCAGGGCTTTGTGATGGCCACTCCAATACCTTGACTTTGTTGTCCTTAAGCCATTTTGCCACAACTTTGGAAGTATGCTTGGGGACATTGTGCATTTGGAAGACCCATTTACGACCAAGCTTTAACTTCCTGACTGATGTCTTGAGATGTTGCTTCAATATATCTACATAATTTTCCTTCCTCATGATGCCATCTATTTTGTGAAGTGCACCAGTCCCTCCTGCAGCAAAGCACCCCCACAGCATGATACTGCCACCCCCGTGCTTCACGGTTGGGATGGTGTTCTTCGGCTTGCAAGCATCGCCCTTTTTCCTCCAAACATAACGATGGTCATTATGGCCAAACATTTCTATTTTTGTTTCAACAGACCAGAGGACATTTCTCCAAAGAGTACGATCTTTGTCCCCATGTGCAGTTGCAAACCGTAGTCTGGATTTTTTATGGCGGTTTTGGAGCAGTGGCTTCTTCCTTGTTGAGTGGCCTTTCAGGTTATGCCGATATAGGACTCGTTTTACTGTGGATAGAGATACTTTTGTACCGGTTTCCTCCAGCATCTTCACGAGGTCCTTTGCTGTTGTTCTGGGATTGATTTACACTTTTCGCACCAAAGTACATTCATCTCTAGGAGACAGAACGAGTCTCCTTCATGAGCGGTATGACGGCTGCATGGTCCATTGGTGTTTATACTTGCGTGCTATAGTTTGTACAGATGAACGTGGTACCTTCAGGTGTTTGGAAATTGCTCCCAAGGATGAACCAGACTTGTGGAGGTCTACAATTTTTTTCTGAGGTCTTGGGTGATTTCTTTTGATTTTCCCATGATGTCAAGCAAAGAGTCGCTGAGTTTGAAGGTAGGCCTTGAAATACATCCACAGGTACACCTCCAATTGACTCAAATTATGTCAATTAGCCTATCAGAAGCTTCTAAAGCCATTACATAATTTTCTGGAATTTTCCAAGCTGTTTAAAAGCACAGTCAACTTCTGTAAACTTCTGACCCACTGGAATTGTGATACAGTGAATTATAAGTTTAATACTCTGCCTGTAAATAATTGTTGGAAAAATTACTTGTGTCATGCACAAAGTAGATGTCCTAACCGACTTGCCAAAACTATAGTTTGTTAACAAGAAATGTGTGGTGTGGTTGAAAAACAAGTTTTAATGACTCCAACCTAAGTGTATGTAAATTTCCGACTTCAACTGTAAACTGAAATTAGGCAAACTATTAGAGTTTTAGAAACCAGGAAATTGCAGAGCAATTTCTGCATAGTGCAACTTTAATATGGTAGGCCTAGCCTATAGAAAGCTGATGGATCCTCCTCTTTTTAATAGAGGCCATCAAAACTCTGTTTTCTCACACAATTGCATAGCATAGCCTATAGAGATGTTGCACAACATGGGCTTATAGGAACACTTATTTAATTCCATGCATCAACCAGCTATGAGGAGCTGGCTCTCGCTGTGCAACAGGTGATCCTATTCTGTTTAAACTCTGAATGCCAGGGCTCTCATGAAGTGTTTTCATTTGCATTGATGTCAGAGTGATTAGAGGGACAATAGAGCACTGAGTATCGGCCATTAGCGACTGGCCGTTAGCAAGTTTGGTAGGCTACTAATGACCATCAGCGGCATCAGAGCACAGTTTTGGAGAAGCCTAGTTACCAAGATGGAATTTGACTGCTGTCATGACTCCTGACTGCTGGTGTGGCGGTAATAGGGTCACCGTAACAGCCCTACATCCAAGTGATAAAACCTCACAAAGGTGGGGAACCCCAACTCACTGCAGCACAGATATCACCAATCGCTATTCCCCTAACAATGCCCAAGACGTAGCCACACCCCTAGAGGAGTGAGCACGCACACCACTAGGCAACCCTTGTCCTTTGCTGTCATATGCCAGGGAGATAGCCTCCACAATCCAATGAGAAAGACGCTGCTTAGAAAGCGCCCTACCCCAAACTGGATTAGCGAAACAGACAAAAAGTATGTCACAAACGCGGATATCCTTGGTCCTATCCAATTATGTGTGTAATGCGCGCACTGGACACAGGCCATGCAACTTCCGTTGTTCACTAGAATCAAACGGAGGTGAGAAAGGGAACAGCTTGAAATCCAGGAACCTGTAAATCATAGCCATAACCTTGGGAGCAACATCTGCATTAAGGCGTAACATCACTTTGGAGTCGCCAGGTGCAAACTCCAAACAGGAAGTGTGACGCCAAGGCCATGAGCAGGGCAGTCTTGTAGGAAAGGACCTTCAGGTCCACAGAGTCCAATGGTTCAAACGGAGCATCCAGGACCCGAGCCAGGTCCCAGGTCGGTGCCATAGGCTTAGACACTGGTCTGAGCCGACGCACACCTTTCAGGAACCGCACCACCAGAAAATGAGACCCGGGGTAGAGCCGTCAATCCCTACATGACACACCGAGATGGCTGCCATATAAACCTTCAATGTGGAAAAAGAAAGGCCCTGCTCATAAATCTCTTGCAAGAACATAACAATAATAAATAATAAATCAACTTTATGTCCTGAATACAAAGCATTATGTTTGGGGCAAATCCAACACAACACATCACTGAATACCACTTCATATTTTCAAGCATGATGGCAAGGGCTGATTTCAAGGTTTTACTGTTAACCTATAAAGCGTTACATGGGCTTGCTCCTACCTATCTTTCCGAGTTGGTCCTGCCGTACATACCAATACGTACGCTACGGTCACAAGACGCAGGCCTCCTAATTGTCCCTAGAATTTCTAAGCAAACAGCGGGAGGCAGGGCTTTCTCCTATAGATCTCCATTTTTATGGAACAGTCTGCCTACCCATGTGAGAGACGCAGACTCGGTCTCAACCTTTAAGTCTTTACTGAAGACTTATCTCTTCAGTAGGTCATATGATTGAGTGTAGTCTGGCCCAGGAGTGTGAAGGTGAACGGAAAGGCTCTGGAGCAACGAACAGCCCTTGCTGTCTCTGCCAGGCCGGTTCCCCTCTCTCCACTGGGGTTCTCTGCCTCTAACCCTGTTACAGGGGCTGAGTCACTGGCTTGCTGGTGCTCTTTCATGCCGTCCCTAGGAGGGGTGCGTCACTTGAGTGGGTTGAGTTACTGACGTGATCTTCCTGTCTGGGTTGGCGCCCCCCCTTGGTTTGTGCTGTGGTGGAGACCTCTGTGGGCTATACTCGGCCTTGTCTCAGGATTGTAAGTTGGTGGTTGAGGATATCCCTCTGGTGGTGCGGGGGCTGTGCTTTGGCAGAGTGGGTGGGGTTATATCCTTCCTGTTTGGCCCTGTCCGGGGTTTCTTCAGATGGGGCCACAGTGTCTCCGGACCGCTCCTGTCTCAGCCTCCAGTATTTATGCTGCAGTAGTTTATGTGTCGGGGGGCTGGGGTTAGTTGGTTATACCTGGAGTACTTCTCCTGTCTTATCCAGTGTCCTGTGTGAATTTAAGTATGCTCTCTCTAATTCTCTCGTTCTCTCTTTCTCTCTGAGAACCTGAGCCCTAGGACCATACGTCAGGACTACCGGGCATGCTGACACCTTGCTGTCCCCAGTCCGCCTGGCCTTGCTGCTATTCCAGTTTCAACTGTTCTGCCTGCGGTTACGAAACCCCTACCTGTCCCAGACCTGCTGTTTTCAACTCTTAATGATCGGCTATGAAAAGCCAACTGAGAGACCTGAGCCCTAGGACCATACGTCGGGACTACCGGCCGTGGTGACTCCTTGCTGTCCCCAGTCCGCCTGGCCTTGCTGCTATTCCAGTTTCAACTGTTCTGCCTGCGGTTATGGAACCCCTACCTGTCCCAGACCTGCTGTTTTCAACTCTTAATGATCGGCTATGAAAAGCCAACTGAGATTTATTCCTGATTATTATTTGACCATGCTTGTCACTTATGAACATTTTTGAACATCTTGGCATGGTTCTGTTATAATCTCCACCCGGCACAGCCAGAAGAGGACTGGCCACCCTTCATAGCCTGGTTCCTCTCTAGGTTTCTTCCTAGGTTTTGGCCTTTCTAGGGAGTTTTTCCTAGCCACCGTGCTTCTACACCTGCATTACTAGCTGTTTGGGGTTTTAGGCTGGGTTTCTGTACAGCACTTCGAGACATTAGCTGATGTACGAAGGGCTATATAAAATAAAATTGATTGATTGAAATTGATGGTGGTTGCATCATGTTATGGGTATGTTTGTCATCGGCAATTACTAGGGAGTTTTTTAGGATAAAAATAAATGTAATAGAGCTAAGCACAGGCAAAATCCTAGAGGAAAACCTAGTTCAGTCTGCTTTCCAACAGACACTGGGAGACAAATTCACCTTTCAGCAGGACAATAACTTAAAACACAAGGCCAAATATACACTGGAGTTGCTTACCAAAACGACATTGAATGTTCCTGAGTGACCTCGTTACAGTTTTGACTTAAATCGTATTGAAAATGTCTGTCAAGACTTGAAAATGTCTGTCTAGCAATGATCAACAACCAACTTGACAGAGCTAAAAGAATATTGTACAATTTAGGTGTGCAAAGCTCTTAGAGACTTACCCAAAAAGACTCACAGCTGTAATCACTGCCAAAGGGGATTCTAACATGAATTGTCTCAGGGTGTTGAATACTTACACTACCGTTCAAATGTTTGGGTTCACTTAGAAATGTCCTTGTTTTCGATAAAAAAGCAATTTTTTTGTCCATTAAAATAACATCAAATTGATCAGAAATACAGTGTAGACATTGTTAATGTTGTAAATGGCGATTGTAGCTGGAAACGGCTGATTTTTAATGGAATATCTACATAGGCGTACAGAGGCCCATTATCAGCAACCATCAGTCCTGTGTTACAATGGCACGTTGTGTTTGCTAATCCAAGTTTAATCATTTTAAAAGGCTAATGGATCATTAGAAAACCCTTTTGCAATTATGTTAGCACAGCTGAAAACTGTTGTGCTGATTAAAGAAGCAATAAAACTGGCCTTCTTGAGACTAGTTGAGTATCTGGAGCATCAGCAATTGTGGGTTCGATTACAGGCTCAAAATGTCCAGAAACAAATAACTTTCTTCTGAAACTCATCAGTCTATTCTTGTTCTGAGAAATGAAGGCTATTCCATGCGAGAAATTGCCAAGAAACTGAAGATCTCGTACAATGCTGTTTACTACTCCCTTCCCAGAACAGCGCAAACTGGCTCTAACCAGAATAGAAAGAGGAGTGGGAGGTCCCGGTGCACAACTGAGCAAGAGGACAAATACATTAGAGTGTCTAGTTTGAGAAACAGATGCCTCACAGGTCCTCAACTGGCAACTTCATTAAATAGTACCCGCAAAACACCAGTCTCAACGTCAACAGTGAAGAGGCGACTCCGGGATGCTGACCTTCTAGGCAGAGTTGCAAAGAAAAAGCCATATCTCAGACTGGCCAATAAAAAGAAAAGATGAAGATGGGCAGTCTGAGATATGGCTTTTTCTTTGCAACTCTGCCTAGAATGGGAGATCATTGGAGATGTAGTGATCTGTTGTCTTACTATGAGTACATTTTTTATTCATGTTGACCCTGATCTCTGACATGACCTTTGACCCTTAGACAGCAGTTACTGCCTTCTTTCTTGGCATGATATGTTACAAATTGCAGGGTAATACCAAAGCAAAGAGCAGTATCTGCCATTTTCATTTGTTAGTTTACTATACTTCTCCTTTATGCTATTAATAAAAGAGCAGTGTAATTACTGACAGTGTAACAGAGTTGAAACTGCATCCTTTGTGTGTCTTCCACTAAGATACCAGCTGCATTTACATGGAGATGTAGGTTCTGCATCAGTCACATTACATACTGTGTTTTACAAGTAGCCCATGTCTTGTTATAAGAATAAATGTGAAAAGCAGCACTGCAATTGTTTGAATTACATGAAATTATTACCTATCTTGTAATATATAATGATGTATGATGATAGAAGTACCATGAGATTTTTAAATTAAATTATTTTATTTTAATTGTTTTATGACACTTACATAGATACTTACATAGACAATTTTGAATAAATAACAGCTTTAAGAACGAATTGTAAACATATTTTCATATTCATAAGAGGACACAAATGACATTTAGCTACAATTAATAAAATGCTGAATAGTTACATTTAATTTCTAAGTAAAACTTCTTCAGTGCTCTTCCATATCACTTCTCATCCTCAGCAATGCTGTTCACAGCCAAGGCATTCCAAAACTGGCTTAGATTTGCAGACATCAGATGAAACAGCTTGGTAGATTGCATGGACGGACATTGACAGGAATAAAACCTAGTATTGACGTGGTTGTACAGTCCTAATGCACCCTCACATGGCAACTTTGATCCCCATAGATACTATAATCATCTAGGCCACAGGGATTGGTGGAAGTCATTTTGGCAAAAAAGTTTATTCCCGCATTCATGTAGTGATGGCACCGAAGCAGACACATTGAGCACACATTTGGCATGCCAAAGCTTGTTGTGCTAATTACATACGCCACCAACAAAGGTGATGGATACAATTTTGGTTCTATATCGTGGAGCTCCGTCCCATAGGGGAGCTCTGCTACTATTGGTTTAACCCGCTGCCTAGGCAGCGAACAGCCTGAGACAAAATTATGCACACACCTGCAGCCAATAAGAGTACAGGTGTCCCTATAAGAGGGGACGCTTCCCCTCAATCAGCCTCCCATTATCTTCAGCGACTGGACTAGACTGAAGAAGCCAAGAAGAGACGAAGACTCAGGACGAAGAAAACGGCGTCGATTTTCCAGGTCATCGTCGTCGTCCTAAATGAGCACACCGGGACATTTTCCACCCCCAAAAGCTATTTTCAGAGCTCAATGCCGCGGTTCCTCCATGGCGGCTGCGGACTCCCACAACCTTTGTTTTGTGTGTTTGGGTTCACAGCACGCCAAGGACGGCATCAGCGATCCCCCTATTTGCGCCAGCTGCGCCCTCCTTTCATTGAAGGAGAGGAAGCAGCGCTGGGCGTTCTTTAGGGAGGATATCCCTTTGGAGGATGTGCTATCGGTGTTAGCCTCAGCTTCTGAGGCATCATCCGAGGGCGCAGACTCTGGAGAAGACAGGGATTATGGGGATGAGATGGATATTCCTATGGAACAATCCGTCCCTCTGACCCAGAACTTCAAGACCCCCTTTCCTTTGGAGAGTGAGAGGTATTGTACTTCCCTGGGCGATGACGACACAGGCTCTGAGAGATCAGTAGCCCTGTCCTTCGCTGCAGCCTCTCTGCGCTCAGACTTTCCTGGGCTCATTGAGAGGGCTGCTAGACGTTTGGAGATAGCGCTGCCCCCCATTCCCTCCGCACCGGATGTGGACATGATGGAGGGCGGCCCCTATTCTCGGCCAAGGAGGGCGGCGGAGCCTTTGGCTCCAGCAATGCCCTTGCTGGCAAAATACGTTGAGGGCTCATGGGAGGCGCCTCTGGCCGTGCGTTCGCCGGCCAAGGCGTACCTCCCGTTTAGCAGAGTGGAGGGAAGGCAACAGGGCTTCACTAAGGGAATCCCCAGGCTAGAGAGCGCACTGGCTGCGTATCTCGTGCCGGGTTTGAGTCCCTGGCCCTCTTCCAAGAAGGCCACTCTGCCGACGCAGAAAGACCGCTTCACAGCACAGCTGGTGGAAAAGTATTTTACGTTGGGGGCCCAAGCTGTAGCAGCAGCAAATAACATTGACCTCCTAGCGGCCTCTCTGTCCCGTCTAACCACGGGTAAGACTGAGGTCGGCAGGGAGGAGGTGGAAGAGGCGTCCAGGATTTCTGGCGCTATTCTTCACCTGACACAGGCGTCAGCTGTCTGCACGGGGTGGTCCATGGCCACTTTGGTGGTCGCGGAGCGACACCTATGGCTGTCACTGACAACCATGAAAGAAGCAGACAGAGCGTCGCTTCTGAACGCCCCCTTCTCTGACAACGGCCTCTTCGGAGTCGCCGTCAAAGAGGTGACGGAGCGCTTCAGGAAGCTCGACGAGGAGAGGAAGCAGCTGGCCAGACACCTGCCACTGGCAGGGAGAGCAGGCCACGTGACTACTAAACAGTCCACCTCCACCACCTCTAGTAGAGCAGGCTCTACTGCGAGGCGTCGTGCCCGGCGCCAGACGGCGTCTTCGAGCAGCAGGAGAGGGGGCTCCGCCCCCCCAGCAGCACCTGAGGCCCCGACGATGCCGCCGGCGAGGGAAGTCATCATAGCGTCGACTTGGCAGCCTAAGGGCAACCAGAAGAGACGGCGCACGTGACTGGACGTGGGGGAGAGAATGGAAGATGGCACAGCGACGAGTTCGACTGCGCCCGCTATTCCCCCCCACCCTTCTGTTGAGGGTACGGAGGATAATGTTTTTGTTGATGTGTGTAATAAAGAGTTGGCTCCACCTGACTTTGTAAAAAAAAAGCCCCTTTTCCATAATACATCTGAGAGCGTTCGACCTTCCTCACTCTCACTCTCTCTCTCTCTCTCTCTCTCTCTCTCTCACACCACTCTGAGTGCAGCTCACGGGTTTAACCAACGTATCGGCGCCCCCGTTTCTCTCAGAACGTGCTGATGTTCACCACTCTGAGTGTAGCTCAGCCCACCAAGGGTGCGTAGCTGAGAACACACATGAGGCGAGTGTGATAAAGGTAACAAGGCACCGCCTTGCTTTACCTCATGAAGACCTCACGTTGCAGACTCCTAGGAGTACTGCAGTGAAGGCCTCACATAGCAGATTGCAGTCACAGCCAGGTAATGGAATGATGACGAAATCACTCTCTGAGGACGGCGCTCTGTCTCAGGCTAACGCCTCAGTCAGTGCAGTTCAGACCCGTGCTGCGTTCACGGAGGGCAGGAATACTACGGTCACGAGTTTAACCAACGTATTGGCGCCCCCGTTTCTCTCAGAATGCGGTAATGTTTCCTCTCCCTTTCATGGGAGGCCCGCCTTGGGCTGTTCCACCACCTTAGTGCTGGGGAACAGCGGCAGCGAGGGCCATCGAGGAATACAGGTCCTTCCTACTGAATGTACCACAGCTTTGCGCTCTTCCGCTTTCTCTGCATTGCTGGGAGTGGTGGCGAAGCTGTACCCTCTCACGCTGGCTAGACCAGACGTTGCAGAAGGGTTATGCCATCCAATTCCATCTGACCCCTCCCCCATTCAGGGGGGTGGTGGAGACGGTGATGAAAACGCCCGAAAAAGTGGCCGCTCTGGTTTCAGAGATTACGGAACTTTTGGCGAAGGAGGCGGTCAAAGTAGTTCCCCTGGAGCAAAGGAACAAAGGGCTATATTCACCCTATTTCCTGGTGCCCAAAAAGACGGGGGAAATGAGGCCGATATTGGATTTACGCATTCTCAACGAGAGCGTAGCCAAACGGCCCTTCCGAATGCTCACGACAAAACGTCTACTGGAATGTGTCCAGAAAGGAGACGTTTGTACGAGCATAGACCTAAAGGACTCGTTCTTTCATGTGCCGGTGCAGCTGCATCACAGAAAGTTTCTGCGATTCGCCTTTCAAGGGGTGGCGTACGAGTTCACGAGGATGCCATTCGGGTACGCCCTGGCACCTCGCACGTTTTCCAAGTGTGTGGAGGCGGCATTGGAACCGTTGCGTCGTCAGGGAATAAGGCTACTAGCCTACCTAGACGACCTACTGGTTCTCGCCCTGTCAGCAGAGCTGGCGTTCACTTACACGACACAGACAGTGATTCATCTCACACGTCTGGGGTTCGCTGTGAATTGGAAAAAGAGCGCGCCCTGGCCCAGTCATCAGATTGTCTACCTGGGGATACAGCTAGACACTGTAATGATGAGGGCTCGAATTTCGGACCCTCGAAGGGTAGCCCTGTTGCTAGCCCTGAGAAGGTTTCGTACGAATCACACGGTAACGGCGCTGTAAGTCATGTCACTCTTGGGTCTCATGTCGTCAGCCCATTTCGTGGTCCCGCTGGGACTCCTGCGCATGCGCAGGATGCAGCGATGGTTCGCCCAACTAAGACTAGACCCAGTGCGTCAACGTCGTCAGTTGGTGGTGGTTCCTCTCTCGCTCAGTGCAGATCTGAACTATTGGAGAGACCCGCGCATTCTTACGCACGGAGTCCCAATAGGCAAAGTGTCCTCCTACATTCCAGTGTTTACAGATGCCTCTCTGACTGGATGGGGAGGGACATGTCAGACCCAAGCGATAGGTGGTGTGTGGCCTCTTTCGAGTCGCCACATCAACCTCTTGGAGTTGGAAACGGTTCGACTGGTTCTGACCCACTTCGCGTCTACCCTTCGGGGTCGCGATGTGTTGGTCTGGTCAGACAACCGGACCACAGTAGCCTACATAAATCGCCAGGGAGGAGTCAGGTCTCCTGCACTCTCCTGTGGCTGTGGGCTCACGAGCACCTTCGCTCGTTGAGAGCAGCACACATTCCGGGCTACTTGAACGTGGGAGCAGACCTCATGTCTAAAGGGGGTCCTCGAGACGACAAGTGGAGTCTGCAGCCGGACATTGTTCTCCAAATTTGGGAATAGTTCGGGAGAGCCGAGGTGGACTTATTTGCGTCACGTATGAACGCGCATTGTCCTCTATGGTTCTCTCTGAGGGAACAGGACGAACCGCCACTGGGGAGGGACGCGTTTGTGCACCGACCGTGGCCGAGAGTTCTTCTGTATGCATTCCCACCGCTGTCCTGCATTCTCCCACTGTTAGCCAGGGTGAGATCAGGCGGGCTGTCAATAATATTGGTGGCCCCCGATCGCCCGGGGGCTCCATGGTTCGCGGAGATGAGTCAGATGTTGATTGCGCCACCTTGGCCAATTCCACATCGACGGGACGCGTTGTCTCAGGTGGGAGGCTCGATAGGGCGATTGCCCATTTTTGGCCAACCACTGAAGGCTTGGCACCTGAGTGGGACAGGCTAGAGTGCCGTGGGTTATCTGATTCAGTAATCAGGACCATACAGGGTTCACGTGCCGGTTCCACTTCCAGGGTGTATGCCAGTAAATGGAACGTGTTTTCACATTGGTGTGTCACAGAGAATGTAGACCCCATGAACTGTCGGGTTGAGAGTGTACTCTCGTTCCTGCAGTTTGTTTGATAAGCAGCGATCGCCTGCCACCATTAAGGTGTTTGCAGTGGCGATTTCAGCTTGTCACGAGGGGTTTGACAGAGACACTGTCTTCAGCCACCCTCTAGTGAAACGTTTCTTATTAGGAATGCGGCGGCTTAGGCCAATGCCTAGAGCCACGCTTCCTCAGTGGGATTTGGCTTTGGTACTCAAAGCGCTCTGTGAGTCGCCGTTCGAGCCATTGAATCAAATACCCCTCAAGATGCTGTCTATGAAGACGGCACTGCTGCTCGCTTTGACTACTGCTAAGCGTGTCAGTGATTTGTGTGCTCTTTCGACGAGACCCGACTGCCTTGCCATTAATGGCGATTTGAGCAGAGCAGTGTTACGTCCTAACCCGGCATTTATGCCGAAGGTTATTAAGAGCTCACATAGATCACAGACCGTGGAGCTCTGGGCTTTTTCTCCCCCTCCCCATGGGGAAAGGAGAGAGGAAAGGCTCCATTGCCTGCGTGCTTTGGCGTGTTACGTTGAGCGCACAGCAGCGATTAGGTCATCGCCTCAGCTGTTTGTGTGTCAAGGTGCGGCTGCACTAGGTAGACCACTTTCGAAACAGTGTCTGTCTCATTGGCTTTGCGAAGGCATTGAGACAGCTTGAGAGGCAGCGGGCGACAATTGCCTCAGGGTATAAGAGCCCACTCCACTCGTGGAGTAGCGGCTTCTACTGCCCTTTTCAGAAGAACAGGGGTAGAGGATATCTGTGCAGCGGCGTTGTGGTCGTCACTGTCTCCATTTATCAGTTTCTATCTTTTGGATATGTCTTCTAACTCTTTGGCTCAGTCTGTACTCAGCGTGGCTGAGGGGAGGACTTGAGCTAAGAGAGAGGAATGCAGGACCGAGGAGACAGGTCTCTTTCAGGTCCGCTTCTGATAGAAATACATATTTTAGCATGACTCCTGACTGACATGTTCAGTACAGTAGAAGGCATGTATTGATCTGCCCACCAGTGAATAACTGGGTTGAGGCGGAATGATGAGGGATAATAGTAGTAACCTTAGTTACGGTACTATTAGACCGGTCATGACAATTTTGACGGAATGTGACGTCATCTATCTGCTTGTTCAGATTAGTATGAATCATGTTCTGAGATCTGCCCACTAATCTTTGGGGTTCCATTGATTGAGCGGGGCGGGCTACCGTGTACACAATGTAGAGTGACACTTTGTGTCATTCCATTAGTGGTCGGTATTGTTGTAACAGGATATTGAGGTACCATCTATCTGCTAGTACAGATTAGTATGGCCCGTATTCTAGTGATCTGCCCACCAGACATTGGTGATGCCATTGGACTAGGTGGGGCGGATTTGGACCGATGACACAGTATATTGTGACACTGTGTGTTACAGTACTGCGGGACTTGGTCGCAGCCATTGCTAGGCCCGACCTTTTCATTTCGATGGGAAGTGTTGGGCTCGGCAGGGAGTACATTATGGGGCGGAGCTCCACGATATAGAACGATAGTTACTGGAGTGTAACTCCAGTTCTATGAGTGGAGCGGAGCCCCATAGGACTTAAGGCCCTGCCGACCCTCTCTAGTCTCGCTGAAGATAATATCTCGGGAGGCTGATTGAGGGGAAGCGTCCCCTCTTATAGGGACACCTGTACTCCTATTGGCTGCAGGTGTGTGCATAATTTTGTCTCAGGCTGTTTGCTGCCTAGGCAGCGGGGTAAACCAATAGGAGCAGAGCTCCCCTATGGGGCTCAGCTCCACTCATAGAACTGGAGTTACACTCCGGTAACTATCGATTTTAACTTTCCTGACCGGGACAGTCACTCAATACTGGAATATAAAAGAAAACCAGAAACCCTGGACATGTGAGTAGATATATTATTAATGAGGTAACGTAGCAATGCGGTGTGTGTGCTCAACCGGAAAACGAGCGTGCGTGGCTTTTGACAATTCAGTATGGGGTGCACATCTGACTGACTGTCAGCTGGCTAGAGATCGTGTGTGTGGTGTAACGTTACTGATTCAAATAACCCATGGAATGTCAGAATAAAATTATAGGGATTATATTCATTATAGGGGTAATAGATTGAAGCTAGTATAAATTGCTGATCGCCTCTTATGGGAGCAGGTAGCACAAATATATTGCTTCATGCTAATGCTAGCTAGGTAGGTTTTTACATTTTGGTAGGGGCGCCTCAGTTCTAGCTAGGTGGCTGTCACTGGCTAGAAATCGTGTGTGGTGTACTGATTCAAAGAAACCATCAGATGACATTTCAGAATATAATTCATTATAGAGCTAATAGATTGAAGTTAGTATCAATTGCAGATCTCCTCTAATGGGAGGGGGTAGCATTGTTAGTCTATGCTCGCTAGCTAGTTAGCTAATTAATTATGTTCTCAGTGTTGGCATTTCAGAGCAAGTTCAACCATCATTTCCCCCCGGGAATGCGGTGCGATGATGTTGTGTCCCTAGATTAGCAATGTATGTGTGTGTAGCTGTCAGTCAGTGTCATACAGGTTCGATTGTATCACTATCAGAATAAAATGATATGATACCAAGGTAAAAGGCAGTAACTGCAGCCAAGGGCAGGTTAAAACCAAGCTAAAAGGCAGTAAGTTCAGTTACTGCCATTTGCCTTGGTTTCACAGTAACTTTCTGCAGTTACTGCTAATATGACCCACATTTTCTCCAAAACACAATAGAGGTAGGATATTTGTCCACATGATTAAGCATGTATTTAATGAAGCAAAAATGACATTAACTCATTTTCGACCAAATGAGCAGTTGCTGCCTTTTTGCTTGGTAGGACAGTATATATTTAAATCATATTGAAATCAATTTCATGTTCAATCAATAGAGTTCTATTTTGCTAATTGTAGGCTACTGTTTGTAATTTTTGCCTCAATTTCATGATGTGTAGGCCTAACAACATGTGCACAATGATGTGCCAAATATGTGATTTAGTGCATAGCCAAAGCATTAGAATAAGCCGCCTCAATATTTGCAGCCAAAGGTGATAATTTCTCTCTATAGAAGCTGATCCGTCGTCAGTATCTAATGTTAAGGTAAGATTTGAATGGAGAATGCTGATCCAAGTGCAGCGCTGCCTTTCGTTCGATCCTATCAGTATCGACACATGCTCTAATGACGCAGTTATTGAAAGTTCTCCCTACGTGGTGTTTTGGGAAACGGATGTGAGTTCTTCAGCAGTTATAGAAATGATGCATCGTTAAAACACTCGTAAGCTTAAGTTCCATTGCTATTGGGAAACCGGGCCCTGGCTATTACTTCATAGACATAGCAATCTGCATTTATGCAAAACATATGGATTCTACCTTTAAAGAGGGGAGGGGTGTGAAAATCAACAGCTGCTTTATATCAAGCACATACCAGTTCCTGTAAGTGACTCTCAAAGTACTGAATAAGTTGGCTGAGTGAGCATTTGGAAAGAAATCCCCGCAATAATCTGTGGGAGTTCCGCCAGATCCCCCTCCAGTTTTTTACTTGTTGATGGCTACTTCTCACTAAGGAGACCTAAGGAGGATGTCTTTTGGACGTCTTGTTGTGGTCCTGTCCGGACCGGCCATCTTTTTTTGGTGCGGTCCGGACTGGCCTTGATTTCGATGTCCACGGACGGGACTCCCTAAAAACACATTAGAAGAGCATTTTTTGCTAACCCTAACCCTTTTCCTAACCTTAACCTAATCATCCTAACCTGATACCTTAATTATCCTAATCTGCTGCTTAAGTTCTCCTAGCTGTATCCAAGTGGCGTGTATTTAGGGAATCTCGTCCACGGACATCAGATTTATGGTCCGGTCCAGACCAAATCTGAACCAATCATAGACCTCTAAGTTAGGTTCAGATTTGGTCTGATCCGGACTGGCCTTGATTTGGCGCAAACATAGACGTCCAAATTTGTCATTGATCTATTCCAAAGCTAGCATACCTGATTCAACTTGTCAGTTCATCCTCAAGCTCTTGAATCTCACCTAGCTATCTTAAGATGAATGCACTAACTGTAAGTCGCTCTGGATAAGAGTGTCTGCTAAATGACTAAAATTAAAAAATTGTTTAAAAAAAATGTATAGCTAGTTCAGCGCTACAGCAAAATTGTGAAACATCTGGGGGTCCCGAGGAGAGGCTTGAGAACCACTGCAGTAGAGCACAGCAGAGTGCAGTACATTACAGTACAGTACATAAAAAAAGTAGAGAAAGTATTTTCAACATTCATTCAAAACGGAACATTTACCTGATTTCAATGTCCGGAAAATACGTATTTTCAACGTCCGGAATATACGAATTTTCAGCGTCCGGAAAATACATATATTTTAAACTCCCTGAAAATACGTCTTTTCACCTTTCATTCAGAACATAAAATGAACCTAACTTCAATGTCTGGATAATACATATTTTAAACGTCATTTTGCTTAATGGGTTCAGATTTTTGGGAACACACTGAAAAGTAACTTGACACTGTTGTTCAGTCAGCGTAAATATGGATTAAAATGGCATGAGAAAATTCCATTAACAGAGGAGGGAGTGTATTGAATTAATGCATAGTAAGGTAAGGGCTGGACTTGTTCCGGATGCTCCAATAGTGATGTGTCTGTCTTGTATGTTGATCTAGCTAATAAGCTAGCTAGGTAGCATGTGCACACTCACTGCAATGCACAGCAGATGTGCAGCTTGCATGTGCATTGTCCTGTTTAGATTCAACATAGCTAGCAAGACCATTTGTTTTATAATCTACAGTTTGTGTTGTGAGAGGCTGGTCTTGGTTGAGGAAATGTAGGCTAGCTAGCAGTTATTTGTGCTGAAACATACATCTGGCTATACATATACGTAGCTAGCCAGCTAGCAGTTTGACTGTATCATGCTGGAGTAGAGTAGCTAGAGAAGCAATGTCCATTGCATGTATTAAATTAGCAGCGTTGCAGTTTCCCAAAGTGTGGTGTTGACTATGAACTTTACTTAGCTAGCTATGCTTTATGGAAGAATGTAGCTAGCAAGGATATATTGTCAACATTGAATTGTGGTCTACGATCTATACAGCTATGCAACAGTCAAATAAATCAAAATTTGATTTGCCACATGTGCCGAATATTTCACCTTACAGTGAAATGCTTACTTACAAGCCCTTAACCAACAACACAGTTAAGAAAAAAAGTGTTAAGTAAAAAATAGATGAGTAAAAAATACAATAAAAATATAATTAAAGAGCAGCAGTAAAATAAAATAACAGTAGGGAGATACTGTTAGAGATACCGGTTAGTCGAGGTAATTGAGATAATATGTACATGTGGGTAGAGTTAAAGTGACTATGCATAGATAATAAACAGAGTAGCAGCAGTGTAAAAGAGGGGATGGGGTGGGGGGGAGAATGTAAATAGACCGGGGTAGCCATGATTAGCTGTTCAGGAGTCTTATGGATTGAGGGTAGAAGCTGTTAAGAAGCCTTTTGGACCTAGACTTGGCACTCCGGTACCGCTTGCCGTGCGGTAGCAGAGAGAACAGTCTATGACTAGGGTGGCTGGAGTCTTTGACCATTTTTAGGGCCTTCCTCTGACACCGCCTGGTATAGAGGTCCTGGATGGCAGGAAGCTTGGCCCCAGTGATATAATAATAATAATAATAATAATAATAATAATAATAATAATAATATGCCATTTAGCAGACGCTTTTATCCAAAGCGACTTACAGTCATGCGTGCATACATTTTTGTGTATGGTATACTGGGCCGTACGCACTACCCTCTGTAGTGCCTTGCGGTCAAAGGCAGAGCAGTTGCCATACCAGGCAGTGATGAAACCAGTCAGGATGCTCTCGATGGTGCAGCTGTAGAACCTTTTGAGGATCTGAGGACCCATGCCAAATCTTTTCAGTCTCCTGAGGGGGAATATGTTTGGACCATGATAGTTTGTTGGTGATGTGGACACCAAGGAACTTGAAGCTCTCAACCTGTTCAACTACAGCCCCGTCGATGAGAATGGGGGCATGCTCAGTCCTCTTTTTTCCCCCTGTAGTCCACAATCATCTCCTTTGTCTTGATCACATTGAGGGAGAGGTTGTTATCCTGGCACCACACGGCCAGGTCTCTGACCTCCTCTCTATAGGCTGTCTCATCGTTGTCGGTGATCAGGCCTACCACTGTAGTGTCATAGGAAAACGTAATGATGGTGTTGGAGTCGTGCCTGGCCATGCAGTCATGGGTGAACAGGGAGGACAAAAGGGGACTGAGCACGCACCCCTGAGGGGCCCCCGTGTTGAGGATCAGTGTGGCAGATGTGTTGTTACCTACCCTTACCACCTGGGGGCGGCCCGTCAGGAAGTCCAGGATTCAGTTTCAGAGGGAGGTGTTTAGTCCCAGGGTCCTTAGCTTATTGATGAGCTTTGAGGGCACTATGGTGTTGAACGCTGAGCTGTAGTCAATGAATAGCATTCTCACGTAGGTGTTCCTCTTGTCCAGGTGGGAAAGGGCAGTGTGGAGTGCAATAGAGAATCCATCATCTGTGGATCTGTTGGGACGGTATGCAAATTGGAGTGGGTCTAGGGTTTCTGGGATAATGGTGTTGATGTGAGCCAAGACCAGCCTTTCAAAGCACTTCATGGCTACAGATGTGAGTGTTACGGGTCGGTAGTCATTTAGGCAGGTTATCTTAGTGTTCTTGGGCACAGGGACTATGGTGATGTGGTGTACTCCTCAATGCCATCGGAAGAATCCCGGAACATATTCCAGTCTGTGCTAGCAAAACAGTCCTGTAGCTTAGCATCTGCGTCATCTGATACTTCCTTATTAACCGAGTCACTGGTGCTTCCTGCTTTAGTTTTTGCTTATGAGCAGGAATCAGGAGGATATAATTATGGTCAGATTTGCCAAATGGAGGGCGAGGGAGAGCTTTGTACGCGTTAATGTGTGTGGAGTAAAGGTGGTCTAGAGTTTTTTCCCCCCTGGTTGCACATGTGACATGCTGGTAGAAATGAGGTAGAATGGACTTAAGATTCCCTGCATTAAAGTACCCAGCCACTAGGAGCGCTGCCTCTGGATGAGCGTTTTCCTGTTTGCTTATGGCCTTATACAGCTCATTGAGTGCAATCTTAGTGCCAGCATCGGTTTGTGATGGTAAATAGACAGCTATGAAAAATATAGATGAAAACTCTCTTGGTAAATAGTGTGGTCTACAGATTATCATGAGATACTCTACCTCAGGCGAGCAAAACCTTGAGACTTCCTTAGTAATAGATTTTATGCACCAGCTGTTGTTTACAAACATACACAGACCGCTACCCCTTGTCTTAGCGGAGTTAGCCGTTCTATCCTGCTGATGTAGCGTATATCCCGCCAGCTGTATGTTATCCATGTCGTCGTTCAGCCACGACTCGGTGAAACATAAGAAATTACAGTTTTTAAAGTCCTGTCGGTAGGACATCCTTGATCTTAGGTCGTCCATTTTGTTTTCCAATGATTTTACGTTGGCTAATAGGATTGATGGAAGAGGCAGATTACTCGCTCGCCGTCGGATCCTTACAAGGCACCCCGACCTATGTCCACAATATCTCTGTTTCTTTCTCATGCGAATGACAGGGATTTGGACCTTGTCGGGTGTCTGTAGAATATCCTTTTCGTCCGACTCGTTGAATATTTTTTTCCGTCCAATACGAGGTGAGTAATCGCTGTCCTGATATCCAGAAGCTATTTTCTGTCATAAGAGATGGTGGCAGAAACATTATGTACAGAATAAATGACAAATAACGCAAAAAAACACACATAATAGCACAATTGGTTAGAGGGCCGTAAAATGGCAGCCATCTACTCCGGCGCCATCTCGTTGGCTAGTAGCTACTGGCTAGTTGGCTAGCTAAATGGCTAGCTAGAATAGCAGTCAAGGATGTTGGCTAGTTTATTTGTTTGTGCTCTGATTTAGTTTACACAGATGACTTCAGTCATATGAAAACCTTCTATAGCTAAATATAGCTAACTCCTTTACTTGTGGCTTGCTTCTCATCCAACTGGTGTTAGCTAGCTAGCTACAGCTGTTAGCCTGCTACTAGCTGGGTCATTCATACAATGCAGTGCCTTTTTCTGTCCCCAGGAAATATCAGTTCTTATTTAGTGTAAAATGTCGATTCCAAAAGGCTTTAAATATAAGGTCAGGTGTCCTTTACCTTAAAAATACCAAAATATGGATCCTGAAAGGGAATTTTATGCATTTTAAACACTTTTTGTCAGTGGATGTAGGCATTTTTGCCATTTCCCTAGGTGTTATTTATCTACCTCCACAAGAAATATAAGCCATAAAATAATAACATCTTTAAAATCTTTCTTCATTATTTTATAGTCCTAGTTAGTCTCTTTCATCAATACAGTTTTTTTCATGATTATTGTATTTATTATTATTTTAGTTAAGATTTTCTGTGTGTCCCTGATATCACTTTCCACCCTGTTAGTTTGTTGTAATTCTCCATTTAAGAAAACAACCCCTTCCTACAATGACACCACATTCAGAAAGTGTCATCATTTATTTGGTGGGAAAACTATGGTGTAAAGCTAAATAAATATAAACACTCAGTTGTATCTATTTGTCCATGTTTCATGTTTTTAGTCTGTATGTCCCACTCATAAATGTCTACCCTGTTAGGCTAAATTATAGAAAAAAATATATATAAATGTTAAAATATGTTTGATAGAGAAGTCAAAATCCTGTTCAAGTGTTCACCATTATGCTAGCTCAATCTTGCTCACTCACAGAGCTATGGCTAATTTAGGTTCAACATTTCCACACTTTTAGGTTCCACCCTGTTAGGATTATGCACCAAACAAATTGGAAAATGCAAACATGTTTTAAGTGCCTGAGCTAGACTAATATGTTTTTCTCAAAGTCAAACGTCCTTTTCATGATAGAATACTAACAAAAATAAACACCTTTTTCCCCCAAAGTTTTGAGGTCCAAATGGCACCGCTTAGTAGGAATGACCCAGCTAGCTGCTGTTGTGCAGCAACAGAGTTTCTGATCCCGGTTTTAGAACTGAGATTCAGCTGAAAAGAAATTAGCATTGTCAGAAATGCTACAAAAAGGTAGCACATCATTGGTTCTCTATTGGCACGTGAGAGCAATAAATTATACATTTAATCAAAAGTGTTGCCCTTACAAACTTATTCAGTCCGAAAGGTGGCAAGTCTAAGGATCACTTAATGGACTGTAGTCTCGTTCTTATCCAACACCTAGATATTGAGCTAGGTCGGGGCAAGAAATTGTCTATTTTCTTAATGCTAATGATCCTGTTAAAAATCTGTTATGTGGTTCTCGGTAACGCAAATCAAGTTGATTTGCGAAGTTTCGCCGACATTGGTGTAATGACCTTAGTGATCACTGTTTTACAGCCTGTGTTCGTAATGGCTGCTCAGTGAAACGACCCATCCCGATTTGTCATAGACGCTTGCTAAAAAACTTTAATGAGCAAGCCTTCCTTCATGACCTGGCCTCTGTAAATTTGTATAGAATCAGCTTAATCCCCTCTGTCGAAGACAATTGAACCATCTTTTTTGATATTTTCAGTGGTATTGTTAACAAACACGACCCCATAAAGAAAATGAGAATTAAAAACAGGTTCAGCCCCTCGTTCGACTGTGATCTGGCAGAGTTACTCCACCTCAAGAATTCCATTTGGCGAAAGGCTCGGCACACGCATACTCAGGCTGACTGGCTCACGTTCAGGCAAATGAGAAATAAGTGCACTCAGGCTATCCGGAAGGCCAAAATTAGTTACTTTAAGGAGCAGTTCTCTCTCTGTGGGTCTAACCCCAAGAAGTTATAGAAAACGGTTAAAGACCTGGAGAATAAACCCTCCTCCTCACAACTGCCCATGGTCCTTAATGTTGATGATGTGGTTGTTACTGACAAATTAGCTCTTTAATCACCACTTCATTAAGTCAGGATTCCTATTTGACTCAGCCATCCCTCCTTTCCCGTCCAACATTTCCTCATCTCCCACCCCCTCTAATGCGACTAGCCCCGATGCTCCTCCCTCTTTTTCCCATGCCCCGTTACAAAGTTTCTCCCTGCAGGCAGTCACTGAATCCGAGGTGCTAAAGGAGCTCCTTTAACTTGACCCCAAAAAACCATCTGGGTCAGATGGTTTAGACCCTTTCTTCTTTAAGGTTGCTGCCCCTATCATCGCCAAGCCTATCTCTGACCTTTTTAACCTGTCTCTCCTCTCTGGGGAGGTTCCCATTGCTTGGAAGGCAGCCACGGTGCGTCCTTTATTTAAAGGGAGAGATCAAACTGATCCTAATTGTTATAGGCCAATTTCTATTTTGCCCTGTTTATCAAAAGTGTTGGAAAAACTTGTCAATAATCAACTGACTGGCTTTCTTGATGTCTATAGTATTCTCTCTGGTATGCAATCTGGTTTCCACTCAGGTTAAGGATGTGTCACTGCAACCTTAAAGGTCCTAAATTATGTCACCATTGCCCTTGATTCTAAGCAATGTTGCGCTGCTATTTTTATTGACTTGGCCAAAGCTTTTGATACGGTAGACCATTCCATTCTTGTGGGCCGGCTAAGGAGTATTGGTGTCTCTGAGGGGTCTTTGGCCTGGTTTGCTAACTACCTCTCTCAAAGAGTGCAGTGTATAAAGTCAGAACATCTGCTGTCTCAGCCACTGCCTGTCACCAAGGGAGAACCCCAAGGCTCGATCCTAGGCCCCACGCTCTTCTCAATTTACATCAACAACATAGCTCAGGCAGTAGGAAGCTCTCTCATCCACTTATTTGCAGATTATAAAGTCTTATACTCAGCTGGCCCCTCCCCGGATTTTGTGTTAAACGCTCTACAACAAAGCTTTCTTAGTGTCCAACGAGCTTTCTCTGCCCTTAACCTTGTTCTGAACACCTCCAACAAAGGTAATGTGGTTTGGTAAGAATAATGCCCCTCTCCCCACCGGTGTGATTACTGCCTCTGAGGGTTTAGAGCTTGAGGTAGTCACCTCATACAAGTACTTGGGAGTATGGCTTGATGGTACACTGTCCTTCTCTTAGCACATATCAAAGCTACAGGCTAAGGTTAAATCTAGACTTGGTTTCCTCTATCGTAATCGCTCCTCATTCACCCCAGCTGCCAAACTAACCCTGATTCAGATTACCATCCTACCCATGCTAGATTACGGAGACGTTTATAGATCGGCAGGTAAGGGTGCTCTCGAGCGGCTAGATGTTCTTTACCATTCGGCCATCAGATTTGCCACCAATGCTCCTTATAGGACTCATCACTGCACTCTATACTCATCTGTAAACTGTTCATCTCTGTATTACCTGTCGCAAGACCCACTGGTTGATGCTTATTTATAAAACCCTCTTAGGCCTCACACCCCCTACTGCAGCCCTAATCCTCCGCATACAACACCCGTTCTGCCAGTCACATTCTGTTAAATGTCCCTAAAGCACACACATCCCTGGGTCGCTCCTCTTTTCAGTTCGCTGCAGCTAGCGACTCGAACGAGCTGCAAAACTGGACAGTTTTATCTTCATCTCTTTATTCAAAGACTCAATCATGGACACTCTTACTGACAGTTGTGGCTGTTTCGCGTGATGTATTGTTGTCTCTACCTTTTTGCCCTTTGTGCTGTTGTCTGTGCCCAATAATGTTTGTACCATGTTTTGTGCTGCTACCATGTTGTGCTGCTGCCATGTTGTGTTGCTACCATGTTGTTGTCATGTTGTGTTGCTACCATGCTGTGTTGTCATGTGTTGCTGCCATGCTATGTTGTTGTCTTAGGTCTCTCTTGTCATGATGTGTGTTTTGTCCTATATTTTATTTTAATAAAAAAATTTTATCCCAGCCCCCGTCCCCGCAGGAGGCTTTTTGCCTTTTGGTATGCTGTCATTATAAATAATAATTTGTTCTTAACTGACTTGCCTAGTTAAATAAAGGTTAGATAAAATAAATAAATAAAATATTGGCTTAAATATGAATTTAACATTGAGCTTCAATCAATCCTTACTAACTATAATGTTACACAGAGTGACCGACTCAAAGGGAACCACTGTTCCCTGGTGTCCTACTACACCATACATACACCATCATCAGTTTCATCACTGCTCTCGTTATGACAGGCAGTGCAACTTATCACGACTAATAATACAACTACCACTTATTCAGCAATAATGGCATTACATCAAGTTAATTTAACCTGGACTGTCCTGATGCCCTGTCTATTATCTACTAGTGGGATTCTTTGGGAGAGAAGTGCGTCACTGTAGTATGTCTCTCTTCCTAAAATGGGCTCTTGAGAGAGAGAGCAGCCCTAGTCGTGACAGCAGAGGGAGAAGTGGGGGAGGCAGGGATAGAATAGGTTGGCCACTCTCAGGAGAAAGCATTCATGTCTATTGTTGCTGTGTAGGGCATTTCTCCTGAATGAACTGTTCTGTATTGCACAACTCAGGTACAAGGTGTCCCTCTGGCTAGGATGATACGCACATCAGGTGTGTGTTTGTGTGTCAAGTGGGTGAAGTGTGCATGTGTGTGGAGAGGATAGAGAATAGCGACTATCTGATTGTGCAGTAGCTTCCTGCCAGGGTTGTGTTCAGTAGGGAGAATACACTTTGAATCCTAGTAAATCCGGCCTGTGTTCTGTTGTAAAACCAAGTTCCATCTGGGACAGAACAAAATTCCAAAAATAATAACTTGGCATGGATCCAAGATTTCAACAATTTCAGTATTTCAATCTGAAACCTTTTACATGGCACACTTCATTATTTAGCATGTCACCCTACATCTGTAGAATTAAAAAAATATATTTCTGTATGAATCCAATCTTGGAGCAAGTGTTGCCTTGGGAAGTGGCACCATCCATTTTCTGGGCTGTGTCTATAGGTGGGACTGTGAGAGATGAGGATTAGACTTACCCCACCATGGGTCCCTCTCGGTCCAGACTGTACACCTGTCTGGGGTTCAGCAGGTACTGGAACTTTCTCAATACCCTGCAGGAGACATATAACAGCGTGTTAGAGTTACTGCACACACACAAACTGACAAACTCACAAACTGTATGTGCACAGATGGAGCCAGAGAGAGAGGGAAAGAGAGAGAGAGGTAATACTTCATGCATACAAAGACAGACATATAACATGTAAAGAAGCACCATCCAAACAGTACCATTTTTACTTAAAAACACTGTTAATATGTTCTGCTCCACAAATTGTCAATATCTCTATAGCGTACTGTGCCCATTGACACAGTAGTTTTCTGTAACCTTGACAAGCGGGAGCTGCATCAGAGGTCTATTCTATTGAAGCCTCCACAGTGCTCTTCACGGAGCCTTGCACTGGTAATTGTGTTAGCTTCCGATACCCACACAGCACTTTGGTCAGAGTGAGAACAGAGTATAAAGAGGAGTGGGTAGAGGAGACAACGGAAAGCCGACAGCTAGGTTAGAATGCGTCACGATGAACTAATCATTTGGCCTAGAATGCAACTCATACTATGTAGAGTGGCAGATTACTTGGGCAGTAAAAGTGTTAGGATACTGTTATGAATGTGTCATAAAGAACACTTCAATTTAAGTCTAACCAAGTTCATGCAGAAAGAGAAATTAGTAGAGATATACTACTTAATTGTACTGTACGGCATTTCAAATGCTCATTCACAAAAACTTGATCAATCAGTGACTCAACACCAACATTTTCATTTCCTTATTTACATCAAAAGGGATAAATAAATAGACTTGCTTTTTGTACTCAGAGAGTAAATGCATCTTTTTGTACGAGAACACGTCTAATAATAGAGAATAATTCTACCTTTAAGGGGTATTTAAGACTATGTTGCTATGGTGATGGTGTTTCTGAAGCCAAAAAAGTGTCCTCAGGGTGCTATGAAATGCATGGTGGGAGGAGAGAGAACTGAAACAGGGAACACATTCATTTACAGCCAGAATGGAACTTGCGCCTTTAGGACACAGCGAAATGACCATAATTATTTACCAAATTACAAAGCCTTTAAATTCTTGAATTTCTTCTCTCAAACTATGTTAGCTTCACATTACTTTGATTCTATGATAAGTAGCCAGCCAAAAGTTTAGAACACTTTGACAGTAGCATTACATGACTGTATAAAACACATATTGCAGGAGTGTTTCAATCAGAGTGAATAATCAGAGACCCTCTATATCAGCCATACTCAACTAGCAGACCGCGGTCAGGATCCAGACCCAGAACAGGGTCAATACGGACCACGGGTCCCGACTTAAAAAATAAATATTAGACTGTATATACAGTGCATTCAGAAAGTATTCAGACACCTTGACTTTTTCCACATTTTGTTACGTTACAGCCTTATTCTAAAATGGATTAAATAAAACATTTCCCTCATCAATCTACACACAATACCCCATAATGACAAAGCGGAAACAGGTTTTTTCTCAAAAACAGAAATACCTTATTTACATAAGTATTCAGACCCTTTGCTATGAGACTTGAAATTGAGCTCAGGTGCATCCTGTTTCCATTGATCATCCTTGAGATGTTTCTACAACTTGATTGGAGTCCACCTGTGGTAAATTCAATTGATTGGACAGGAACACACCTGTCTATATGAGGTCCCACAGTTGACAGTGCATGTCAGAACAAAAACCAAACCATGAAGTTGAAGGAATTGTATGTAGAGCTTCAAGACAGAATTGCGTCGAGGCACAGATTTGGGGAAGGGTACCAAAACACAGTGGCCTCCATCATTCTTAAATAGAAGAAGTTTGGAACTACCAAGACTCTTCCTAGAGCTGGCTGCCCGGCCAAACTGAGCAATCGGTGAAGAAGGGCCTTGGTCAGGGAGGTGACCAAGAACCCGATGGTCACTCTGACAGTTCCTCTGTGGAGATGGGAGAATCTTTCAGAAGGACAACCATCTCTGCAGCACTCCACCAATCAGGCCTTTATGGTAGAGTGGCCAGACGGAAGCCACTCCTCAGTAAAAGGCACATGGCAGCACGCTTGGAGTTTGCCAAAAGGCACCTAAAGGACTCTCAGACCATGAGAAACAAGATTCTCTGGTCTGATGAAACCAAGATTGAACTCTCTGGCCTGAATCTCTGGAGAGACCTGAAAATAGCTGTGCAGTGACGTTCCTCATCCATCCTGACAGAGCTTGAGAGGATCTGCAGAGAAGAATGGGAGAAACTCCCCAAATACAGGTGTGCCAAGCTTGTAGCGTCATACCCAAGAAGACTCGAAACTGTCATCGCTGCCAAAGGTGCTTCAACAAAGTACTGAGTAAAGGGTCTGAATATTTAAGTTATTTATTTTTAATACATTTGCAAAAATGTCTAAAAACCAGTTTTTGCTTTGTCATTATGGGGTATTGTGTGTAGATTGATGAGGGGAAAAAAAAACAATTTAATCAATTTTAGAATAAGAATGTAACATGACAAAATGTGGAAAAATTGGAATGCACTGTATATAAAGTACCAGTCAAAAGTTTGGACACACCTACTCATTCCAGGGTTTTTCTTTATTTTTTACTATTTTCTACATTGTAGAATAATAGTGAAGACATCAACACAATGAAATTTACACATATGGAATCATGTGGTAACCAAAAAAGTGTTAAACAAATCAAAATATATTTTATATTTGAGATTCTTCAAATAGCCACCCTTTGCCTTGATGAAAGCTTTGCACACTCTTGGCATTCTCTCAACCAGCTTCATGAGGTAGTCACCTGGAATGCATTTCAATTAACAGGTGTGCTTTCTGAAAAGTTAATTTGTGGAATTTCTTTCCTTCTAAATGCGTTTGAGCCAATCAGTTGTGTTGTGACAAGGTAGGGGTGGTATATAGAAGATAGCCCAATTTGGTAAAAGACCATGTCCATATTATGGCAAGAACAGCTCAAATAATCAAAGAGAAACGACAGTCCATCATTACTTTAAGACATGAAGGTCAGTCAATATGGAACATTTCAAGAACTTTTAAAGTTTCTTCAAGTGCAGTCGCAAAAACCATCAAGTGCTATGATGAAACTGGCTCTCATGAGGACCGCCACAGGAATGGAAGACCCAGAGTTACCTCTGCTGCAAAGGATAAGTTCATTAGAGTTACCAGCCTCAGAAATTGCAGCCCAAATAAATGCTTCACAGAGTTCAAGTAACAGACACATCTCAACATCAACTGTTTGGAGGAGACTGCATGAATCAGGCCTTCATGGTCAAATTGCTGCAAATAAACCAATAAGAAGAAGAGACTTGCTTGGGCCAAGAAACACGAGCAATGGACATTAGACCTGTGGAAATCTGTCCTTTGGTCTGATGAGTCCAAATTAGAGATTTTTGGTTCCAACCGCCATGTCTTTGTGAGACGCAGAGTAGGTGAACGGATGATCTCCGCATGTGTGGTTCCCACCGTGAAACATGGAGGAGGTGGTGTGAAGGTGTGGGGGTGATTTGCTGGTGACACTGTCATGATTTATTTAGAATTCAAGGCACACTTAACCAGCATGGCTACCTCATCATTCTGCAGTGATACGCCACCCCATCTGGTTTGTTCATTTGTTTTTCAACAGGACAATTACCCAAAACACACCTCCAGGCTGTGTAAGGGCTATTTGACCAAGAAGGAGAGAGATGGAGTGCTGCATCAGATGACCTGGCCTCCACAATCTCCCGACCTCAATCCAATTGAAATGGTTTGGGATGAGTTGGACCGCAGAGTGAAGGAAAAGCAGCCAACAAGTGCTCAGCATATCTGGGAACTCCTTCAAGACTGTTGGAAAAGCATTCCTCATGAAGCTGGTTGAGAGAATGCCAAGAGTGTGCAAAGCTGTCATCAAGGCAAATGGTGCCTATTTGAAGAATCTAAAATCTAAAATATATTTTGATTTGTTTAACACTTTTTGGGTTACTACATGATTCCATATATGTTATTTCATCTTTTTGATGTCTGCCCTATCATTCTACAATGTAGAAAATAGTAAAAAATTAAGAAAATCCCTTGAATGAGTAGGTGTGTCCAAACTTTTGACTGGTACTATAAGTATTCATACCCCTCAGTCAATACATGTTAGAATCACCTTTGGCAGTTATTACAGCTGGGAGTATTTTGGGGTAAATCTCTGAAGAGCTTTGCACACCTGGATTGTAAAATAGTTGCACATTATTCAGAAAAAAAATATTCAAGCTCTGTCAAGTTGGTTGTTGATCATTGCTAGACAGCCATTTTCAAGTCTTGCCATATTTAAGACGATTTAATTCAAAACTGTAACTAGGCCACTCAGGAACATTCAATGTCGTCTTGGTGAGCAACTCCAGTGTAAATTTGGCCTTGTGATTTAGGTTATTGTCCTGCTGAAAGGTAAATTTGTCTCCCAGTGTCTGTTGGAAAGCAGACTGAACCAGGTTTTCCTCTAGGATTTTGCCTGTGTTTAGCTCTATTCCATTTCTTTTTATTCTAAAAAACTCCACCATGATGAAGCCACCACCAAGTTTGAAAAAATGAAGAGTGATGTGTTGTGTTGTATTTGCCCCAATCATAACGCTTTGTATTAAGGACATAAAGTTAATTCCTTCTCTACATTTTCTGCAGTTTTACTTTAATGCCTTGTTGCAAATAGGATGCATGTTTTGGAAGATTTTGTTTCTGTACAGGCTTCCTTTTTTTCACTCTGTCATTTAGGTTAGGATTGTAGAGTAATAACTACAATGTTGTTAATCGATCCTCGGTTTTCTCCTATCACAGCCATCAAACTCTGTAATAGTTTTAGTTTTTTCGCCTCATGGTTAAATCCCTGAGCGGTTTCCTTCCTCTCCGGCAACTGAGTTAGGAAGGATGCCTGTATCTTGGTTGTGACTGGGTGTATTGATACGCCATCCAAAGTGTAATGAATAACTTCACCATGGTCAAAGGGATATTCAATGTCTGCTTTTTTTTTACCCATCTAACAATATTGACGGTATTAACTGTAAAATACCATATTTGGAGGAGGATTTGTTTTTTGGGGGGAAGTATTACATTTTACAGATGTTGGAATCTGTCTCTTGAGTCTTCTTTGCGAGGCATTGGAAAACCTCCCTGGTCTTTGTGGTTGAATCTGTGTTAGAAATTCACTGCTCGACTGAGGGACCTTACAGATAATGTGTGGGGTACAGAGATGAGGTAGTCGTTCAAAAATCATGTTAAACGCTATTATTGCACACATGAGTACATGCAACTTACATGTTTACTCCTGAACTTATGTAGGCTTGCCATAACAAAGGACTTGAATATTTATTGACTCAAGACATTTCAGGTTTTCATTTTTAATGAATTTGTGAAATATTCCACTTTGACATTATGGAGTATTGAGTGTAGGCCAGTGACACAAAATCACTGTGACACAAAAATTTGACTCACTCAGATATCATATGAACACACATAAGACATGGCAAAATGTGTCGAATTGCAGGAAATTAGCTTTAAACCTGCAAAACAATTTATCTGTCCTATGGAAAAATTTGTAGAATTGCAGGAAATTTGCTTAAAAACTGCAACATTTTCTTTATGCCAACAAGAGGGGAGTGAACAGTTTGGGGTCACATGGGTCGCGAGGTGTTTTTTTTTTTTACTACGGTGATAGACAATATCCATCCGGACCTTTTCCACCTAGGAAATTTGTGCTCTATGTCACTTACCGCTCTCCCTGTCTCCCGCCACTCTTTGGGTTGACCAGGACCAGGAGGGGATGTGTGCCTGGGAGAGGAGTGATCTGGACAGGAGAGCAGAGACAGTCTAATGAGATATAGTGTATATCCATGGATACACAATCAACACACACTTTAGCCTGCCATGAGCGAACACAACAGACTCCAAGGCTCTGAACATGCTCTGGGCTCGATTCACTCACCTGCAGTGCTTGTCCGTCTCCTGTAAATTTGAAGCTCTGACTCGGGTCATCAGGGCTGGTGCTGGGCGGGGAGTCCCCTTCACCCCGCTTCACAACAGAATGACGGTCCTACAGACAGATAGATAGGCCAGCAGACATAGAGACACATAAATAGACAGAAATATGAATGTGTGTTTATGAATTGTGACAGAGAAATTGGACAAAAGGTGTATACAACAGGCGGCTGGTGGCACCTTAATTGGGGAGGACGGGCTCATAGTAATGGCTGGAACGGAATTAATGGAATGGTATCAAACACATCAAATACATGGTTTCCATGTGTTTGATACCATTCCATTAACTCCATTCCAGCCATTATTATGAGCTGTCGTCCACTCATCAGCCTCCTGTGGTGTATACCATTGTGGGCCTATAGTTATATATCTCAAGGGGGTTTTTCAGCATTGAAAGTATTGGAGATAAAACATTTAGAGATTTACGGCATGTGATCTCACCAGGACGACAGGGCAGATGTAAGAGGGGAGTAGAGTGTGGTCTCTAAGGGCTCCTCCATCACATTCCGGCTTCATGTTGGACGCACACTTATTATGGAGCTGATCAGGGAGGAGGATGAGGAGAATGGAGGGAGGAAAAGAGCAGAGAAGGAGGAGAAGAAAGAGAATGAGGAGATATTGCATAATAGTACCAGATACAATGCAAAACACTTCACTTAAAAGCCCTATAAAAGTTGAAAGCTAATAATAACTAAATATAAATGATATTGAAATTTATTTTACCTTTATTTAACTAGGCAAGTCAGTTAAGAACAAATTCTTATTTACAATGACGGCCTACACCGGCCAAACCCGGACGACGCTGGGCCAATTGTGCGCCGCCCAATATATCCTCTTTCCCTTGATTGATGTCTGACAAAGTCTGATTTAATGCAAAGTACAGTAGCTGCTTCTAAGACTGAGGATGAATGAATGCCTGCTGTGATACTACAGGGATGAGCCCATTACTAAATTATATATATATATAAATTGACCACCCAAGCAAGCTCTTTGAACTCCCCTTACTGGTGGTTTGAGGTACCACAGTTTGAGTTTTCATCTGAACATTTACCTAATGGTGACATCTAGTGGACATCTAAGGTAAAGTCGAAATTAGAAAATGGGGGTGGGGTTGAAGCTAATTTACTGCATTTCTATACAATTTAAAAACGTAGAAAATGCAATTTGGAGAACAGCAACAAAAGGTAGGTTCATTCACATTAATCTACAAACACATCACATTAGCTATACAATTGTAATGTTATACCCCTGAAAGGGGGGAAATATGACAAATGATTCACACTGACACATAGCAATGATGAATTTGCATAAAATCATCAACTCTTTACATTATTTTTTTCAAAATATATAGCTTTCACTTTGTATTCCTAGGCATTACTAATCAACCTCTGCACAAACAGACATCAATGGAGCACACAGATGATCGTATCATCAATGGAGCACACAGATGATCGTATTAATCACATTCACATGAATTATTAGAATAATACTTACGATTCTGTATTAATATCAGTGATGTAATGGTAAAAAAAGGTGGGTAATGGGGAAACTATAAACTCCAGTGGGCGATTGAGATTAAGACGAACAACCAACGATACAAATGAAAACGTATGACATTTTTAGAATTGTATTGTTTGCATTTTGATTGCATTTTAATATAGGCCTATGCCTATATGGAATACAGGCCATGTGGAGATGTTCATATTGAAACATATCTTATTTTTTTAAGTTCCTAACTTGTTTGATAAGATTAGTACAGATTTTCTCGGGGGACCCCACATGGGGCCCTGACCCCAAATTAGGGAACCACTGTACTAAACTCTCTCTATCCTCAGCTTCCTCCTGCATGCATTGCAGCCTGCCTCAGCCTCCCCACCTAGCGCCATATAACTGTCTGTCTCAGTTAGCCTACTCTCTGTAAAGCAAAGTTATTATGAGCATTTAGTAGCCTATTCTTTGCTCCTACTGAGGTAGGCTCTGTTTAATGTTAGCTTCTTAAGTAATACTAGCCAGAGCCCTTCAACATTACTGCAATAGAAGTCTCTGCCGGCAGCTAGCCACCTGACTGATTGACATATTTTTAAGCAACTATTTACCAGTTGTGCACTCATTCTCTGAGAGTAGTTTTTGTTTGTTTGGGGGATGTCTGTAAATGTGGCAGGAGTCACAGGCGGTTCTAAAATGGCCTTTTGTCCGGCATCTTGCAAACGCACTGTCAGCTGTTTGCTTACTTGAGCCGACACCGAGCTGGGGTAGTTCGTTTCACGTCTCAGGCCCTCAGCCTGTGCCATGAGAGGGTGGAGTTAGCCGTTTGAGAGAGTGGTGATTGTGCTGCTAAAAAGGCAAATCCGGGAGGCAAATCCAGGGACGCAGCTGAACATAATGAACAAACCACTGTTCATGATTCCACTCATTTGCAAAGAGGCAAGCGCGATTAGAACTCAGTCAGATCAAGAATATAAGCGTTCTGAGCTTTGATCAATGCTGGGATTAATATTTTCATATTGATTTTCTTTGTGTACAAAATATATATTTTTATTATCTCAGTGTCCTCATATGTAGTTATGGCCCTGAGTGTGTACTACTTACAGTGATCTGACACCACACACAGTGTAGGCCCGTTAAGCCCTGGTAGCACTTGATACTTCTGTGACAGCGGTCGCACTTAGTAGGAGAGTTTCCCTCCATCCACACGTGCTGCATAGCCTGGAGGGACGGAAGAAAAAGGAGAGAGTGAGAGAAAGAGCGAGAGAGATAGAGACAGGAACAATCCCAATTAAAAGGTCACAACATAAATCTAGTGCTAAACGTGCTATATTTAGTGTCAGATATCTACAAAAATAAAAGGCCATCTGAAAGGCATCATCTGCTAGTGAACCAGACTTGAGAAAGTGAAGTGGCGCAGAAACAGAGTAGACCTCCATCTGGAGAGAGAGAGAGGGGGCTTTAGAGGGACAATTTCAAGGTCTGTGAGTTCATTCCAGAAGGGGTCTAATTAAATCAGATTTTATATATAGAGACCGGTTAACAACATAAGTAGCGCTGCATGATCTCCCTGCCTCCCTGATCCCATGCGTAGGGGTGTGTGTGTGTGTGTGTGTGTGTGTGTGTGAGTCCCTGTTCCCATGATCCTTCTGCTCCTCTCCAGTCCTTAGCACTCGGCCAACTGCCAAAACAGGTTGCTTAGCGACGGCAGGGCGTTCTATTCTCACAACGTTAGTCAGATGGTGGTTAGGGGTTAGCTCTGGGTCAGCTTAAGGCATCACACTAAAGAGTCACTTAAGGTAGGATATTGTAAGCCTGAGTCATGGTCAAGCTCACTGATTGAGAGGATTACACTAGCATGAGTAATGCACGCAAGAGATTTGTGAGTCGTTTAGTAAAGGGTAGGCATACATTTCTCAATATTTGTCACAAGTTTTCTAAAACATAGGCACATAATAGATACTGTAATGACACACGACAATATCGTCACTGTGTGTGTGTGTGTCTGTGTGTAGTTGTCTGTATAATACTCACATTAGTGTGTCTGCGGGACTTGGCGTAGGTACTGATGCAGGCAGCGATGTCTTTGGACACACAGCGTTCATGGACTGTGTACTTGCATACTGAAACACAGAGGTACAGAGAGAGACAGTTAACCAGTGGATGAACACTGAGCAGTAAGACCAACCCTTTCATGACCCAGTGATAACATAAACCTTGCCTTGATAGTAGATCATTAATTAGTCATGCAGTCATGTTTGTTATTCACAGAATGGAGGATGGGATAACAGAGTCAGAGAGAAATAGAGACAAGCATCTGGTTGAAAGACAGAGAGAGGAACTGAAAGGCATTCAGGAAGAGAGAGAACAGAGAGAGTGGAGTAGTGAATGCCAACGAGGGACAGAAATAGGGACTGAAGGAGAGAGAGAGTGGAACTGAGGGCCACACACAGACTCACTAGAGCAGCAGAGGCCCTGCTTGCGGACTCCCCGCAGCATGGTGTGGCAGTAGTTACAGTAGGCTGGCTTGTTGAAGTGCTTTAGTTTCCACACATGCTGCCCATCCTCCTGCACATTCTACAGAGAGAGAGAGAGAGAGAGAGAGAGAGATTTTTTGGAACTGCCGCCCCAAACGCACTCACAGAGACACACACACACACACACTATCTCTCTTCCCATAGGGATCATACACTTACTAAAATGTATGCTCTCATGTATGCACTCACTGTACTGCAAGTCACTTTAGATAAAAGCATCTGTTATATGGCATCCATTATCATATTATATTACACACACAGTGTCTTACCGTCTCCATGCCCAGCAGGACCAGCAGAGGGATGGTGGTGAGGCCTCCTCTGATCCACTCCTCCAGAATGACTGTTCCGTCTCGGTCATAGTCTATCTCTTCCATCATCTCCTTCAGGATCTAGAACACAAGGAGACGGGGAGGACAGCAGATGAGTCCAGTAATATTATAATACTGTAACGTTCCAATGTTTCCTCGTCACTGTAGTTAAGCTAGCCTGTTCAGGTCGACCTACTCCAACGCCCCAATATATTGGGAACAGGGGAAACAAGACACATAAGGCTGTGTGCATCCTTACTGGTCGCAGCTCTGTAGAGTCCCATTCCAGATACTCTGCCACGTGGACCATCTGATTGATGATGCGGTCCAGTTCCTACACACACAGGAAGAGAGCAAAACATTAGACCACAACAACAACAACACTGTGGCAGTCTTCTTGATAACAAATGAACTCATCCACACACATAAAGAGGGCACAACATTACTAACAATAGACTGACCGAGAGGGGACCACAACAACACTGAGGCTCATTCATGTTTACAATCACACATGTTCTACTTCTCTGTTTAGGAAACGAGACAACCCTGCACATTGTGGAATGGGAGATCATAGGAAGTCTCCTTGAAAATACATGAAGTATCAGACTACAAGTCCTCTGAGTCAGACTACAAGTCCTCTGATATAATCTACATCCACATCATCCTATGAGGATTGTATCCTTTGACTGTGCATTCATGATTTCTATTGCTGGACACCAGCAAGCAGTTCAGCTCAGCAGAGACTAGAATGATTAACTACTCTGCCCTCGTTGATTCATTATACTATGATTCATCATACAGGCTATACTGTTGCAGAGATCTAAGAATGTAGCTTTTGCACAATTTAATAGAAACAGCTGACTGGGAACAAACTGGTTGAATCAACGTTGTTTCAATGTAATTTGTCAGCGTATTGTGATGTGGAGTCTACGTGGAAAATACATTGGATTTGAAAAAAGTAATCAACGTAAACTGTTGTTTTGATGGTACAATTTCAACCGCAGGATTATGTCATCATGGTAACCAAATTTCAACATAGACAAACCTTGTATGAAAATGTTTCAATTTGTACCTTTGAAACAATGTCACATGATATCCACTATCAGAAAAAAAACAATAGGCTGGGCAGCACCTCCTACTGGAGAATTGATCTATCTACAGCTACTCTTTGGTCTCCCATCCAGGGTTTTAACCAAGCCTAGCTTAGCTATGATATTTGTCACTGACTATTACCAATGTGCTATCGTTGAGTGATCTCCAATTTAAAAATGAAATAGATTTACTGTTGCTATTGAAGTCATTCGAAAGGGTAGCATTAACAGAGCAAATTAAATGTTACCATACTCTATCATTCATATACTGTATCATCAATTATGCTATTTATGACTATATAGTATTTGCAAAGTCATCAACAGCTATTGTTTCAATTCAATCCAGGATTAACCTAAAATAGACAATACAGTACCTTCAGAAAGTATTCATACCCCTGAAGTATTCTGCATTTTGTTGTGTAACAGTCTGAATTCAAAATTGATTAAATATATTTTTTTCCTCACCCATCTACACACAATACCCCATAATAACAAAGTGAAAACATGTTTTTATACATTTTAGCACATTTATTGAAAATTAAATACAGAAATGTCTCATTTATATGTTAGAATCACCTTTGGCAGCGATTACAGCTGTGAGTCTTTCTGGGTAAGTCTTTAACAGCTTTGCACACTTGGATTGTACAATATCTGCACATTTTCTTAAAATAATTCTTCATGCTCTGTCAGGTTGGTTGTTGATCATTGCTAGAAGCCATTTTCAAGTATTGCCATAGATTTTCAAGCCGATTTAAGTCAAAACTGTAACTAGGCCACTCAGGAACATTCAATGTCGTCTTGGTAAGCAACTCCAGTGTATATTTGGCCTTGTGTTTTGGGTTATTGTCCTGCTGAAAGGTGAATTTGTCTTCCAGTGTCTGTTGGATAGCAGACTGAACCAGGTTTTCCTCTAGGATTTTGCCTGTGCTTAGCTCTATTACGTTCCTTTTTATCCTAAAAAACTCCCTCGTCCTTGTCGATGACACGCATACGCATAACATCATGCAGCCACCACCATGCTTGAAAAAATGAAGCGTGGTACTCGGTGATGTGTTGTGTTTGCCCCAAACATAACACTTTGTATTCAGGACATACAGTTCATTTCTTTGCCACATTATCTGCAGTTTTACTTTAATGCCTTATTGCAAACAGGATGCATGTTTTGGAATATTTTGATTCAGTACAGGCGTCCTTCTTTTTACTCTGTCATTTAGGTTAGTATTGTGGAGTAACTACAATGTTGTTGATACATCCTCAGTTTTCTCCAATCACAGCCATTGGTGAAATCCCTGAGTGGTTTCCTTCCTCTCTGGCAATTGAGTTATTTGAGGCAATTGAGCTTTTTTTAGTGACTGGGTGCATTGATACACCATCCAAAGTGTAATTAATAACTTCAATGTCTGCTTTTTTATTTTTATCCATCTACTAATAGGAGCCCTTCTTTGTGGTTGAATCTGTGAAATTCACTGCTCGACTGATGGACCTTACAGATAATTGTATGTGTGGGGTACAGAGATGATGAAGTCAGTCATTCAAAAATAATGTTAAACACTATTATTACACACAGAGTGAGTCCATGCAACTTATTATGTGACTTGTTAAGCATATTTTTACTCCTGAACTTATTTAGGCTTGCCATAACAAAGTGGTTGAATACTTATTGAATGGAGACATTTCAGCTTTTAATTTTTAATTAATTTGTAAAAACTTCTTCAAACATAATTCCACTTTAACATTATGGGGCATTGTGTGTAGGCCAGTGAGACAAAATCTCAATTTAATCAATTTTTAATTCAGGCTGTTACACAACACAATGTTTAAAAAGTCATGATGTGTGACTATTTTATTGAAACCCTAGGCCTAGGGTTTCATGCTCTGGTTGATTTCAAATGTAACGATATTTAGTTACACTACCGTTCAAAAGTTTGGAGTCACTTCGAAATGTCCTTGTTTTCGACAGAAAAGCAATTTTTTTGTCCATTAAAATAACATCAAATTGATCAGAAATACAGGGTAGACATTGTTAATGTTGTAAATGGTTATTGTAGCTGGAAACGGCTGATTTTTTATGGAATATCTACATAGACGTACAGAGGCCCATTATCAGCAACCTTCAGTCCTGTGTTCCAATGGCACGTTGTTTGCGCTAATCCAAGTTTATCATTTTAAAAGGCTAATCGATCATTAGAAAACCCTTTTGCAATTATGTTAGCACAGCTGAAAACCGTTGTGCTGATTAAAGAAGCAATAAAACTGGCCTTCTTGAGACTAGTTGAGTATCTGGAGCATCAGCAATTGTGGGTTCGATTACAGGATCAAAATGGCCAGAAACAAATAACTTTCTTCTGAAACTCGTCAGTCTATTCTTGTTCTGACAAATGAAGGCTATTCCATGCGAGAAATTGCCAAGAAACTGAAGATCTCGTACAACGCTGTGTACTACTCCTTTCACAGAACAGCGCAAACTGGCTCTAACCAGAATAGAAAGAGAAGTGGGAGGCCCCGGTGCACAACTGAGCAAGAGGACAAATACATTAGAGTGTCTAGTTTGAGAAACAGACGCCTCACAGGTCCTCAACTAGCAACTTCATTAAATAGTACCCGCAAAACACCAGTCTCAACGTCAACAGTGAAGAGGCGACTCCGGGATGCTGACCTTCTAGGCAGAGTTGCAAAGAAAAAGCCATATCTCAGACTGGCCAATAAAAAGAAAATATTAAGATGGGCAAAATAACACAGACACTGGACAGAAGATTGGAAAAAAGTGTTATGGACAGACAAATCGAAGTTTGAGGTGTTCAGATCACAAAGAAGAACATTTGTGAGACACAGACCAAATGAAAATAATATATAATGCTGGAGGAGTGCTTGATGCCATCTGTCAAGCATGGTGGAGGCAATGTGATGGTCTGGGGGTGCTTTAGTGGGAGATTTGTACAGGGTAAAGGGGATCTTGAAGAAGGAAGGCTGTGGTCCTCTGTAGCTCAGCTGGTAGAGCACGGCGCTTGTAACGCCAAGGTAGTGGGTTCGATCCCCGGGACCACCCATACACAAAAATGTATGCACGCATGACTGTAAGTCGCTTTGGATAAAAGCGTCTGCTAAATGGCATATTATTTTATTATTATAAGGCTATCACTCCATTTTGCAACATTTACATTTTTACATTTTAGTCATTTAGCAGATGCTCTTATCCAGAGCGACTTACAGGAGCAATTAGGGTTAAGTGCCTTGCTCAAGGGCACATCGACAGATTTTTCACCTAGTCGGCTCGGGGATTAGAACCAGCGACCTTTCGGTTACTGGCACAACGCTCTTAACCACTAAGCTACCTGCCGCCCACGCCATGACATACCCTGTGGACGGCCCTTGATTGGAGCCAATTTCCTCCTACAACAGGACAATGACCCAAAGCACAGCTCCAAACTATGCAATAACTATTTAGGGAAGAAGCAGTCAGCTGGTATTCTGTCTATAATGGAGTGTCCAGCACAGTCACTGGATCTCAACCCTATTGAGCTGTTGTGGGAGCAGCTTGACCGTATGGTACGTAAGAAGTGCCCATCAAGCCAATCCAACTTGTGGGAGGTGCTTCAGGAAGCATGGGGTGAAATCTCTTCAGATTACCTCAACAAATTGACAACTAGAATGCCAAAGGTCTGCAAGGCTGTAATTGCTGCAAATGGAGGATTCTTTGACGAAAGCAAAGTTTGAAGGACACAATTATTATTTATATTAAAAAATCATTATTTCTAACCTTGTCAATGACTACATTTCCTATGCATTTTGCTATATTTCCTATTCAAACTCATTTCATGTATGTTTTCATGGAAAATAAGGACATTTGTAAGTGACCCCAAAATGTTGAACGGTAGTGTGTATTTAATTGTGTTTGGGTATCAACGCAACGTAATATCAACATTTGAAGGAGATGTATCTTCTGCTTGGATAGTTCCATATGTGTGGCTTTAATTCCAGTTTGTTTTCAAATTAATAATTGATATGTTGGATTCACATCTCCATCTCAACCAAAAATCAAAGTTAAAGAATAGGATTAAATCAAATTAAACTTTATGTAAAGTGCATTTGATTTGATTTAGTCCTATTCTTTAACATGTTTGGTTGAGATGGAGCAGTTACTGTAACTATAAATGTATTTTTATGTAATCATATAAAGCGTGCATGTTCAAGATAGCATGCATAGGTTGTCGCAGGTCTGTGGAGATCTTCACAACTGCTATAATAATCTGTGCAGAATCTCGAACGGCATTGATCAATTGCACCGTACTTTTATTACCCAATTATCCACGTTGAAATTACGTGGTGTGCCTAGTGGGAGGGTTGGTATGTAATTGGACTGGGGAGAGAAGAGGAGAGAAGGTGAGAGGAGAGGAGAAAAGAGAAGAGGAGAGAGGGCCAGACTTACCGAGCTGTCCAGTACTCCATTGCCATCTGTGTCGTACAGCCGGAACATGACTAGAGGGGAAAGAGAGAAAAGGGACCCCATGATTCAGCTATAATGAGTCGCTGTTAGCACCGCTATCATTCCCAGTCAGACCCCCCTCTGGAGAGCCGGGGAAGTATTAGAGCGCCAAACGACACCACTCCTGTGTTGAAGCTGGGGGAGGTAATAGAGCGTGACATGTACTTCTGTGTTGTTGAGATGTCGGAATCGGTTTGCTGAGATTAGCTGTGTCAGGGTGTGCGGATATAGCTCCCGATGCTAAAGAAGTCTATTAGACACACCAAGGCTTAGGATGTCAAGGGGCTAACGAGGACAGGAGCTAATCCCCAGGGGAGGATGACACCTGACTCACTGCTGACAACCAGTCACTCACTGTACTACTGCGTGTGTAGGCAGGTGTGTGTGTGTGTGTGTGTGTGTGTGTGTGTGTGACAGCTCGACTGTATTTGGCCACATAAATAGGGCTGTAAACATTAATTGCTTAAATAATTAAATGTACAATCTAAAAAATGATGGGTTGTTTGGATCACCCAACTGCTGGGTTGCAGGCGTTGGGTCATTTAGTTGGGTTGTTTGTCCCAGTGTCGTCCGGGTTAGGGGAGGGTTTGGCCGGGCGCCTGTAGGCTGACTTCGGTCGTCAGTTGAACGGTGTTTCCTCCGACACATTGGTGCAGCTGGTTCCGGGTTAAGCAAGCAGGTGTTAAGAAGCGCGGCTTGGCGGGTCATGTTTCGGAGGACACATGACTCGCCCTTCGCCTCTCCCAAGCCCTTTGGGGAGTTGCAGCGATGAGACAAGATCGTAATCACAAAATTGGGGAGAAAAAGGGGGTACGAAAAACCCCCAGCAAGGTTGGGTTGTTGATGCTGGGTTATTGAGATATGACCCAGTGGGTTAGATCAGAAGACTGGAGGCGTGGCTTAGTAGGGGTGTGGCTTTCAGATAGTTATTTTTGGTCACCCGCAAGAGTAAATGTCATTCTGTTTTATCTGTTCTGTTGTATTGTTATCACATGATAATAATAATAATAATAATATGCCATTTAGCAGACGCTTTTATCCAAAGCGACTTACAGTCATGCGTGCATACATTTTTTTTTGTGTATGGGTGGTCCCGGGGATCGAACCCACTACCTTGGCGTTACAAGCGCCGTGCTCTACCAGCTGAGCTACAGAGAACCACATGATAAGGTGCATTGTTCACTTTTGTAGTTTTAATGAGGCTTACACATATGAGTTCCTCAAGAGCGTATGCATATCCCATGTTTGTTACAATATGTAAATAATAATGTTATTAATTTTATAATAAAATATGTAATGTGCAAAAATATTCAACAAAAATTAACATTTGCAGTGTACAAACTTAACATGAGCAGGAATAACATTTACTCTCACGTATGGCCCCAAAAAACTATCTGAAGGCCATGCCCCTAATAGGCCACACCTCCTGAAAATAACCCATTCCATTAAAAAAGACCCAGCTGCTGGGTCAACCCAGTATGAAAGTTAATAAAAACCCAACTGATGGCTAAATTAACCCATGTTTGGGTGATACAAACAACCCAACTGGCTGGGTTAAAATCACCCAGCATGTGTTCTGTCCAATAGTTACGTAGCGCTGGGTAACCCAAATTGGATTGTTTTTAATCCAGCATTTTTTTGTGTGTATTATCTGAATTAATCAATTTGACTAATCCTCGCAAATTGTGGTAGGATGTCTTTCTGAGTGGTTTAGGGACACACCTCTTGACTCTACATGACCTCTCTTGGTCTTTCAGCCACAAGTCATTACAAACTTGCCTCCAACCAACCCCTGTAACTCACATTCCAGCTTGTCCTCTGGTGTGCCCCTCTCCAGCAGGGACATGTAACACACAATGTCCTTCAGAAACACCACCTGGGGGGAGGGTAAGGGGGAGCCCTTCTGGGTTGACGGACTCCTCCTCTTTTCTGCTCTGATCCTCTCTATGGATGTAATGTAACAAGAGATCAATGTGTGATGGGGATGTCATACAGCAATGACCATGAGCATGTGATAGACACATAAAACAAATCCAATGAATTGCATAGCCTGTGTAACGCTGGTAAAGCTTAGGTAGCTACCAATACACATGCCCTACATTGCCTTGCAAAGTACTGAGCTAACATAAACCAATGGCCACAGCTCAGACAATACTGACCTGCACACTTTATCAAACTGCTAGCTAAAATGCCTTGCTGTGAGTGAAAATCAGTACAAAAGTATGTGGACACCCCTTCAAATTAGTGGATTCGGCTATTTCTGTAACATTGATATCATTGGAATCCATTGTTTATGGCAATACCATAGTCTAATACAGCATGCGTCACAACTTTTCCAGGAAAACAGTGTAATTGCCTACAGTACCTGAACAAGGTATTTACCTGGGGAGAGGCGAGGGGAGGCTGGGGACTTGGCTGGGGTGGGGGTCAGAGCATTACTACTGCTGCCTGTGGAGGGTTTGGTCTGGGTGCAGGCAGGTGAGTGGTAGGAACCCCCGGGCGTGTGGGCCCCTGTCCCAGAGCGCTGTGAGGAGGAACGGGAGGAGCAGGGAGAGGTGGACATGGCACCTGAACATGTGGCCATCACAATGGAATGCTCTGGCGTGTGCCGGCCCATTGCTGTCAGGATGCTCTTCCCATTCATTCCTAGAAGACAGAAAGGGGGAGATGAGGGGGAAAGATGATTTCAGGAAAGACAAAGCAAGATAGGTAGGCAGTGGACTGGTTACTTTGCAAACAATTGTGTTTACAGAAGCAGACATTTAGCATTGAGGATTAAGCCTTCACAACAAACAACAAAAAGTAAAGATACCTCGCTTTCCAACCAAGGGTCATGAAGAGAGATTCAAACTGACAAATACAAAACCAACAACTGGACTTTTTTTTTCACAACAGTAACAAGGACGCCACAGAAAGGTCAGGTGAGATATACTTCACACACAAAACAATAGTTTACAACAAATGCAATTCCACTGAGCCATGTACAGAGTACTACCATGTCACCTGCACCAAAACACAGATCACAAGTCACTTTAAAACAACAGTCAAACACTGGTGACAGACAGTAGCTGGACCTTGAGTCTTAGTAGGGTTATCTAGACATTGTCCTGTTGTCCTGCAGTGGCAGTGGTACCTGTTATGGGGGCACAGGCCACTTCAGTCTGTATAGAGATGCCTGCATCAATGGAACGCGGCTCTGCAGACACATCAGGGCAAGAAAAGCAAGACAGAGAAAGTGAAAGCAATGCACTAGAAGGAGTGTGATATAGGCTGTTTTAAAGGGGAAGGAGAAGGAGTCAGATATATTTATAATTGTCTGGCAATGTGGGAGGGATTCTATTTATAGCCAAGGCTAAATTCAATACATTTCCAATTCAATAAAACTATAATAAAATATAGTAAAAATCTATCTGGTGACATTTTAAAAAGCAATATAAAAAGACAAAGCAGATTAGAGGTTGCGGTAGTCTAAAGGAGCAGACTAGTGCTTCAATGACTATAGACCAATTATGGGACCTTGTCTATAGTCAAACAATAACACATTCTTCTAACCAATGCATTGCTAGGATCATGAGGATCATTAATGAAGCAGGTTCCTATTGGCCCGTATAGTAAAATCCTCTACTGGTGCTGTAGGCAAGGAAGGACAGGAAGTAATGAAAGTGATACAAGAAAGAGTCTGTTTGGCCCTGTGAGGAAAGCAGAATATCAACCTATTAGAGAACTGTGGCCGCTACCTCTCCAACACACAACAAAAGAGACCTTATATCATGACAGAGGAGGGAAGAATAGTGTCAACAGCACACTAGAAAGACTTATTCCTCCCTGTCTCTTTTTGTTGGGGACTGGGAGATGGATTCAGGCAAGTCAACGCAAGCCTCTCTGGTCCTGAATGATAAAACCATGATGTGACTCTGACAGAGAGAGTGAGAGTGAGAGTGGAAAGGAGAGAGAGAGATAGAGGAAAGTAGAGAGAGGAAAGGAGAGAGAGAGAGAAAGGATAGAGAGAGAGAGGAAAGGAGAGAGAGAGAGGAAAGGAGAGAGAGAGAGAAAGGAGAGAGAGAGGAAAGGAGAGAGAGGAAAGGAGAGAGAGGAAAGGAGAGAGAGGAAAGGAGAGAGAGGAAAGGAGAGAGAGGAAAGGAGAGAGAGGAAAGGAGAGAGAGAGAAAGGAGAGAGAGAGGAGAGAAAGGAGAAATAGAGGGGGAGAGAGATAAACAAATACGAAGAGAGAGAGACAGACAGACAGACAGACATACACAGTCATATTAGGAAAACAAGTCTTCAGGGAAAGACAGACACTAGCTGGGTAAATGTGTATCTATCTATCTGATCCTCTCATTTCTGCACACCCACGGAGGTTAGTAGAGAGGTCCAACACCAGATGGCAGTGTAGGCTGTGTTGTTTTTTTCTTCTCCACATCTGATCCAATGAAGAGGCTCAGGAGGAGTAACACCACCTCTCCCCCATCTCTCTCTCGCTCCATCTTTCGCTCTCCCTCCATCTCTCCATCTCAGATGGTTGGGTGGGCTCGCATTCAAATCCCTCCATCCCATCCCTCTATCTTTCCATTTGGAGAGGGGTTAGATTCCTCCCATCTGTCCCCTAGTGTTCAGCTGTTCAGCAGTGAGGGACAGCCAGGCAGGCTGTTAGAGTCCACACAGGTCCTATATATAAACTCATATGGCGGAGGAGGATACACAGTTTACAAGTGGAAGTAAGGAACCAAAACCATAGCTCCATAGCTGTCCCTGTTTGTGACCACTCCAGCACCACTTTACGCTTAATCAGTTCATTCAACTGGTACATGAACATGTGTGTGTGTATGTTGTTTTTGTGTGTGTGTATTCCTGAAGGATCTGCCATGGCAAGTAAAGCAGCAGTGTTTGCATTGTGTTTTTTTGGAAAGTGTTTGAGGATTTTCTTATTGCAGGCAGAGGCAGATGCACTAACTCCCTTGACTACAATCTGTAGCAGAAGGACACTCTCCCTGAGACCAGGGTTAACCTGCGAGGGAATCTAATTTGTGAGATGCATACAGTAGTATTCCATCCATTCAAGAACCAGATACTCAATCAACCCCAGTTCAAATGCAACTGCTTTTGAGAGCCAGGAAAGACTGTTGATATATACCAGGGTCATGTTCAGTAGGTTAGAAAACATTGAGAATCAATTTGGAAAGGGAAGGTACTACCTGAACTTGTCCAATAAGAACACAGATATTCGTTTTCTGTTGCAAAAACGAAAAAATAAACCCTACTGCTCTACTGAACACGACCCAGGTTCTCACCAGTCCCAGCCAGAGTAAATCGCCACCAGGGTGAGGGAGGCCACTACTCACCCAGCAGTCCTGCTCCAGCGCGGGGCACCTCAGGAGAGCAGCCCCCTGTCTTGCTCTTGAAGGAGGTGAACAGGTGCTGACACAGCTCCTCAGGGATGTCGTTCTCCAGGTAGGTGGTCATGAAGAGCTGGAAACCATCATAGTCTATGGGCTGCTCACACACGGATTGATGGAGAGATAGAGAGATAGAGGAAAAAGAAGAGTCAGATACCTTGGATATAAATATTGTAAACAACAGAGTCTGGGCAGCAAAAAAGTACACAATGGTGACATGGAGTAAAAGACACTATCACCATACTTTTTTGCCTCCTGGTCCCTCATTTGTTTATGTGGGAAGGCAATACCTGTAAAGTAAACCACATACTTCTGCAGTAGAAATAATAGAGGCATGGGGCTAGAAATCTGTTTCAGTATGTAAAAGGAATAAAACCTTTAGAAAAGTTGTTTGCCTGTATTGCAATGCTGGAAGTTTTATTGATGGTCTGCAGTATTACATTTTAGATGAGTATGTCATATTCAATCATCTCTCTACAACACACAGAGCATGATGAAAACACTTATCGCTTTTGGCCTTTTTGGAAAAAAGCTTTACGGCTGAGAGGAGACTGGAAATGGCCAATTTGGAGAAAACATAAATCAGTTGGTTTCATGGATTTCAGACAGGATGGTGCGCTGGCTGTGGTTTTAGCCAGCCTTTAAAAGTGTAATATTAGTATAAACTTTAAAAATGTAAAAGGCATACAGACAGTACACAGAAACAATCCTGAGTCACTTTATCAGCAGGCAGACACAGTAAAATAATTGACAGAGATTACTCAGGGCAGATACCTTTACAGAAACAGCATGAGGTTGTCTGAACTGGCATTCACACAGTGATCAGTGCCATTAGCCTTGCGGTTGAAAAACAAATGAAAAAGAAAGAGAAAAAACGGCACATCAACATTCCTCCGTTATGGAAACACTGTTGTTACATGTTGGTAAGTTGAGCGTCACAAAGACACATAGCTGGCAGACTGAAGCACTGCACCTGACCCATTTGACCTCTGGGTGAGAGCATTATGGGTAATGTAGTACATCATGCTATAGGTGTCTGATGGGATAGGGTTATGTACTGTATATTACATGCATTCTGTAGTGTTAGACACTGAAACCACAGGTTTCTGACCCCTAACCTTTGACCTTTGCCTTGGTGCCTCTGATGATATAGGGTTAAGTATGTTACATGCAGTCTGTATACTCAGAAACCACAGATCATGCAGACCCCCAGCAGCGGGTGTGGCTTACTTGGTTGAGAACGTCTTGCTTCTGTTTGACAGAGGGAACAGGGAGAGGTAAGAAGGAGACATGGGGTTACTTTATAGCGGTCTGGCAGCAGTAGTAAAGGGTGTGGAAGCAGTTAGAGTTAGGATTAGCCAGGGGTGAGGCCACACCACTCTTACTGCCCCGCGGCTCTTTTGGAAGCTAGTCCTCATTCCCTTAACACACACACATGCGTGCAAACATCCAATCTTTGGACTTTTTACTGACAATATCCGCCATAGTTAACACCAAAAATGTATAAAATTAATTAAAACTTGTATGTGCTATGCATTCATCTTTCAAGACACAAACGTCAAACAAGCTATGCTGTGCCAATGGCAAGTTTGTGGGACATAATGCATCTATTCAGGTTAACTATCAACCCTTTGTATCAGTGTACTACCTACAGTATGCCAGTACCAGTGTAATACCTTTCACTATGTACACCTCCACAAAACACTGTATATGCACTGTATACAGTGGGGAAAAAAAGTATTTAGTCAGCCACCAATTGTGCATGTTCTCCCACTTAAAAAGATGAGAGAGGCCTGTAATTTTCATCATAGGTACACGTCAACTATGACAGACAAATTGAGGAAAAAAAATCCAGAAAATCACATTGTAGGATTTTTAATGAATTTATTTGCAAATTATGGTGGAAAATAAGTATTTGGTCACCTACAAACAAGCAAGATTTCTGACTCTCACAGACCTGTAACTTCTTCTTTAAGGGGCTCCTCTGTCCTCCACTCGTTACCTGTATTAATGGCACCTGTTTGAACTTATCAGTATAAAAGACACCTGTCCACAACCTCAAACAGTCACACTCCAAACTCCACTATGGCCAAGAACAAAGAGCTGTCAAAGGACACCAGAAACAAAATTGTAGGCCTGCACCAGGCTGGGAAGACTGAATCTGCAATAGGTAAGCAGCTTGGTTTGAAGAAATCAACTGTGGGAGCAATTATTAGGAAATGGAAGACATACAAGACCACTGATAATCTCCCTCGATCTGGGGCTCCACGCAAGATCTCACCCCGTGGGGTCAAAATGATCACAAGAACGGTGACCAAAAATCCCAGAACCACACGGGGGACCTAGTGAATGACCTGCAGAGAGCTGGGACCAAAGTAACAAAGCCTACCATCAGTAACACACTACGCCGCCAGGGACTCAAATCCTGCAGTGCCAGACGTGTCCCCCTGCTTAAGCCAGTACATGTCCAGGCCCGTCTGAAGTTTGCTAGAGTGCATTTGGATGATCCAGAAGAGGATTGGGAGAATGTCATATGGTCAGATGAAACCAAAATAGAACTTTTTGGTAAAAACTCAACTCGTCGTGTTTGGAGGACAAAGAATGCTGAGTTGCATCCAAAGAACACCATACCTACTGTGAAGCATGGGGGTGGAAACATCATGCTTTGGGGCTGTTTTTCTGCAAAGCGACCAGGACGACTGATCCGTGTAAAGGAAAGAATGAATGGGGCCATGTATCATGAGATTTTGAGTGAAAACCTCCTTCCATCAGCAAGGGCATTGAAGATGAAACGTGGCTGGGTCTTTCAGCATGACAATGATCCCAAACACACCGCCCGGGCAACGAAGGAGTGGCTTCGTAAGAAGCATTTCAAGGTCCTGGAGTGGCCTAGCCAGTCTCCAGATCTCAACCCCATAGAAAATCTTTGGAGGGAGTTGAAAGTCCGTGTTGCCCAGCGACAGCCCCAAAACATCACTGCTCTAGAGGAGATCTGCATGGAGGAATGGGCCAAAATACCAGCAACAGTGTGTGAAAACCTTGTGAAGATTTACAGAAAACGTTTCACCTGTGTCATTGCCAACAAAGGGTATATAACAAAGTATTGAGAAACTTTTGTTATTGACCAAATACTTATTTTCCACCATAATTTGCAAATAAATTCATTAAAAATCCTACAATGTGATTTTCTGGATTTTTTTTCTCATTTTGTCTGTCATAGTTGACGTGTACCTATGATGAAAATTACAGGCCTCTCTCATCTTTTTAAGTGGGAGAACTTGCACAATTGGTGGCTGACTAAATACTTTTTTTCCCCACTGTATATTCGCCACGGCAGCATCCGTCCCACTGCTTATATAGTGGCTGCGCACGACTCCAACACCATCATTAAGTTTGCTGACGACATGACGGTGGTAGGCCTGATCACAGACGACGATGAGACCGAGAACAGCTTCTAACCCCAAAGTCATAAGACCAGGCCTCAAATTTCCCGGGGGCACCCTTGTGTGGCCGTAATGGCCGCACATTTTTTTATGCCTTACGGCCTAAATTTAATAATTATAATTCCCTTCTCCTGGCTGCCAATCGCCGTGATCCGAAGCACCTATCACTCACATGGCTGATGTCCTTCTTAACGAATTCCGAGGAGCATATTGAAGATGTTAGAAGAACTGTCCACATTTACTTTTCGTCAACCAACAAGATGAGTAACGACCAGCAAAAGCACTAGCCTATCTCAATCTACTATCCCCAATAGTACAAAAGTTGACCTATTCTATTAAATTAAATATTCCAAACATACTCTGGGACAGTTGTGGGATGCGATAGATCCCAAATTAATACAGTCCCTGTACATAAAAACAACAGTTTAAAACCAATGAGGCTGATGCAACAGATCAGAACGTTTAGCTTAAATGTTGATAAACTATTAGGCTATTTCTTCACATTAGAAGTGCAGCAATGTGCAACGGCAGTAGGCTATAATAACGAATGTTCCAAAATGCAATTAGCGGGAAAACACTGTTCTCAAAGGTGTACCGCAAATGTGAGCGGTTTCATAATGACAGAGATGAAAATATCCTTCAGAAATTTAGAAAGAGGGAAGCTCTAAAGACGCAACAACAAGCATGGGTTATTAATATGACTAGGAGTGTGTCTTTGGCTGCTGGACAACGAAAGAAAGTTCAGAACATAAGATAAATACTGGTTTCAATGGCATATGAAGAAGTGTTTATAAAATAATCCCCTTAACATTCCTATGGTTGGAACAAGGTAAGACATACCTCATAAAATGACAAGAAATTGTCCAGGTTTTAAACAATTAAGTTTGTTTAAATAGTTTCAAAATGGGTGATGTTGCAGTGTGCAACTGGCACTGGCCTTTCTCTCCTATCTGAACAGTGCCTCAAGTACAGTATGTCTACAGAATCAAGCCTTTTAGATACACTACATTACCAACAGTATGTGGACACCTGCTTGTCGAACATCTCATTCCAAAATCATGGGCATTAATATGGAGTTGGTCCCCCCTTTGCTGCTATAACAGCCTCCACTCTTCTGTGAAGGCTTTCCACTAGATGTTGGAATGGGCACTTGTTACCATTCAGCCACAAGAGCACTAGTGAGGTCGGGCACTGATGTTGGGCGATTAGGCCTGGCTCACAGTCGGCGTTCCAATTCATCCCAAAGGTTTTCAATAGGGTTGAGGTCAGGGCTCTCTGCAGGCCAGTCAAGTTCTTCCACACCGATCTAGACAAACCATTTCTGTATGGACCTCGCTTTGTGCACGGGGGCATTGTCATGCTGAAACAGGAAAGGGCCTTCCCCAAACTGTTGCCACAAAGTTGAAAGCACAGAATCGTCTAGAATGTAATTGTATGCTGTATAGTGTTAAGATTTCCCTTCACTGGAGCTAAGGGGCCTAGCCCGAACCATGAAAAACTTTACTTTGCATCATGTAACAGCAGATTGAGAAAAAAGCACACACAAACATGCACACACATTCCAAAAACATATCGATAAAACTAATAAGATAGAGCAATAAGGTCATATATCGTGAGACAGACATGCTTGTCTGCAATAAGAGCACCCAGATGGATTTGATAGGCATTTCTGGAAGGTCTCCATCAAGCTGTCTCCATCTCCCTGTTAGCATTGATGGCCTCGAGAAATCAATCAAATCCATTCTGGAACCCATGCCAACACAACAACAGGGTAAAAGAAAATGTGCCCACGCGAGCTAGGTGTGGCATCATACTCGCCCTTCGGATATATTTATGGTTAAAATGGGAGAGCACATGCAGTCTTGACAGAGAGACGTTATGATAGGGGTAAAGGGTAAGGATAAGGAGGAGACGCCATACTATCTGAGCCAAGAAAGCCATGAGAAAGAAGTAAAAACTGCAGAATGTTGCATAAAAAAACTCCAGGATAGACCTGTCACCAGAGCACAAGTCAAACCACCACACCACGGCAGCACAGCAAACCCTGGCTCTCAACCCTGCCTGTTCTCTCAATACATATTAACGTAACACTTGTTCTTGTTACTCCTCGGGTCCTCGGTCACTAAAGTGACATAGATCCTCAGGGATGACAGTCTCACAGCCAGATGAGCTCAACTGAATGACCCAGTCATAAATTAGACTCCATCTGATTGACGTTACCTGCTTCAGTGCCTGCTGTGGGATGTGTGTGTGTCTGTGTGTTTGTGTGTGTGTGTATGTGTGTGTGGAAACCCCTCCACCCTTTCATTTACAGTCCCCTGTCCGCCTTATCGCTCATCAATCATAGAGAAATACAGTATGAGGCGGTCAGAGGTAAGGGGAGGTGAGGCCACTGATGGTGTGTCACTGGCGTTTAGGGCAGCTTCCAGGACAGGCGAGGATTGATGAGTCACCAAGAGCACGACTAATTGATGACACGAGCACAACCCACTGGGCACTGGGCACACCATGTCATTTCAATGTGGAGAATTGGGTAATATTTGGTAGATACATTGATAATAATAAATATTAATAATATGCCATTTAGCAGACGCTTTTTTCCAAAGCGACTTACAGTCATGCGTGCATACATTTTATCAATGAGATTCCAACCTATTTTCACCCACTCAAAAAGACAGCCAAAAGTTTGTTGAATTCCCAATATGTTATCACTAAGCTTTCAACTATCTAAAAGCACAACCAAATTCCAATGGAAAATAAATGTCTGATTTTTGGTTTAGTTCTCACCTAAATTTGTAAGCACTGCACTTTCAACCATTTAAAAGAACACCAAAGTTAAAATGGGAACACAATGTCAGATCTTTTGTTTATTTATACAGCAACTTAATGTGTTATCACTGTGCTTGATCTAATAGCACAACCAAATGACCTGGATTGCAGTTAGTTGAGATTACATTAATGCCGTTTGATCAATGCCGTTTGAGATTCTGTGCAGATTATTACAGCAATTGTGAAGATCTCCACAGACCTGCGACCCTGAACATGCACGCTTTCTATGATTACATAAGACATTTATTGTTACAGTAACCTCAAAATGTGGCCATGGATGTGTTACTCATTTTAAGTTTGAGTAAATACTGTTACAGTAGTTTGTAAGATAGCCTTAACATTAGGCTATTTACTGTCTTACAAAAGTAATATTGAATTGTGTTTGGTTGACAACTCAACCAAAAATCATAATTTACTGTGCATTCGGGAAGTATTCAGACCCCTTGACTTTTTCCACATTTTGTTACGTTACAGCCTTATTTTAAAACTAATAAAATTATTTTTTTCCCCTCATCAATCTACACACAATACCTCAAAATGACAAAGTGAAAACAGGTTAACATTTTTGAGGCACATTTATTAAAAATAATAAACAGAAGTACCTTAACATTTACATAAGTATTCAGACCCTTTGCTATGAGACTCGAATTTGAGCTCAGGTGCATTCTGTTTCCATTGATCACCCTTGAGATGTTTCTACAACTTGATTGGAGTCCACCTGTGGTAAATTAAATTGATTGGACATGATTTGGAAAGGCACACACCTGTCTATATAAGGTCCCACAGTTGACAGTGCATGTCAGAGCAAAAACTAAGCCATGAGGTCGAATTAATTGTCCGTAGAGCTCCAAGACAGGATTGTGTTGAGGCACAGATCTGGGGAAGGGTACCAAAAATGTATGTAGCATTGAAGGTCCCCAAGAACACAGTGGCCTCCATCATTCTTAAATGGAAGAAGATTTGAACCACCAAGAGCTGCCTGCCCGGCCAAACTGAGCAATCGGGGGACAAGGGCCTTGGTCAGGGAGGTGACCAAGAAGCTCATGGTCACTCTGTGACAGAGCTCCAAAGTTCCTCTGTGGAGATGGGAGAACCTTCCAGAAGGACAACCATCTCTGCAGCACTCCACCAATCAGGCCTTTATGGCAGAGTGGCCAGACGGAAGCCTCTCCTCAGTAAAAGGCACATGACAGCCTGCTTGGAGTTTGCCAAAATACACCTAAAGGACTCTCAGACCATGAGAAATAAGATTCTCTGGTCTGATGAAACCAAGATTGAACTCTTTGGCTTGAATGCCAAGTGTTACACCTGGAGGAAATCTGGCACCATCCCTAAGGTGAAGCATGGTGGTGGCAGCATCATGCTGTGGGAATGTTTTTCAGCGGCAGGGACTGGGAGACTAGTCAGGATCGAGGGAAAGATGAACGGAGATCCTTGATGAAAACCTGCTCCAGAGCGCTCAGGACCTCAGACTAGGTCAAAGGTTCATCTTCCAACAGGACAACGACCCTAAGCACACAGCCAAGACAACGCAGGAGTGGCTTCGGGACAAGTCTCTGAATGTCCTTGAGTGGCCCAGCCAGAGCCCGGACTTGAACCCGATCTAACATCTCTGGAGAGACCTGAAAATAGCTGTGCAGCGACGCTCCTCATCCAACCTGACAGAGCTTGAGAGGATCTGCAGAGATGGATGGGAGAAAATCCCTAAATACAGGTGTGCCAAGCTTGTAGCGTCATTCGAGGCTATAATCGCTGCCAATTTATGGAAATGTGATATTTCCATGTTAAATTTTTAATAGATTTTAAAAAATGTCTAAAAATCTGTTTTTGCTTTGTCATTATGGGGTATTGTGTGTAATGATGAGGGAAAAAAATATTAAATCAATTTTAGAATAAGTCTGTAACGTAACAAAATGTGGAAAAAGTCCAGGGGTCTGAATACTTTCTGAATGCACTGTAAAGGAGATGTATCAACTGCTTGGATATTTCCATCTGAGCCACTGGCTTAATCCTATTCTTTAACTTTTAGTTTTGGTTGAGATGGAGACGTGAATCCAACATATCATTTGTTAACTTGTGGACAAGTTAATAGGGTATTTACCGTATTGCAAAAGTGATATTGAATTGTGTTTGGTTGTCAATGCAACCAAATATCAACTTTTGAAGGAGATATATCTTCTGCTTGGTAACGAATAGGACTAAATAAAATCAAACTTTAAATGCACTTTAAATACAGTTTGATTTGATTTAATCCTGTTCTTCAACTTTTATTTTTGGTTGAGATGGAGACGTGAATCCAACATATTTATTATTAACTTGTAGATTCCATTTTAAAATCAACCAAAGCTTTAAACTCTAGTCCTATATGTATTGTCTATTTTTTGTTGAATCCTGGGCTGAATTTAAACAATAGCTGTTGATGACTTCACAAATGCTATATAGGCCTATATAGCATCATTGATTATATAGGATTGCTAAAGTATGGTTACATTTCATTTGCTTTGTTGAACCTACTTCGATAGCAACAGTGAATCTATTAAGTGGAGATTTCTCGACAATCATTCTCACAATAGCACATTGGTAGTAGTCAATGACAAATATAAAAGCTAAGCAGGGCTGTGCTTGGGTAAAACCCTGAATGGTAGACTGAATTAATAGCTGTAGATACATTTACATTACATTTTAGTCATTTAGCAGACGCTCTTTTCCAGAGCGACTTACAGTTAGTGAGTGCATACATTATTATTATTTATTAATTAATTTTTTATACCCCCGTGGGAAAGGAACCCACAACCCTGGCGTTGCAAACGCCATGCTCTACCAACTGAGCTACATCCCTGCCGGCCATAGATCAACTGAGATAGATCAACTCCCCAGCAGGAAGTGCTGCCCTGCCTATAGTTTTTTTTCTTATAGTGAATATTATGTTGAAAATTTGACGTTGTTTCAAAGTTATAAATTCAACATATTTTGTATAAGGTTTGTCTATGTTAAAAAGTGGTTACCATGATGACTTAATCCTGTGGTTGATATTTTACCCTCAAAACAAAAGTTTATGTTGATGACTTTTTTCAAATCCAATATATTTTCCACGTAGATTCCATGTCACAATACGTTAACAAATTATTTTGAAACAACATTGATTCAACCAGTTTGTGCCCAGTGGGTAAAGTCACCTCGCTCCTTGCCACACAGTGCAGAAAATACCACCAGCTCGGCGCCTGCACTTGCTGGCTTTGGTGATCACACCACAGGCCACATGATGTCTGAATCCAACAGGGCTCTGATGGCGCCAACCAGCCGCTGTGAGGCTGTTACTCATATCACAATGCTGCAGTTATAAGGAGGAAGAGGGGGTGCACTTGGGCCGGGAGAGGAGGAGGGGGAGGGGGGGTGGAGCGCTGACCCATTCAGACAGACCATAATAAAATGTCAGCCACCTGTCCTTGTCACCATGGTGACATAACTTGTCGGCCCTCTGTCATCACGTCGAGGTTAAAGGGCGTCAGACGGATGTTGATGGTGAGGGCGAGGGAGGGAGAAAGTGTTGCTCACCTTACTACCGTCTAAACGAAGCGGATGACTAAGCATATCAGTGATGGAGCAGAGACTGAGTCAGGGGATTGCCAGGGTCTTAACAACATAAATAATGATGATCTCACTCAGGAAGGGTAGGGGAGGAAAAGAGAGGAGGGGAGGAGAGGATAAGGACAGGGAGGAGAGGAAGGGAGAGGAGAGGAAGGAAATGGAGGAGAAAGGAGAAGAGAAGAGAGGAGCGGTGTAAGGGAGGGAAGGGTTGAGGCAGTGACGTACTGTACCTGCTCAGGATTGTACTTGGAGAGGACTCCTTCACCGTGAAACTCCTCCAGAACATCCTTGAGCTTCTTGGTGGAATCTGAGAAAGAGACAGGGATGAGAGAGGCTTTATAAACCTCATCATTTAGTCATTTTGGCACCAGGCGTATTATTTAGAGGTAAAGTGCTGCTGGATGTGCTGATTGTCTTTTGGGCCCAAGCTGTATCTGAGAGGACCATCTGGTTAGATCATGAGGCAAACATTTCACAGAGGTGAAAATAAGTTTAGCTAATTATTTAAACAAATAGACTAATTAAGCCAGGAAATTTGTTTGGAATAGAAAAACCCCTCAAACATTATCTGAATGAATAATCTCTGTGGAGTTAGACTGGACACCCCATTCTCTCTCCTCTTTCGAATACAAGAAATAGCATATTAAATAATCTCAGTGCCACGACTTCCGCCGAGGCTGCCCCCCCTCCTGGTTTGGGCAGGCTTCGGCGTTCGTTGTCACCGGAGTACTAGCTACTGCCGATCCCATTCTCATCACTCCACTTGTCATGTCTTGTCAATCACACACACCTGGTGCTCATTCCCCTAATTAGTATGTGTATAAGTGTTCCCTCTGTTCCCCTTGTCTTTGTGAGTGATTGTTTTGTTGTGAGAGCGTGTACCTCGGTTGAGCTACATTTCTCGGTGTTATTGCCAAGGTGGATGTTTTCCCTTGTACAGTTTCGTTTGACGCTTTGGGCGTTTGATTTATGCAAACGGATTAAACTCTGGACTGCGCCTGACTCTTTCTTTCATACCTCGTCACACTCAGATTCAATAAATATAGACCATAGAAATATAATAGGTTGGATAATCACTCCACTCTCTCTCCTCTCTCTAGTGCAAATTACCTTAAAATATACGGAATCATCTCTGGAGTTGGGCCTCACACTTCCTCCAGGCCATGGGCAATAGTGTTTTACACCCAGAGATGCTAATCTCTCCCTGGGATTAAAGAGGCTACAGGAGGTGTCATACTGAGGCAAGGCAGGGATGCAGGGAATGCAGTGTTAACCCTTATCTAACCAGGTGAGTTCACTTAACGGCGTCCGCATGCTTCCTATCCGAATAGGTTCAGAACAGTTCGCGCATGGGTGATTCTGCAACTTCGCAAACTTTGGCCCTGCAAGCTTTCAGAAATTAAAACTTATTGAAACACCATTTTACCAGTATTATAATTGTCTTAGATTTGTCTAGAAATAATATCTGATAATGGCTGCGATCGTACTATTCAGGAATGTATATATTTTTGTCATTTTTCTCAGACAGCCATAGACAAATTTAATTTCCATCCCATCATTAAACTTACTTTTTAGTTGAAAATGAAATATCATACAATTAATTTATAACACATTTCTTATACATTTGTACATTAACTTGTATTGCATATTATTTTAAGTGATTAAGGTTTCCCTAATATTAATAATTCAACACAACACCTGAATGTATAAACTTGCCTTTGTGACAGCTGAAAACATTGATTTATCATAAAAAATAAGATATTTCCACCCAACCTTCTTGTGAGATTATGATAACAACCATATGATTTCCCTATCTAAAACAATCAATGTAAATTATACATAATATACTAATTTACCTAAAAAAATATGGATGTGGTGGAAATGACAAGGTGTGGCGGAAATTACATTTATGTGAAAAAACATATGAAAACAATATTTTATTGCAAACAACCATTGTTAAAAACATTTAATTAATTTAAGACAAAGTAAGATTCCAAAAGTAGCCGATGGGCAGAGCTCAAGGAAGTAGGCCAATGTTTTTGAGAGATGGGCCCAGATTGCAGAGCTCAGTGAGCAAAGTGAAACTTTATCATTAAATGTTGTGGTATATCCAACACAGGTGTGGAGGGTCACCTGCTTGTGAGAATCACCAAAGTGAACTGCCTGAATTTCACTGGTGTATTTACACAGATAGTTCTCTGCAAAGTCAATATGCACGATGATCTCCTCTTTCCGCAGATACTCTTTTAATTCTCTCAGTTTGGAGTATTGGTGTCGAATGTTGTAGACGTGTTTCCCAAACTTCTCTTTCAATCCTTTGGATAAGTCCTCCAGTAGAATCTGCAGTGTGCCACACACCTTTTCTTTTACTGTCAAATGTACAGTGAACTTCTCCATGTTTCCCTCTGTTTTTCTTCTCTCTCTCTTCAGCTTTGTTTTTCCACTCAAACCACCATGTCTGCTCACCAGCATCAAAGTCAGATGTTTTAAGCTATTTTGCTTGGCAAAGGGAGCACTCTGTGTACATGCACTCTTTCTTCAGGTTCTCACAGCACAAAGACTCAATAAGGTTCTCAATGTTCCTGCAGCTGATCACTTTGTGATACTGTAGTTTGTCCGCCATGATCTGGAGGTTGGCATGAGTTTTGCAGAGGCATGTGTCCCTATCCTGGAAGGATGTCTTTTGCAGAATTCACAGTAGGACATTTTAATCTCTGAATATTCCCTCTTAAAATTATGTTAAAGGTTCTGAATTGTGCCATTCAAGAAGTGCTTCTGCTTTTTGTTCTTGTTTCTTGTTAGTGTGTCCTTTTTCCCTGTTGTTGCTCTCCTGTTCACATCACGTTCATAGAATGTAGTGATTTTCTCTTCTGTGGCTGTGCTAATTATGTTACACTGCTTTTTTCCTGGAGTATTGAAGACTTGTTAGCCTGTTTTCATTTGCCCTTTGACCAGGCCATACTTTCTCAGGATGTTGCCTCTGAGCATTTTTGAAGCCACTTGTTTGTCCTTGGCACTGCGCATTTTTTGATACTTATGCTTTAACTCTGCAATGATGGTATTTTGAAACAATAAAATCCTTCAAGTTCTTCGGAGTTCCCTTCATTTGCTGTTTTGTGTTTGTCTTTGTGGAATCTCTCCATTTTCTTCTTCAGTTGATCATATATTTTTTTAGTATTTCTCAGCTTTCCGTAAAGCTTTATCAAGTTTGACATTTTGTCATGCAAAGATCTCTGTATGTTTTTGAGCAACCTCTTCCAACCTTTTTCCTTCCAGCAAGTATTCGACTTCTCATACCTGTTGCAGATGAGGAAGGGGTATCAGAGCGTGCATCAGGGGCAGGTATGTTGGCCTCATGTTCTGGCTGCAAGTCATCTGGTGACTAAGGTGGTGTGTTGCCTGATAGGTAGGTCTCCATTGCAACTGTTCTCTTTAAAGTATGTCTTCTATTCCGTTGGTTGCATTTCCATTGTCTTCTCTTGCTTCTTTGTTCTCGCTTTGTAAGCTCAGAGATAGATTTCACTTCTCCCTTCTCTTTTTTCTTCCAGTATCTCTCCGTCTTTTTGCAGATGTTCCTGGTATCGTATAGGAACATGTTTTATTTTGTTTCTATGTCTGTGACCTCTGTTTTTAGAAGATACCACATAAAACAGCACAAAGAAAAGTGCTACTTAAGTTTTCAACTTGTGCACACCTTGGAGTATTTTCTAGATTAAATAAATGTAAAACATGATTAAATAAGCCTAAAGTTTAAAAAGTTTAAAAAGTAATAACATAATGGATTTTTTGTCATTTCCACCACAGTTAAATTTGTGATGGAAATGACTGATGGAAATGACGCTTCTATTGTTTTTGGAGAAAAATGACAGACTGCTTAGCATGCTTTGGCTGGTATTATAGCTAGCATATAGTTTACACTAAATACATAAAATATACATTTTTTTTCAAACTTCTACCACAAGGTAAAGAAATTATAGCCTGTTTGGAAATTACTGACGATAAAAATTCTCTACACAAGCAATATTTACCTAGATTTTTCTTCAAATTCTGGACATCACATCTGGAACAACTGTCTGCTGTAGCCATGTGCTTCAGTGTCGCAATACGTTTCCATGGTAACTAAGTTAAGTCTCTTGACAAAACTTTATTAATGAGGAATTTGCCCTCAGTGGTGGAAATGACACCACAACCAAAGGACGGGTATTTTTTGTGTAAATTACAATATAAAAGGGCATACTCACAATAAATATTTATATAGATTTTATTTAATTGACTCTTTCTCTAGTAGATAACATTATATAATGTGTAATTATTAATGTTTTCTCATAGAAAAACATAGTAGAAGCTCAAAAGCCTGGGTCAGGGACAAGGGCAAAACTGTGAAATTGAGGTATAAAATGCATCTGAAAAGTAGCTAAAATACTTGATAGAGGTGTTAAAAAAAATCAGAGGTGATTGTAGTGTGAACTTAACATATAAAGATTAAATTTTTTTTTATAAAATTCAAAAAATTGACCCTGAAGACATGGAAGTGCTCGTAGTTGCATATATTATGACGACATTTTGTGAAGGTTTTTTTGTTAGTTTTTCTCGAGGCAAGCCGAAGTCTACACCCCTTCATCGGTGATTGGCCAACAGTAGGGATTCTTCAGTGAAGTGTTCAACGACAGACAAATCGTTTACATGCAAATGTTTTGACTTGAAATACTGCACCAAACATCTTATTAGTTCAATGTAAAATTGCTCCTTGACAAAAAAGTCTAAATTAAATGACAGATTTCTTGAGTTATCTTAGATTAATTCTGACTATTTTGAGGAGGTGTATACTGGTTACGGCATCTCAAGATGGACAAACAGTACTATTTCTGCTTCTTTCTCGTCTTCCAAGGTCTTTTAAGGGAGTATGTGAGCACACTCGTTCGGTTCGCAATACATGCCTCCCGCTTTTGTTGACACGCCCCTCCCTTCTGGTAACTGCCAACCTGGAGAGTGGAAAACTGATTGTGGCAGGGGACAACAATCTCCAAGAGCCCAGGAGACTATTTTGTGCCAGGGTGACACGGCTTGTAAGTGAAACAAGAAACAAGCTCAGGGACTTCTTCCTCTCCCCATCTGGACGTGTGCCATGGCAGGAAGACATGGTAACTACACCACAAGTAGAACAAATCCTGTAATGTCTGTGGCACACAGCTCTTCTCAACGTTGTCAGCACTGGATGTTCAAATAGAATGCATTGAAACATCTTGTATTGAGATGAAGAAACAGAGCTTTTTAGCACACAAAAATAAACCTTTATTATGCAAATATTTCAAAGTAAACAACAATACAAAAGTATCTGCTAAGAACAGACATGTAAACAACACGTGTCAATGAAATATACTATAATTAAAGTCAGACAATAATTGCAATTATTTGTACAATAGTACAAATCTGTCTGTGAAAAACAGACATGTAAACAACAAAAGTGTTGTATAGAATAAAATGAAAGTGTCTAGTGTCTGATTCCTGAGACAACATCAGAACAAGTTGTTAATTTCACTGTGGTCCCAGTCATTGGGTCCCCTTCTTGAAGTCATGCACAAACTCATGCAGCTGGTGATCGAATTCCTCCCGGAGTTTTGGTGATAGTTCATCCATGAAATCAGCTATAGGTGCCAGGGCCCTGTGTAGAGGATGAGAAGAGGGGGGAAATGAGAGGAGTGGAGAGCAGTGTGCATAGTGAGGAGAGGAGGAAAGAGGACAACAGAAGAGAGAAAAGGGGATCAGAGTAAAGGAGGAGAGTCTGGTGGCTTGGTGCATGACGTTCTCCAGACCTTGAGATCTGTCTTCAATCATTTGCAATGCCTTTGTGAGAGATGTGTCAAGGGCTAGTCTGCAGCTCTTTTCTCCCTTCTTTTCACACCCCTGCTACTACTGCTGCTCCTCTGCGGCATTGGTGAGGACCAAGCCAGTGGAGTAGGTCTTGGAGGTGGGCCCAGAATAGAGCTTCCCAGGTCCTGCATGGAGATGGTTTCCCATTCTGCACTGCAGCTCAGTGTGGGAGATGGGCTGGGGGCCGATGACCAGTCAGCGCAGAGGGCCAGTGAACAGCCAGTGCTTGGGTGCAGAGAACAAAACCTGGTGCGGTCTCCATTCACTGGTGTTTGTGCCTGGAAAAAAAGAAATCAGAGGGTTATTTAGGACACATCCAAACCATCCTAAACTATCAATGAAAAACATATCAAATATAATTAACCGAGCCAGACTATAAAGATGCAAACGTTTGAGCAGGGTTGAATAGGCCTGGCCTAGCTACTCAACACTGCTTAAACTTTTGCAACATTTTAGCTAGCTGAACCTTGCTACCGAACTTTGACTTCAGTGTTACCAATGTGGGAAGCTTATGCTTTTCTTTCTCTGACAGAATTGTGTTTGATCAAAAAGTTGTAAATACCTTTAGAATATGCTGCTAGGCTAGCTAGCCAGCCAAGTAGCTAGCGCCAGCTGGCTAGCTATTGTTAGCAAACATTGCTACTCTTTTCCTCGACTACAATAGAAAATACTACAACATACCTCTTCCTCTGGTGAGGACGGCATGTTGCTTTCTGTCTTGCTCACTTCTGTATCTCCTCGGCCAAGCGATGCTCGAAGTTATCGTTGTTGTTGTTTGCCATGTTGAATCCACACTGAGTTTCGGGAGAAGAAGAAACTCAAGTCACCCCTACAGTTGACCGATCACCGACGAAGGGGTGTAGACTTCGGCTACTGAACTTCAGCTTGTCTCGAGAATTTTTTTGGGTGCACGAACAACCGAAAAAAAACCTTGCCGAAGACCAAAATGAACAAAAACGTCACAAAATGTCGTCATAATATGTGTACGAACTGTTCCAAACTGTTTTGGATGGGAAGCATGTTGACGCCTTACTGAGAAGACCAGAGCCGGCCCTACCCTTTTGTTAGCACTAAGTTAAATTTTTTGAGTGAATTTCCTGCAGTTCTACACATTCTGCTATGGGAAGGAGAGAAGATTGGTAATATTATAACTAATTTCATGCAATTCTATTCATTTTGCCATGGGGTTGAGATACATTTTTGCAGTTTTCAAGCTTATTTCCTGCAATTATACACATTTTGCCATGACTTATGCAATGGTAATATATCTGAGTGAGAGTGATTAACTAAATCAATGGGGGCCCCCTGGAGGTCAGGGCCCCTGGGCACGTGCCCTGCGTGCCTGGTCGGTAATTCAACCATGATTACTACAAGTTTAAATTGCTGGGTCGTTCCACAAAATGAATGCCTTTTGTGTCCCTTTGATATTTTAAATATTGTAAAATTGTGCATCAAATATTGAATTTTAAAAGCCCGCCAATTCAATGAAATTACCTTTAATAGAGGGCTATTCACCAAGACAGTCGTGAAGAGGGCACGACAAAGCCTATTCCCCCACCAGGAGACTGAAAAGATTTGGCATGGGTCCTCAGATCCTCAAAAAGTTATACAGCTGCACCATCAAGAGCATCCTGACTGGTTGCATCACTGCCTGGTATGGCAACTGCTCGGCCTCCGACCGCAAGGCACTACAGAGGGTAGTGCTTATGGCCCAGTACATCACTGTGGCCAAGCTTCCTGCCATCCATGAACTCTATACCAGGCGGTGTCAGTGGAAGGCCCTAAAAATTGTCAAAGACTCCAGCCACCGTAGTCATAGACTGTTCTCTCTGCTACCGCACGGCAAGCAGTACCGGAGTGCCAAGTCTAGGTCCAAAAGGCTTCTTAACAGCTTCTACCCACAAGCCATATTCTCCCGAGTGGTGCAGTGGTCTAAGGCACTGCATCGCAGTGCTAGCTGTGCCACTAGAGATCCTGGTTCGAATCCAGGCTCTGTCATAGCTGGCCGTGACCGGGAGACCCATGGGGCGGCGCACAATTGGCCCAGCGTCGTCCAGGGTAGGGGAGGGAATGGCCAGCAGGGATGTAGCTCAGTTGGTAGAGCATGGCGTTTGCTACGCCAGGGTTGTGGGTTCGATTCCCACGGGGGGCCAGTATGAAAAAAAATAATTATGCACTCACTAACTGTAAGTCGCTCTGGATAAGAGCGTCTGCTAAATGACTAAAATGTAAATAAGACTCCTGAACAGCTAATGAAATGGCTACCCGGACTATTTGCATTGCCCCCACCCCGCACCCCCTCTTTTACGCTGCTGCTACTCTCTGCTTATTATCTATGCATAGTCACTTTAACTATATCTACATATTACCTCAATTACCGGTGCCCCTGCACATTGACTCTGTACCGGTACCCCCTGTATATAGCCTCGCTACTGTTATTTTTACTGTTTTTATTTTTTTACTTATCTATTGTTTACTTAACACTTATAGTTCTTTAAACTGCTTGTAAGTAAGCATTTCACTGTAAGGTCTACACCTGTTGTATTCGGCGCATATGACAAATAACATTTGATTTTATTAGAATACAGACCACATGGAGAATTTAATAAATCCGATTATTTTATATGATAAAGACTTCCAAAAGTGCACAAATTCAGCATTTTGACATGTTCATCTGTGCACCCTCTGAGACTTCCAGGAATATTTAAACCCACTTAACCACAACATTTCTCCAAGTTTTCACCATCATTGTAAAGCCCTAGTTATTTTGTTGCTTTGACAGTCATTTCTGAAGATAATTATTTATTTCATGTAAGGTCATTAAGGTCAACCCTGTTACGTGAACTGAACTCTCATTTTAATGAGGTGAAACTATTAATAAAACATTTTTATAAAAATAAATATTGAACATCTAATAGTCAAATCATAGTGTGGTTCTACTCTTTTTGGCAATTTTCTGGTGTTTTGTGGTGGAAAACTGAGTGAGTCGAGCATAACATAGATAGACAGGCTAGAAATGTTTTAACAATAAAAAATAAAAAATTAAGCTTGCATTCAATTGCTCCTCGTTGCACACAACAAGCTTTCATTTCCCATGTCACAAGGGGATTTATGGCCGATTTAAGATTAAATCGTCAACCCTGTTATTTTATTTGGCACTTCCTATAGTAAGATGGGAGAACAAGTTTTTTATTAAGTTGAACATGTGCTCTTTATGACAGAATGTTAAAATCAGGTGATCTCAAATCTTTCCACGAAGTCACACCTCAAAAGGCACTGAATTGTTGGAATGACCCAGCTGACTAGACTAACTTACCAATCAAAGTGTTTTTAGCTGACATTGGCAAATTGAGTGACTGGAGAACAGGAGAAAAACTTAATGCACAATAAAATGTAGAAGTTGCACCTTAAAATAATATGTATACGAAAAAAGTGTTGGTCGGCCGCGGGGCCCTAAGCCAGGGTTTCCCACGCTTGCTGAATGAACTAACAATAGGTCATGAACTGAGATAACATGCTACAGTAAGTCCAGTCCATTTACCATAACAGCATCGATTAACCAGAGCAGACAGCTAACTAGACTGTAGCTGCAGCTAGTTTAATTTGTTTTGTTTGTTGTCACTACAACTCTGGATAAGAGCATCTACTGAATGACCAACATTTTGATGTAAATGTAATGCAGACGCTCATTGAATCACAGCAGAACAGAACAGAAGCCAGTAGGCTAAATGCAGTGGGGACTGAAGAATCACAGCCAACAGCTAGAAGGTTAACAGTAAATCACCATCGTAGGTCATCAACATTCCTTTGCCTTCATTTCCTTTATTCATTCTTTATAGAAGAGAATAACAGCACTGAGCCAATTCGTACGTAAAGCAAGGGGAAGATAAGACCAGACCACTGAGTAAAAGAGCGGTTGCATCTCAAATGGCACCCTATTCTCAATATAGTTCAGTACTTTTGACTAGACTCCTGTGGGGGAATAGGGTGCCATTTGGGACGAAGCTAGCTTTTCAGTGTAGTGCAGCTGGGCTCATTGAACTGACACATGGCTTTGTAATGGACACTAACCTTTCACCTCACACATTATAACTCTCCTTTATTAACCCATATTGGAAACAGACACGTCATGTGTATAGTAATACAAACACAGACACGGTCATCCATCCAACAGACCAGACCTGTGTTCAAATAGTACTTGTATTCTTTCAAATACTTAATATGCACTTGATTGAGCTTGTCTGGCGCAATGGAAACAATGGAATAGTCCCAAAAGTGCAAATCCCACCTACCTGGTCACTCAAGGCAGGCTCAAACACTCCAAGTATTTGAAAGAAAAACCAAATACTTTTTTAACTCAGATCTGCTGTACAGTATCACAAACACAGACACTGCCATCCACCCATCCATCCACCCACCACCAGCATAGTAGGTCCCAGACACATCTCCATCACCACGGGTCTAGGTGCTCCAGTACATGTGACTGAGGGCCCATTAGCAACCCAGCGTAAATAGATGTCAAATATCCTCCTCTCATTAGCACAGCAGCGTCAAAATAAACAAGCCCTAGTGAGGGGGAGGTTCAGCCCCCCCCCCGATTACAATGAACAACACTTTCTTTGTCACTTGTTATCTCACTTCTGCTATTCACAGTCATAGACTTAATATAATAGTACACACTGCTATTGACTGGCTGCCTCCATCAGGGGCAGAAAACAGGCCTTAGAATGTGAATGGAAGAGCAGGGATCGTTTTACCTCATAGAGGGGCCCTCAGAGCTCATGGGGCCTCCTGCATTGCGTGGGCTGCGGTGGGGGGGTCACACCAGTGAATAAATGCTGGGTGATGTTTAGCATCCACACAAATGTACCTACTGAGTATTTACCTTTCAATGTTTTTATTTTATTTTTTATACTGGCCCCCCGTGGGAAACAAACCCACATCCCTGCCGGCCAAACCCTCCCCTACCTTGGACGAAGCTGGACCAATTGTGCGCCGCCCATGGGTCTCCCGGTCGCGGCCGGCTGCGACAGAGCCTGGACTCGAACCAGGATCTCTAGTGGCACAGCTAGCACTGCAATGCAGTACCTTAGATCATTGCGCCACATATGGAGCCGCGTACAGTACCGCTTACCTCTGATCTCATCTGGACCGCCATATAGGCTATGTTATGGATCCAAATTACAGAAAATGAAATAAACCAAAAATCCCTCAAAGCAGCTACACAAACACATTTTTCTGAATAGAGAGGATGAGAAAGAAAGAGCCAGGAGTAGTATTTTTAGCCGTGGCTGTCAATAAATTACACAGGTGAACAAGGGAAAGATTGGCAATAACAATTTGTCCTTACTAGAGGTGACGTAATCTAACACATAACCGTTTATGTATTAGACTTTGTGTTTAATCAATTTCTGTTTCAATGACAAGCTCACTCAACACTTGAGTATATCCCTAGCCAACAGATGTACTGTATATGTCCAGGGAATGTAAGCATTGTGTTTTTAGGGAGGTCTATGCATAGAGGAATCCTCAGATAGTAAAACTATGTTTCTCTCAGACACCACAATCTATTTAGTTGTTGTGTGGCTGTGTATCAGCTCAATAGGCTGTAAGGAAGTGAAAAATGAATGTTCATCTATTACAGGGAAATCCAGACTAGTGATGGATTCTCTTTTGACTAACAAATGTCTGTGGTGGGAAGGCTACTGATACGGATGAGTCACCTCAACAGAGGAAAAAACAAGCAAAATAGTGCAATGCTAGAAATAGTCAATGGAGAGGGGAAAATACAAGTTTGCATGAATCACTTAACTTCAAGCACAAAGAAAAACAATAGCCTATGTCAAACTACCTAGGCAAATGATGGGTAGGAAGTGAGGCTTTGAAGGGGGAGGTGCATTGCTTTGGCCTCCTTACTCGGGAAGGACACGGTTATTAGAATATTCAAATATCCGAACGGACGTTAGTATTCGATTACTTGCGAGAGTATAATTTTTTATATAAAATAATTCAATCAAATGTGACATTGCTACACACAAGAATATACCATGACATTTCAAATTCTTAATTTGATAAAACACACTTTTGAATGTAGTTTTTATGATATTCAGGTTTCACGCGTGTAGGTTGTTGTTATTGTCGGCCTAATCAATGCAAATTGGAATTAAAATTACATAATTAAGTTAGCTAAATGAGAAGGAGTAGGCTACAACGAGCAACTGACAGGTAGGCTGTTGTTTAGTCTGAATGGAGTTGTTGTAGACAAGAACGGGGAGCGCAGAGAAATAGCCTAACCCTCTGCCTCCCCCTCCCCCTGCCCCGCTGTAGCAATAGCAAGCTGTCTCCCCCGTGTCGCGCAGGCTGCACAGGAAGCAAGTGCCCCAGTATAAACAACGTATTTTTTTTCAAACACATGTACTTCAACTATTCGGATATCCCCTAAAAAAACCTGCATATTATTCGAATAGTGAAATGATTTCAAATGTCCATCCCTACTCCTTGCACAACCTGGCAATTGACTCTCAGGCTGGTTACCTAAGGGTATCACAGGTATCAGCCTGGGTCAAATGCATGAGCTTGATTTAGTTTGCACTTTTAGGACTATTCCATTGATCCTATTGTGCAGGGAAAACTAAATCAAGATCAGTATTTTAATGTACAGTATTTGACCTAGGTCTGACACAGGTATTGCCAGGTTACTTTTGGCTCAATTTACCTATGGGTATAACAGGTATTGCTAGTACTCACATTCGCTGTACTGCTGCAGCTGACCGAACTCAGACGGACTCAGACACTCCCAGTTCCCAACTCCATCTCCCATCATGATGCCAGCTGGGGGGAGGTGAGGGAGGGTGGTAGTGAATGTGGATGTGCCTCTCAGGGTACGGAGGTTCTAGGGCTGGTTATTCCTGGGTGGTGGGGGTGGTGGTGAGGGGAAGTGAGGTAGAGCTGAGGAGGTTAACTGTCATCACAGATCCTTCCAAGTGAGTGGAGGTGGTGGCAGAAACAGATGCCAGAGATGGTGGGGTGGGGAAAGGGGGATAAGGATGGGCAGTATGTGATATGGAGGTCCAGCCAGAGGCAGGTCTCTAGGTCTCGCCCTCTCTCTGATGTCACAGACTCAAGCTGCTCCCCTCATCTCTGGCAGGAAGTGATACGTCCACAGTCAGTTAACACAGGGTCCCTTAGCAGGTCTGCTGCACCAATGACCTATAATGACCTAGATAGAGAGGGGAGGGAGAGATAGAGAGAATGAGAATGCGAGTGAGAGAGAATGAGAGAGAGAGAATAGACAGGTTAGCTTCTATCAAACCATATTTCACCATTTAAGAACACAGAGTACAGACAGAAAGGTTATACCCCCAAAACAGTAAAAGTCAATAATTATTTACTGTTGTTTATCCCCTTCTGCCACAGCACATAAACCACATACAGTATGTAGAGTTAAAAAGTGGGGCTCCTAAATGGAGCCAGCTCTGCGGAGGAGAAATCAATACATCTCTCTGGGTGGACATCCTCACAGGAATGCAGCCAGGTGGAAAATACACAGCAATTTACCAGTTCATAGACACACAAATGCTCACACATGCGCACACACACACAATTTACCAGTTCATGGGCATGGAGGAGGGTGGGGAGAAAGATTCAAACATATGTAAGGTCTAAATCAGGGGTGTCAAACTCATTCCACGGAGGGCAGAGTGTCTGAATGTTTTTGGTTTTTCCTTTTAATTAAGACCTAGACAACCAGGTGAGGGGAGTTCCTTACTAATTAGTGACCTTAATTCATCAATCAAGTACAAGGGTGGAAAGAAAACCTGCAGACACTTGGCCCACCGTGGAATGAGTTTGACACTTGGTGTAAATGGGAGAGGACCTATAACTGAGGCCAAGGCTGTCTGATGATAGCTGCCCTGCCCTCAGTGAGAGTTGGGTGATGATGTTAGCCATGGGGGCTCATCACAGAGGTGCAGATTGGGCTCCTGGGGTTGGTGTGGAGAGATCACAGTTTAATCTCGTCAACCACACATGCACAAACACAAACTCACAAACGCAGACACACACACATTCACGTTCGCAGACACATATACACACGCACATGCAACATGTGCAAGAATGCTGAATAGACACACTGTGATTTGCAACTGATCTAATTCTATGAGAGCTTTTCTGATCCATTCTCTTCCTAGAAGTTGTAAAGATTAAATGACTTCTAGGTAAAACTACAACATATCACAGTACTGTGGCATGGGATGACTTAATTGGCAGAAAGAGGAGAGGGGAAATTACAAGAGAGATTTAGTAGGGTAGACCTCTAGTGTAGACTGACAGAAAGATACTGAGAGAGAATACAGTGTAAATTCTGAGAGAATCAGAATTGTAAATATTAAATTACTTCTAGGTATTGTAAAGCATGGGCTGATTTGATGGGCCCAAAGAGGAAGGATGAAGAGATATAAAAATGACTAGAGAGACCTAGTTTGATATAGGCAGACTACAACTGCTTGGCATCCGACCACAAGGTGCTACAGATTGTAGTGCGTACGGCCTAGTACATCACTGGGGCCGTGCTCCCTGCCATCCAGGAACTCTATACCAGGCGGTGCCAGAGGAAGGCCCTACAAATTGTCAAAGTCTCCAGCCACCCAAGTCATTGACTGTTCTCTCTGCTACCGCACGGCAAGTGGTGCCAATGAACCAAGTCTGGAACCAACAGGACTCTAAACAGCTTCTACCCCCGAGCCATAAGACTGCTAAATATTTAGTTAAATAGTTAACCAAATAGCTACTCTGATTATCTCCATTGACCCTTTTTGCACAAACCTTTTTGTTGGACTCATCACATACGCTGCTGCTACTGTTTATTATCTATCCTGTTTGCTTGTCACTTTATTCCTAGTTATATGTACAGTGAGGGAAAAAAGTATTTGATCCCCTGCTGATTTTGTACGTTTTCGCCACTGACAAAGACATGATCAGTCTATAATTTTAATGGTAGGTTTATTTGAACAGTGAGAGACAGAATAACAACAAAAAAATCCAGAAAAACGCATGTAAAAAATGTTATAAATTGATTTGCATTTTAATGAGGGAAATAAGTATTACATCATACAATGACTAATTGGGGATAAGGACCAGGTGTGTGTGATTAATTAGACAAGACAAGTGGAGTGATGATAAATGGATCGGCAGCAGCTAGTAACCCGGTGACGACGAACGCCGAAACCTGCCCGAACAAGGAGGGGAGGCAGCCTCGGCGGAAGTCGTGACAGTACCCCCCCCCCCCTTGACGCGTGGCTCCAGCTGCGCACCGACCCCGGCCTCGGGGACGGCCAGGAGGACGCGGAGCAGGGCAAGCCGGATGGCGACGGTGGAAATCCCGTAACATGGAGGGATCGAGGATGTCCCTCACCGGGACCCAGCACCGTTCCTCCGGACCGTACCCCTCCCACTCCACGAGGTACTGAAGGCCCCCCACCCGACACCTCGAATCCAGGATGGAAAGGACCGAGTACGCCGGGGCCCCCTCGATGTCCAGAGGAGGTGGAGGGACCTCCCGCACCTCAGATTCCTGGAGCGGACCAGCTACCACCGGCCTGAGGAGAGACACATGAAACGAGGGGTTAATTCGGTAATCAGGGGGAAGTAATAACCTATATGTGACCTCGTTGACTCTCCTCAGGACTTTAAACGGCCCCACAAACCGCAGGGCTTCCGGCAGGGCAGGCGGAGGGTCAGATTCCGGGTCGAGAGCCAGACCCGATCCCCCGGTACAAATACGGGGGCCTCACTGTGGTGGCGGTCAGCGTTGGCCTTCTGATGACGCGTGGCGCGTTGGAGGTGAACGTGGGCAGCATCCCACGTCTCCTCCGCGCGCCGAAACCAGTCATCCACCACAGGAGCCTCGGTCTGGCTCTGGTGCCACGGTGCCAGAACCGGTTGGTAACCTAGAACACACTGGAAATGCGTAAGGTTAGTAGAGGAGTGGCGGAGAGAGTTCTGGGCATATTCTGCCCATGGCAAGAACACCGACCACTCCCCCGGCCGGTCCTGGCAGTAGGACCGCAGGAACCTACCCACATCCTGATTTACCCGTTCCACCTGCCCATTACTCTCGGGGTGGAACCCAGAGGTCAGGCTGACCGAGACCCCCAGACGTTCCATGAACGCCTTCCAGACCTTGGACGTGAACTGGGGACCTGGGTCAGACACTATATCCTCTGGTACCCCGTAGTGCCGGAAGACGTGAGTAAACAGGGCCTCCGCAGTCTGCAGGGCCGTGGGAAGACCGGGCAGAGGAAGGAGGTGACAGGACTTGGAGAAGCGGTCCACAACGACCAGGATGGTGGTGTTACCTTGGGAGAGGGAAAGATCAGTTAGAAAATCAATGCTCAGGTGAGACCATGGTTGTTGTGGAACTGGTAACGGTTGTAGCTTACCCGCTGGGAGGTGCCTAGGTGCCTTACTCTGGGCGCACCTCGAGCAGGAGGTAGGCCACCAGTACTTTCCGCTCAGGCAGCGCACTGTACGGCCGATACCTGGGTGACTGCTCTATATCCGCGTCCATCACCCATACTACCGGCGCTACAATGCAGGAGGCCGGCAGTATGGGAGTGTTGTCTCTTGGCCTCTCCTCTGTGTCATACAGCCGGGACAGTGTGTCTGCCTTCACGTTCTTCGTACCCGGGATGTATGATAGAGTGAAATCAAACCGGGTGAAGAATAGGGCTCACCTGGCCTGGCTAGGATTCAGCCTCCTCGCTGCCTGGATGTACTCCAGGTTACGGTGATCTGTCCAGACGAGGAAAGGGTGTTTTGCCCCCTCGAGCCAATGCCTCCACATGGTCAAGGCTCGAACAACAGCCAACAGCTCCCGATCACCAACGCCGTAGTTCTGCTCCGCCGGGCTGAGCTTCTGCGAAAAGAACGCACAGGGGCGGAGCTTGGGTGGTGTACCTGAGCGTTGAGACAGGACAGCTCCTATCCCAACCTCGGACGCATCCACCTCCACTACGAACGGTAGTGATGAATCAGGGTGGGCCAGTACTGGGGCTGAGGTGAACAGACCCCGCAGTTTGCTAAAGGTCAGCCTCAGCAGACCAGCGGAGCCAGGACGGCCCACCCTTCAACAGGGAGGTAATGGGAGCTGTGACCTTGCCAAAGCCCCGGATAATCCTCCGATAATAGTTGGCAAAGCCAAGGTTGCGCTGCACCTCCTTAACCGTGGTTGGAGTCAACCAATTACGCACGGCTGAAATGCGATCTCCCTCCATCTCCACACCTGAGGTGGAAATGCGATATCCAAGGAAGGAGACAGACTGCTGGAAAAACATACACTTCTCTGCCTTAGCATAAAGGTCATTTTCCAACAGTCGGGCCAGCACCTTGCGAACCAGGGACACATGCTCGGCACGCGTAGCGGAATACACCAGGATGTCATCGATGTAGACCACTACACCGCGACCAAGCATGTCCCGAAACACCTCGTTCACAAAGGACTGGAAAACTGAGGAAGCATTTATCAAACCATAGGGCATCACCAGATATTCATAATGCCCCGTGGTTGTGCTGAATGCGGTTTTCCACTCATCTCCCTCTCGGATACGCACCAGGTTGTACGCACTCCTGAGATCTAATTTGTTGAAGAAGCGCGCCCCATGCATTGATTCAATCACTGAAGGAATGAGGGGGAGAGGATAACTGAATCTTATCGTCTCCCTGTTCAGTGGTCGATAATCAATGCACGGGCGCAGACCTCCGTCCTTCTTCTTCACAAAGAAGAAACTTGAGGAGGTGGGTGAAGTGGAGGGACGTATATACCCCTGGCGCAGGGACTCGGTGACGTATGTTTCCATAGCCACCGTTTCAGCCTGTGACAGGGGGTATATATGACTCCTGGGAAGTACAGCGTCTACCCGGAGGTTTATCACGCAATCCCCCGCCTGATGAGGTGGTAATTTAGTAGCCTGCGTTTTAGAGAACGCTTGCGCCAGATCTAGGTATTCAGGGGGAATGCGCACAGTGGAGGTACCGTCTGGACTTTCCACCTTGGTTGCACCAACGGAAACACCTAGACACCTACCCTGACACTCTCGCAACCACCCCTTGAGAACCCTCTGCAGCCATGAAAAGGTGGGGTTGTGGAGTGCTAGCCAAGGGATACCTAATACCACAAGGAAAGCAGGAGACTCAATAATGGAAAAAGTCACCTGCTCACAATGATTCTCCTGGGTAATCATGGTGACTGGTGCAGTAACTTCCTTAACCAACCCGGACCCTAATGGTCGACTATCAAGTGCTCTGATGGGGCGTGGAATAGTGAAGGCAGACGCACTGTCCCGGCAATGGAATGCCTATACGGTGTGTGAATGCCCTGTCCATAAAGTTCCCAGCTGCGCCTGAATCGACTAGCGCCTTACACTGGGGAACATCCATGTGCTCAGGAAAGGAGACAAGAATTTTACAGTGCGCAGCAGAGGGCTCTGAACGAGTGTGGTGTTCGATACCTGGGGTGATGCGAGAGTGCCCTGCCTGCCGCCTCCAGGCCCAAAAGAACCTTGACTATGACGTGTGGTGAAATGTCCCTTCGTGCCACCAGAGTGGCACTGTCGCTGTCCTCCTCCGCTCTCTCGGCCGGCGGCTCCACCCAGCTCCATCGGCTCGAGGTCTGAGTCTTCCGGGGTGGAAACGGGCAGACACCTACCAGGACGTTCTCTGGCTGCCAGGAGGTTATCCAACCGAATGGCCATGTCCACCCGTTTATCGAAGGACAACATGGTGTCCCGGCAGGCTAGCTCCCGTCTAACATCCTCCCGCAGATGGCACCGGAAATGGTCGATCAGGGCCCGCTCGTTCCACCCGGACCCCGCTGCCAGCATCCGGAACTCCAACGTGAAGTCCTGCGCGGTCCTTGTCCCCTGCCTCAGGTGGACCAATCCCTCACCCGCCTCTCGACCCTCGGGCGGGTGGTCGAATACCGCCCGAAAGAGGCGAGCGAACTCCCTGTAGTCCTCCAACGCGGCTCCTCACTCGTTCCACACCGCGTTGGCCCACTCCAGGGCTTTCCCACAGAGGCAGGAAATGAGGACGGACACCTTCTCCCGCTCCGATGGTGCCGGCCTGATGCTGGCGAAGTAAAGCTCCAATTAGAGGAGGAATCCCTGGTACAGCGCTGCTGTCCCCTCAAACGCCTGTAGTCGGGATATCTGGATCCCTCCTGGTGCTGGGGTGTAGGTGGCTGGATCCGGTTGGCCAGCTGGTCTCGACAGATCGGGTCTGGTCCTCTCCAGGTGTTGGACGACCTGAAGAACCCAATCCATCGCTTCCCACAAGCTGGCCAGCATCGTGGAGTGCTCCTGGACCCTTGCCATGACTCCAGGCATGCGCTCTTCTCCTGCTGACTCCATAGCAGGTGGGTGATTCTGTGATGCGTGTGATAGAAGGAGTCAGGCGCAGGAGAGTAATACGCATCCAAAGAGTTTATTCCGTCGACAAACAGTTGCGCAAGCATGCGACAACAACACTCAGGCATAGGGGAAAATACTATCCTGGCAACAACAAGGTAATGGTAGCTCAACCGAGCTACACACAGCTCACAACAAACAATCACCCACACAGACAAGGAAGCAGAGGGAACACTTATACAATGACTAATTGGGGATAAGGACCAGGTGTGTGTGATTAATTAGACAAGACAAGTGGAGTGATGATAAATGGATCGGCAGCAGCTAGTAAGCCGGTGACGACGAACGCCGAAACCTGCCCGAACAAGGAGGGGAGGCAGCCTCGGCGGAAGTCGTGACAGACATTCTAGTGTGAGAGATAATAGAATAGAATAGAATACAGTGTCTCTAAATATGGTGGGAAAAAATGTACAGTTGGCATGCCCTGGATGGCAGTTATAGTATACTATAGGGGAGAGTGGAGTAAGTTGAGAGCAGGTTTAGTTGAGCCAGCCCTTCTCACTGGGCACACACTGGTTGAATAAACGTTGTTTCCACTTCATTTCAATTAAATTATGTTGAACCAACGTGGAATAGATATTGAATTTACGTCTATGCCCAGTGGGTTGTTTCTAGGAAACCAGACACAAAATGAATTATGTGACCAAATAATTAGGAAGAGGTCATCATTTCATGGAGTCTGTGAAGGAAGAAACCACATGGAAAAAGTGGTAAGCAAGTTAGGTAGAAAAAAAATGGATTTTCCAGCCTGGTCTCATAGACTAGATGTAACACAGTAAACGAAAATCCGGGACATGCAAACTAGTATGATATGTTACATTTGGTATAGCTACATAAGACAGAAGGTTACTTCTCAAAAACGAAAGGAGGGTGGTTCATCGGGGTGGATGGGTAGGCCTATAACGCGAACAACTAGCAACCCAAAGGTTGTGTGTTCGAATCTTATCATGGACAACTTTTGCATTTTAGAAACTTTGCAACTACGTACTACTGTTGAGTTATTTTGCAACTACTTAGTATGTTAGCTCACCCTTCCCCTAACCCTAATCTTAACCCTGTAACCTAATTCCTAACCTTATCCCCTAGCCTAGCTAGGGGATACTGGCCCCCCCACGGGCCCCCCCCACGGGGCCAGTATGAAAAATATTAAAATAATGTATGCACTAACTGTAAGTCGCTCTGGATAAGAGCGTCTGCTAAATGACTAAAATGTAAAACGAAAAATGTTAGCCACACAGCTAATGTTAGCATTAGTCACCTAGCCACCTAACTAACGTTAGCCACAACAAATTGTCATTCGTAACGTATCATACAAAATGGATGATGGAGATCCCCAAATTAATACATACCATAAAACGTTACATATCAGACTAATTTGAGTTTCCCCTGATTTTATTTTACTATGTTATGTCTACCCCTGAGTCCAGGTTGGATTTTCACAAAGTCAAATGAATGTATTCTGTTATCGGTTTCATGATGCTTGTATCTAAACCAAAGTAGAACGTTATAAGATTGTTTTATACATAATTTGGGATCTCTATAAGCTACAATATGAGGTCCTAAACCTAGCATGAAAGTGCCTCTTTGTAGCTGTGTGGGATAATATAGTCATAATATTTGCCTTGGGGTATGTTGAGCCAATGGGCAAGGGGTAAGTTGAGCCAATGGCCAACATACCCCATACAAATGATTATAACATGTCAGTTTAATGCATAATATTTTTGCAATGTGTCATGCATATGAACTCAAGATAGTGCATTTTCATTGTTACAAAGCAGATATCATCATGCCCTGTGTACACAAACGTAAAACAGGCAGGGGTCTAGCCCCCCTTGAGGTTCTTGAGAGAGCAGCCAAGGAAGTGAGAGAAGGGAAGAAGTCCATTCGAGTATCAGCATCGGATGAAAAAATTGACTGAATGACACTGAAGAGGTACATTGACAAAAAAGAAAGTTGGCTGGATGTCCTTTGGGTGGTGGAACATTCTTGATAGACACGGGAAACTGTTGAGCGTGAAATACCCAGCAGCGATGCAGTTCTTGACACACTCAAACTGGTGCGCCTGGCAACTACTATCATACCCCGTTCAAAGGCACTTAAAATTTTTGTCTTGCCCATGCCACACAGATACACAATCCATGTCTCAATTGTGGTCCTCTGTAGCTCAATTGGTAAAGCATGGCGCTTGTAACGCCAGGGTAGTGGGTTCGATCCCCGGGACCACCCATACGTAAAAATGAATGCACACATGACTGTAAGTTGCTTTGGATAAAAGTTTATATTAAATATTATATTATATTATTAATTGTCTCAAGGCTTAAAAATCCCTCTTTAACCTGTATCCTGCCCTTCATCCACACTGATTGAAGTGGATTTAACAGGTGACATCAATAAGGGATCAAAGCTTTCACCTGGATTCACCTGGTCAGTCTATGTCATGGAAAGAGCAGGTGTTCCTAATGTTTTGTACATTCAGTGTATGTAAATATCTTTGTTAGAAAGAACACTATTATAAAGTAGAGATGCTGAATGTAAAAAATTGTTCAACATACCCCATTCCCCCCTACTTTACTGAAGAGGTGGTCAGACAACATGGATGATCCACTACTCTAATGGTATTAGAACACATAGAGAGACCTTTGTCTGTACACAGACTCTGAGACAGCATCTAGGCCTATTTTCAGTACCTATTCTCAATATAATCAAACACAGATGGTCTGATCTCTATGAGTATGGTCTGTATTTGTCCATGTTCCTTTCAAATCATCCAGTTCCTGGAAAGTCATCTGAGAGCAGAGCAGATTGTCTGAGTGTGTGTGTGCTCATCCGATATTTTCTTACTATTTGAGGGAGCCTGGCAGGGAGCCAGGGGGTGTTAGTGTCCCAATATAATTAAAGTGCCCAGTTGGTGTTTGATTTGGGCAGTACTGTATCAACACTGGGCCAGGTTACATCTGAGAAGATAGCCTGGCACAGCTTTATCAAACATGAGGTACAATATCTTCTCTTCTGATAATTTTGATCATTAGTGTGATCCAGAGTTTCATAACATAATTTTTCCATTTGTCCATTAATCATGGCTGGTGTTATTTCTGTTACTCTCCCATATTTTTCCCCACAGGAACAGTTTACTTCTAACTCTTGAGTCCCAAAAAATAGAATATTACCATATTCCTTTGAGAGTACCAAGGTGGTGGAATATATGGAATTCTTCATATTTGGAGCTAGCAAGGCCATGTCTCAGTTTTCCTGCCATTCAGTTCTTAACACATTACTTGATGAATCAATCAATATCCAACCATTGCTCAAGTTCTAGAAGTATGACTTTTGCTCAGGTGGACACCTGGTTATGCCATTACTTAACAAATTGCTGAGTGGACTATCCTGGCTAAATAAAGATGAATTGAATTGAATCCACTTCGACTAATGAAGATTTTAGTTTGTGTAGGCCTATCTCAAGGGTGAATGGATGTAAAAACCCAACTGTGAAGCACCACAGTGTCACATTCAGACAGTGAAATGTCTTGGCATTTTCCAAGACACGGCCATATTGTTTCTGTAAACAGATGAGTTGAAAAAATGTGCTATGGGTTTGAGATTGTACGTGGAAGGCAAAAAAAATAAAAGGATCAATCCAATAATTATTGGATAATAAAGCCTGGAAGGAAGTCTAGAAACAGAAATGTGTTCAAAACTGGTCAGCCTAGGGTCATGTACTTTGTAAATATACTAAAATAGACCAAACAAACAGATGAGCCATTCTCCATCTGTAGCCTAACAGCCTCTCTGTTCTCTCCTCTGTCTCACAGCCAGTCACAGGCAGACAGGGAGAAAAAGGTGTTGTTCCAAAATGAGAGTCCTGTCGTACCTGATAACCTTCCTCCTCCAAACAACGTGCGAGAGCCAGGGTGGCATGTGATAATGGGGCAGCAGCAGGGCTAGTTGAGACGTAGAGCATGCATGCTTGGATATTGGAGACGTACAGTGGAGGTGGAGGACAGAGAGAGGAGTGGAGCTGGTTGTCTGTGTGTGTGCGTGTGTGTGTGCATCTGGGGGAAGGAGAGAGGGTAGGGTAGGGAAAGTGATGGGAGGGGCCGAGGGGGAGACAGAGGCACTAGCCGATCAACAGAATGGGTCCTCCCCTCTGTGAAGAGAGGGATTCTGTTTGCTCAGAAGGTTGCCTAGCAACTCTGACATCATACAGTAAGTGTGCACACAGCAAGGAGATGCACAAGAGGAGGAGGGGGAGGTTCAGCAGCAGAGTGGCACCTTATGGATCAGTTTCTGTCTTAGCGTAGAGTATGTGTGCATGGGCACGTGCAAGCACACAAAACATGATTGCTTGCAGTGCACGTCAACCTGTGATATCAACACACCATGTGGAAGGACCAACCCACTATCACAAATTATCCTGTAATAGAGACAAGTTACTTATGCTAAATTCATGACAGACACACTAAAAAGTAAAACAAATGGTGTCCATCACACATATTTGTAAATAGTGCATTTAAAATCACAGAAGAAGGCAGTAAGTTACTTAAAGCAGAAACGATAGGAGGGGGGATGGATGGATGGATGGATGGATGGATGGATGGGTGGGCATATACGCGAAGGTCTAGCAACCCAAACGTTGCGTGTTCGAGTCACATGATGGACAATTTTAGCATTTTAGCTAATTAGCAACTTTGCAACTACTTACTACTTTTTAACTACTTAGCTATCATGTTAGCTAACCCTAACCTTAACCATTTAACTACTTAGCTAGCATGTTACCTAACCCTACTCCTATCCTAACCCCTACCCCTACCCCTAACCTTAACCCCTAGCCTAGCTAACATTAGCCACCTAGCTAACCTAGCTAACATTAGCCACAACAAAGAAATTGTGTACTGGACATGAATGCATTATTTAAAATAATTATGTGGTGGACATCAAAAATCGTGTATGGCACACAAATGAGTTATGAAGAAAATCGTGTTGTTAACAATATGTATTTTTATGTGTGCCTGTCACGAATTTTGAATAAGTCATTTGTGTCTATTTCACGATAATCTGTGATAGTGTGTTGGAAGTACGGAGCATACTGTATGAACTCAATTATACAAAATGGGATAAATGGAATCCCACACACTAAACTCCTTTCTGACAAAACAAGGTCTATGAGTGGTGTAAAGCTTCTATGTTTAAGTCATTTCACTAGAAATTGAGATCTTTGTTACTTGGAGTTCCCCGAAAAATCTGAGAATGAATATGATGTATGTGTATATGCGAAATGCAAAACATGATTCCTTCACTGCACGTCATCACACTATGTGAATCGGGGAATCCTTTTGATATACACCTCCCCCAGTCTGCAGGACAAATGACAAAACAAGACCTGTGAGTGGAATGAGTAAGGCTTCTATTTTTAAGTCGTTTCACAGGAAGAAGAGTCAGGTCTTGTGGTCCCCCCTGATGATTGAATGAATCATGGAATGAGCAACGTGCAACCCTTATTATTCCTAAATCAGAAACTTGCCAAAATCCAATGAGAAAAAAGCCCACACAGACACAGACAGAGAGTCAATCTAACCATCCTTTTGCCAGACCTCCTCTCTCTGTTCAGTGTTCTAATGGACTGCAGTGAGTAATTGAGCCATTCAGACTGTTGATGTTGTGAAGAAAAGAGAGAGGAAAGGAGAGTGGATATTAACATCTCTAAGTTAATACTCAGCTTCTCAGCTCTCAGCTCTGCAGAGCACCTACACTACTACACTGTGATAATGGGTCAGCAGAAGTAGAGATGTAGAGCATGCATGCTTGGAGATTGGAGATGTACAGTGGAGGACAGAGAGAGGAGTGGAGCTGGTAGTCTGTGTGTGTGTGTGTGTGTGTGTGTGTATGTGTGTGTATGATTGTGTGTGTGTGTGTGTGTGTGTGCATGCATGCATCCGGGGGAAAGAGAGAGGGTAGGGTAGTGGAAATGAGGGGAGGAGCCGAGGGGGAG